>NC_134312.1:55388118-55694031 GCF_964195595.1 Calonectris borealis
GAAACAAACGAGGGAAGCAAGATATGTTAACAATACTAATGAAGTATGGAACTAGCTGAAGAGAGGAAGTCAGTCAAAAGGCACTCCGCTATGCCACATGCTTGCAAAAACCCTTTATGGTTAGAACTAGCCAGGGTTAGCTACACACAGCTCGTTGTGCAACACACTCTTCAGAACCTTCTCTTAATTGGCCTCTTCAAAAATAAGAGCTTAACAGTTGTCTAACCTCAACTTCCAAAAACCATTTTCTGAATCTTTCCTTTTCTTGCTTGCACCATGCCTTTAGTTAAGGCAAGGCTTAAGGAAAAGAAGTCAGAAGACACATCACTGTAGGGCTATGAATAGTAATTTTAGAATGGGACAGAATCATATAGCAAAGAAACACATCGCTTGCAATATAAATTGCTGTTATTAAACCATATAGCTGACCTCTCTACAAACCCCAATAAAGGGGAGACAAGGACATGGAAAAAAGAAATCATGGCAAATCCATTTACTTTTTATTCAGAAGGCTGAATTCTGTATTATCCATCTGCTCTTTTGGCAGAGAGAATAACCAACAGGAAAACCAAAAATAATGTAAACTCTAGTCCATATATCCCAGGGGAAGGAATTAAACCTTCCCACAATGCTTACCAAGACAAGTGAAAGAAATAAGCCATTCTCACAACTAAAACCATGCATCGCAGAAGGCCATAACAGCAGCTATAGTTTGAAGAAGAAATCCAAAGCAAACTTTCATATATGTTACATTGCTTTAGCTCATCATGTTTTTGCTCTAAAAACCCAAACCGGGAGCAGCAAAGGCCACAACTGATAAACATCAAGAGATGTTTTTAATGTTTGGATGGTTTTAAGCAACTCAGTGGTATGAATCATTTACAAGACCCAACAAGTGCTATCTCACTGGAATCCATATAGAGAGACTTAGCACTGTTTCAGAACAATTTTTCCCCATCCAGTTGCACTTAAAGGTCTGCAAGCCCACCACACAATAAGGAGAAGCTGTTTTCCAATGTCCAATTTATACAGGCATTACTGTACAGTACCACCAGGAGGGGAGCAAACAGGATTGCATATGAGAATGCTCAGCCAGCCCTGAGACATTTTAATTGTACTTGCCATCCATTTGGCAAGTACATATTCTCCTCCATGAAATCTGCCTTCATTGCAACATCTACAGGTAGCTACACTGATACTGCTGCAGCATCACTTGAAATTGCCTGTATATTTTTTAAAAGTTTCACATTTCTGTGCTATCTTACAGTCATTTCAAGTCAAAAATTCAGTAACTACTAGGAAGTCCATTGAAGCTAGAACAAAGGTGCCAAGCAAGGAAACTATCAGAACTATATGCATAGAAAGGCGGCCAGAGAGCAGGAGGAAAGACCCACTCAAACGAAGAAGCAAAGGTTATGTAAATTCCTACGGCTCCACTGGGTGAGATTAGGCTGCCAGCTCCCAAAGCCAGCCAAAATATCAGAGAAGTAAAAGAGGAACTATGTTATTAAGTACCCACTAGGGTTCTGTTTTAATTCCCCTTTTCAGGGGCAAGCAAATTTTTTTCCAGTTTATTTCCAAGAACTCATTGCTCTGCTTGGATAAACCTGGTTTTGCATTTAAGATTGTCTGATGCTCAGTGACATCACACAGTGCATAGAGGTTCTCTGGAGTCTCAGTAGAACAATGCATTCAAACAGAAGACTTGGGTGTCTGCAATGCAGGCCAGATCTGGGAATTTCAGGAGTGGTCTGAGGCATGTGCCACAAGGCTCAGCGCCCCAGTTTGGGAATTACTACAGCCTATTTCCAGGATATATGGAGAAGTCTTCTCTGGGAGGAGTTAATCAGTGTCCATCAGCAAGAATTAGACCAAAAAAAAAAACAGGTGTGCATCATAACAAGTGCATAATGTAGGGCATATTACAACCTTTTGTAATCACCTTCTCCCATCTCACACAGCAGTGTCAGGAAAACTCCTCGCATGCATGGTTTACATCCTAAAGAAGAGTGAATGAATGAGCTAAACTGACAAGCGGAGAGGCGGTATAGCCACAAGAAGTCTTTTTGCTAGAATATGTGGCTCCTCCTCTGGGGTACTGTCCTGAATAGCAAAAAAGAAATCACATTGAATTTGAGTTACATCAGCTGTAAAGAAAAATAAACTTAGAAAAGGGAGCAGATAGGAGAGAACCAACTTAAAGGCTTCTCTACATGGGACATTAAAATAGACGTTATTCTGTAATAATTGTTTTCCAGTAACTTCCCCATGCGTGAGCATTCTCAATATAAAATAAGGAAGTACAAATAGAGAGCTGTCCTAGAATCATTGTACTACTTAAACCCTGACACCTCCTTATTCAAGAGTAATTTCCCTGTGTAGACAAGCCCAAGATTAATCACAGCGTTGGTAGAGCATTAGGCAGATGAAAAGGCTTAATGTTCTTTGAGTGCCCCTCCTTCAGAAATTGTCTTGACAAAAGGGTTGGGTTTGTTTACTGGATATAAAATGTTGCTAAACCAGACAGAATAATGTCACACTTTAACATAAAAATGTATTCAGATTTTGACATCATTCTTAATGATACCTGTAAATATCAAATTCAAAATACAGAATTTTACAATATACATTGCCTTCACACAGGTCTCAATGGAAGCACCTACCTAAAGCCCTGCAGGAAACCAGACTTCATGCAATTAAAAAAAGTTTAGAACAGTACACTACAAAAACATATGCTTCATTCATATAGGGATAAAAAAAAATATGTACTAGTACTACTATCCAACAATTCAGAGTCCACACCAAATTTTCTTTCTGTAGTAAGGCTCAGTTATTTGTGGCAGACATAATACAGTATTCAAGTGAAGTAGACCTGAAGTTTAGGGGAAAAAGGAAAAAGGGAACATTTCGGAGTGGCCAGTGCGCTCATAATCCAACTCTCGTTTAAGCACTATATGGATTCAGCATAGCTTCAAACTACCACGCGTTGTACAGGACAATGGAAAGTCAGATCTTTTCACTTGTCTTCCTCAAATAAGTGCACATCAACTAATCCACCCAATGCAACACTCCAACTACTTGCAAGTTTGAAAAGGTATGTGTAGTGCTGATAAGAAACCCTGACATATCAAATGTGTAGGGGGGTGGAATAAAAAAGGAAAATAAAACCACCACACAACCCACACAAGAGATATTCTCAATATTTCTAATGTTCATTACCACCACGAATACAAACTACTGCACCACTAGAGATCAAAAGATAAACTTATTCCCGATGATAATAATCCTAAGACAATACATGTATAGAAAGGATTCTTTTAATGAATGAAACAAAAAGTAGTATCTACCAAAGGAAAGAGGGAAGAAGAGACTTTCAAAGTACTTTAAGGAAAACATGCAATAGGAACGAGATTTTCGTTTAAAAACATGCTGAATTTGTTGTGGGGGCTTTCAGTAACAGGTTTAATTATTTTTAAGGTGAGAAATGAGTAATGGAAATAGTAAATACTTGTTACTGCAGTTGCTGCCCAAAGAAAGATCAAAACAACATTGGATGAATTGAACCAAAGTATAATACTTAGAAATAAGAAAAAAATAATCTATTAGGTGAATTTATTTGCCAAGCATTCTACTTACTAACAATCTAAGTGATTAAATAAAAGAACCTTTTAAAACTTCTTATAATATGTACTGCAAGAGCAAAGTTGAAAACAGCCTCTTTGGAGGGCAGATGTTCTTTAATCACAAGGAATAAGTAAGATACTGTTGGTCTTCTCGGGGGTTTGTTTTGTTTTGTTTGTTAGTTTAGTTTTTTTTTTTTTTAAAGTGCCAACAGTTTACAGAAGCTGGGTTAATTCTCAGATAAGTGGATGTGTCAAAGCTAGAATACTAGTCAGTAAGACTGCATCTGCACCTGTTTTTACTGTCTGTCTGTCTAAGCTCAGAGCAAGAATCTTCAAGCTCTTCATTTCCTGAAGGGGATCCTAACAGCAATAAATATGTACACAAATAGCACTGTTGTAGCCTAATCTCCCAAAAGTATTTGAAAAGTAGCATGGTATCCAACAAAGTGAACTGCATGTACTTTTGCAGAGCTGTCAGGTATCATGTTGATGCCAAGGAAAACCAAACATGTAGGTGCAAAAGCAGGTGTCCAAACTGTACTCAGAGGCAAGAGGCTGATGTTAACTTACTGGCTCTGGCGAACAGAGGAACCTGCAGCACTATCTCAAGTGAGAAATACCTACATGGGAAAAATTTTTGCTTTTAATAAAAAGACATGGATCCCAACATAGGTGATAATGCCAAAAGCTAAAATTGTGAATGGCATAGGGAGGAGTCGAAATAAATCCCACCATCTGCTCCAGGCACATTTGGGAAAAGAACTATATATATCCACTGCATATAATTCAAAAATAGAGGACACAGATATTTCAGACTGAACCACATATTTGAACTTTCACTAAATGCACCATTTTTATACAGGCGTGCTGATGAAATACCTGAACAGAGGATTAAGAATGACTTGGTCACTTCAGAGGTCAGTGCTTTTTAGTATCAAATACACAGTTAAATAAGTAAGTATCAGGGAATACACGTTGCAGGTAGGACATGCCTATTATAAAGAAATAGCTCAGGCACAAACTAGCACTTTCCTCTCCCCCCATCTGAATCTAAAGAATTCTGAAGCAGCCAAAAAAAAGGATGAGCTTTGCAGGGCTCTTCAGAATACAGGTGTTATGAAAGGGAATTAATGAGTTATTTTCCTAGAAAGTCAAGGTTTCTTAGTATCTCTCCTGTAACTCGGGCCCATCAAGATGGATCCTTCCATTATTGTGAACAGTCTTTTCTTTTAGTTTGAGCCGATTCCCCATTCATGAAAGCCCTAGAGCAAGTTCTGCGCAAGAAAGAGATGTGCATTTTACTAAAACCCAGCTGTTTATTATTTAGCACTCCCAACTTGTCTAAATTCTTGATATGGTTAAACCAAGACAAAAGGGGTCAACTACAATTACTCAAGTCCTCCCTCTGACACTGAGAAACCTCTTGGACATTAGACTTAAGGACAGCATTGTAATTACAATAGCTCTACTGGAGTTAAAGGAGCTCTGCTATTGCACACAAGCTGATGATCCAGAACACAATTCTAACTGAATTAAAAAAAAAAGGAAAAAGGAAAAAAAACAGAAACAACAAAAAAAAACATACCCCATTTGGCCTGCCACAGCGCTGACAATATATTTTGTAATGGGAGACTTAGAAGACAGAAAAGGAGAAGACATTTAGCAACATAAAACATACTGCAAAATGAAGAGGCTTTAAGATTTGAAATCTGATGCTTGGAAATAAGAATGAAATCTTTAATACACTCCCTACATGCTGATTCATGCTTTTGCAGCTACTCTTTATACCTAGAGGGTCATTTACTCAATAACAATTGTAAAGTGACGACAGCAAGTGCTTTAGAAGTGTCTGTCCTTCCAACATTCAGGGGGAATACACGTGGATACAAAAGCCACCTCCAATCTAATCAGCACATGAGCGCCCAGGGTTCCAAGTCCAGTGCAAGGGATCTGTGGTGACATACCCAAGTGCTCAGTCACATAATCTACATCAAATAGCCACTGAAATTTTTGTACAATGGCATGCAGAATGACTACTTGCCACTAATTATCCTTTTTTTTTTAATTATCAGATTCCCTTCTCCCATCTTTGTCCTCTGACATCCCATCCCCAGCTACTGAAAAAGAGATGCAGTAATCTTACTGTTTGTTTGTGTAGTTTAGCCCACTCGAGGGCTCCCATGTACAGACCATCCAACTGTGCAATAATATAGCCAGCATGCCTCCAAAAGGGGTCATCCTTATTATTTCTGATTTGTTGTCTTGTCCATTGATCTTGTTTCCTGCAGAGGAACAAACAGGTTGGGGTTTTCTTGTTTTTGTTTTAGAGTATAATTAATAATGCAGGGAAGGGACAAATGTATTTTGACCCAGATGATCCAACCTTCCTAGTGTTTTGAGACAAATCATGTTTTGGAAGTCCTGCAGCCATAAATGTTATATCCTCTGGGTATAAATGTTCAAATCCATGCAACATACCCTACAGTAGTGTGTCTCTACCAGACTTTAGTATCAAAGAAAGAGTTGGACTCCACCACTGTGGGGGACCCTGCTACATCAGATCTAGAATACCCTCACAGTCAGTAAAGAGACAAACATTTGATAGGTCAGATGAACCATTCCCTTTTAAATGCCTATTTAAGGATAAAATATACTGACCTTTGAAGAGCCTATTTCTCTCCCCTACATACAAGTGCAATGAAGGCGTGCTGCTGTCAGTCCTCAAACACTGCCTAAGAACCATTGCTATCCTCCTCTGAGGAAAAGGTGGGAGGCCAAACACAACCATCCCAAATCCATGTGCCAAATCCAATCAAGAGGCTACTAGCCAAATAACCCAGGTTTAGAGCATGAGGCAACACAAGCTGAACAGGCCCTAAGGCAAGAGCAGCCAACATTATAAGGATCTCCCAGAGTTCCCTCCTTTGCTGTGCACAAAGGGCCACAGAAGAACCACAGTTGTTAGAGTAAGTCGGGACCAGATTACAGCCTCTTCCATCCTCCTGTATCTATCCATCCAGCATTATGTACGGCAGCAAAAAATGGGAGAATGAACCTGGCAAGGAAGCAAACTCTTCCAGCAGTCTATGGGTGACAAAACCATCCAGATTCAGCTTTCTGGAAGTAACAAGATGCAAGAAGTATGTCAGAGGAAACAGGGTTATGGTCAGAGATTCAGAGCTAAAGACTTTCAGGACAACGCAGCAGCCCATATTGCAAGACTGCTATTAAGTAAAGCAGCGATGCAGGAGTCCAGGATATAGGCAACAGCAAAATGATGCAAGGCCACCTAGTTTTTCCCCCATCCTCCAACAATGCAACTTCGGGGATACAGCTGCAATGCTGAGCCATTCTGGAAAAAACCCCATACACATTGATATGGTAGCTAGCCCATTTTTCCTCACAAGGAGGACAGCAGTGCTGAAGAATGATAGTAAGGGAGCACTATGATTTTTTTTTTTTCCTCTTCTTTTTGGATAAGCTAAAACCAATCAACTTTATATATGTGCACCAGCAACAGAATTAGTCAGATATATAACCCCTTGCGGAAAGCACAAGACAAGGGAAAGAGGGAAAAAATAGTCCCCAGAAATGACCAAAGTTTCACAAAAGTATTTGTAATGGAAGAAAACATAAGTCTAAGGAGATTTAAATAAGCGGTAATCACAGTTGAGTTTCCCAGTACCTGGCCTGGTTCTTCTCCCACTTGTAGTTTCCCACCAGTGTAGCTGCATTATTTGAGCAGAATTACTTTTGACTTACACAGCTGAAGAGAAAAGGGAATCAGGACTTTTGTGATTAGAACAGAATTTACGTCAGTGGTAGAATAAACAAAATGCTAACCTAACAGAGGAAGGAAAGGATACACAGTGCTAAAAAGATTAAGGTGCCAAGAGACCACACTGTTCAGTGTAACATTCAAAATACCAGCTTTTTTGAAAAGGATTTTGAGTAGAATGACATTTAGAATTCATTGGCATTATTCCACACCCCTTTGTAGCAATGGTTTTAAACATTTCTTTGAAAGAATCAGAATTAGGGAAGGGCATATGCCCTTCTTCATGTATGTTTAGAATTTTTTTTCATACTAATGGCGTTCAGAGGGAAAGGAAGCATGTATTTTCTTTAGCCCATAAGGAAGAGAATAAAAAACCCTCGAAAATTCTGTCACCCTCCAACCCCAAGTCTTGAATAATTTCTTTTCTAATAACTAAATACATACGCCATAAAATTCTGAACTCCACTTCGAACGGTGGGATTCTTAATTAACTGCGGATACATATTTGCAGCATGGTCATACATGTGCCTGTAAGAACAAGAGCAGCAGAAGTTATTCTTTTGCATCTTCCTTTCCTTTTGCTTACCAAGGAGGTAAGCAAAGGACCCATTGGTCAGCAAGCATTGATAGACAAGCACCACAGTCCACAAAGCAAGCTTTTCCTAATCACAGAAATTACTTCATATCTTTAATGCATGACAAACAGCAAAGGTAACACAAATGGATTGTTGAAATTTTACTTAAAATAGACAACCTTGCTAATACCTGCTCAAACGGCTGTACAATGGGAAGAGTAGCAAGAATGAGAGTGAACTTCTTTGTGGCAAAACTTCACGTTCAGGGAATGTTTGTAGGCCAGAAGTATCTTGGAAGCCTTAGCACATTAAATTAAATCACAACAAAAATAGTTTACTGGAGAATTATTCTATATGGAACCAAGAAAACACAGAGGTGAGGAGAATATAATTTGCTGAACAGTTGTGAGAGAGAGAATTTCAGCCTGAAATCTAGCAGGTTTTACTTACCATTAACCTTGTTCCTTCCTTAATGATTAAGCTAAATCTCTCTATTTTAAAGAGTGTGTACATTGATCCTATGTGTTCCCACAGAAACTCCCACTCATGCCAGCCCTAAACAGATTCAGCTTGATGGAGACCAAAATTATCGTGATTTTTTTTGTTGAATTCAATTAGCAATTTCATCCCCATTAACTAATAGAAACAAAAGTTGTAGGGGTTTTTTTTGGTTGGTTGATTGGCTGTTTTTTGTTTGTCTTGTTGAAGTGAAGCACTTTACATTTCAAGATGAAATAAATTGCCAAAAATTGCTCAGGAGCCCAAAAGTTAAAATCACCCTTCCATTTTAGCTCAAATGTAATCATCTGATTCAAGCCAAAACAGAACTTTTGGATTTTCTCATTCTGTTAATTTTTTTTCCTATCAATATTTCATAATTTGGATCAAACTTAACCAACATTTTTTTCAGCCACTGAATTAAAAAAAAAAAAAGAAAAAAATGAGTTGGGGAGAGGAATATTTAATTCTAGGTGGAAATCAGCAGAAAATTATTTCGCTGAGGTCTGGAGTTGGTAGAATTACATCAGTCATCAGTAAAATTAGCTCCTACCAAGTGCTGAGAGAAGGAAAACAGAACTAAGAAACAGATACCAGCCTCAAGGAAAGTACATGCCAGCAGGACAAAATTCCCTGTATTAACACTCATAAGGGCAACTTCCTCTGAGAGGGATGCAGACAGGAGCTCTTCCCAGTTTCCCTCAGGGCATAATTTGAGAATACAGCCAGAGATGATTGAATGGTTTGCTGATAATTAGAGAATCATCCATTGACCTTCTCCCCTCTCTTTCTGTCCCCTGCCCCATTCCCAGCTGTTTAAATACTTGATTGCAAGACCCTGCTGCCATATCTCAGCTCTGGTACCATTCTGACTACCAAATCTAATTGTCAGCATACATTCAGACAAAACACTAAACCCAGCAAAAAAAGGGAATATATTTTTCTGGTAGTCTGTAGTTTGAATTAGGTTGTTATGTAGACAGATATGCAACAGAGGTGGTGCAAGAAGGCAGCTCTCTACTGTGTTAGTAAATAAACTGATGCATGAAAGGGCCTGATCAGTGCCAGGGCAGACACAAGTTGGGGGTTTGGATCTGTGGAGGGAGGTGCTGGGGCAAGAGAGGGGAGCATTCAGCAGCTTCACACCATTACACCTTTCATGAAACTGCAGTTATAGTACCAGTTTTAGTTTTAGAGTTTCCTATCTCCAATTTAACACAAAACTACATGCCATAATCATAACCTACTTTTTGAAGAGGACAAGAAAGTTGAAGAGACAGATCAATATTCTCCACCCTTGCAGTCACAAAGAATTTGGCAAATAAAAATCCAAAGTAATTTTAGGAAGGAAATTATAACGTAACATATTCCATTCTACAAGTCAGAGCTCTCATGACACTAAAGAAGAGGAGCAAATAGCACAAGACAGTCCATCTGGCAGATGGTCTTTTAGGGATGAGAACCAGATGAGGATAAAAACAGCCAGGATACTACTCTAATCACTGCCTAGGCCAGGACAGATGATCAGGCTTCCGGGTTCAACCATCAGCTCTACTCTCTTCATTTTGCACTCAGAGGTTTGCAACACAAGGCAGATTTTACAGTAGTAGTATCTTTAAGCTGTGATGACTGATGTAGAGACTGGGTTAGTTCAGAATCAGGGGACTGAAAACAGCTTCTTTAACGGCCTTCCTTCTTGTATATGCTAACAGAGGACATACAATTCCTGGAATTGATTTTTCTTTTTTAAATGCCCAAGGTTATTGAGAATTTTTCCCCTAGTTGCCCTGCTTTTTTTTTTTGGTTGTGGTTTTTTTTTTGGTTGTGGGGTTTTTTGGTTTGGTTTGGTTTTTTTTGCTTTAACAAAGCTTCTATGTGCGTGGCTTGCATGTTTTGTAAGGGTATTACCCTCTGAAGTAAATTGGATCATTATAGTAAGGTAAGGCTTTGCAACTGTTTCTAAGGCCAAATGCAAGGCAATTACAAAGCTGGGACAAGAATTCAAAGTCTGAAAACAGCAAAGCAGAGCCCTGCTTCTTCAAATTAGAGAGGAAGATGACAGGACTCAGGTCAGCTGAGGTTATATCAGAAAAAGAGTACAATTAACCTTGCTTCAAATTTAAATACTGCTCTTAGGCACCTGGCATGCCCCAATTGGAACTGATGAAAAGTACGTGCTTAACGTCACGGATTTGGATGTGTTCTGCCATTCCCCAAGTAAAGTGAGGCCTCATTAACACTTCTGTTTGTAATGGGGGAAGAGAATTCACATCCAAGAAAACCGGAGCAAACATCTTTGGCTGGATGATAGGACTGGACCTTACCCAGAGGTGAGAGACTGGTGATAAAAACAAATGTCTGATCTCCAGACACTACAGACACTAGAATTAGATTTATTCCACACCTAACTATGTGTTTTCAAAATAGACAGCTACTATGTGAATCAGGTGCCGACACTAGAAAGATGAATCATGCTCTAGAAAAGGCCTGAGTTTCTACCCTCACTGGTAAAAAGGTCTGACTAACTTAGTTATTGCTTTTTCTATCACAGACTTACATAGCTAGAGTTGAGATTAATTCTTCCCCAGTAATCTGAGATAAAACAGTCCCAGCATGTGTGGGGGTTTTTGGGGGGGACTTTGGGGGGGTGTTTTTTATTGTTTGGGGGTGTGTGGGGGGTGTTTGGGGTTTTTTGTTTTGTTGTTGGTTTTGTTGGGTTTTTGGTTTGGTTTGGTTTTTTGTTTGGTTGGTTTTGGGGGTTTTTTTTGTTTGTTTTTTTGTTTGTTTGTTTGCTTTGTTTTGTTGTGTTTTTTTTTTTAAATCTGGTTGTCTTACATTCTGCTTAGGTTCCTACAAAGGACAAAGCGTACACTTTTAGGAGAGATATTTTGTCACTCTTTTGCTTACATCATGAGGCCCAGCTATGTCTAGAAACCCTCCTTAATGCCCTAAGTGTAATGCAAGAACTGAGCTGGCCGAGAATTCCTGGAGATCTCCAAATTGCAGGCACTGTCAAGCTGGAGCTCTTGCTCACCAGACAGCTTCTGCAGGAACCTATACTTCAACTTGGGATCAGGCTTGCAGTGTATCCTTCCCAATAATGCATCACATCAGAGCTCTTCCTGGTAGGACTTCAGGGTTTCTGCAAAGAGCCACCTTGGGTCATTTCTGCTTCATGGAGTCATGGCCACAAACAGATGCAAGGCAGCTGGAGACCTTGGAGTTGTTCAGGCTGCAGGTTGCAATGTGCTAGAGGGCACTTCAATTACCAGGCATACGCAATGTATTCACACTGGGGGGCTGTGCCTGAGCCACCCAAGGTGCTGCTTGTCCAGGCAAATGACACTCGTGTCTTCGCTCTGGTAGCTAAGTGGCTGCTGACGCAAATAAAGCCTTCACCACAGCCAAACACATTGTTACACTCTTCCTTGTTGTTACCAAGTTTTTAAAAAGGAAGGTTGAGCTGTGTGCAGCTACAGTGGGCACTGATGTCTGCAAAAGCAGAATGAGAGTGTTTAGAGACACCTTCTCATAAAAGAAGTCACAATGGTGCTAAAAAGCTTCTCTGAAGACAGGCTGAATGGGCCAGGCAGTCTGATGGGAATAGAGTTACAGATTGGGAAAGACTGTTTCCTGGTTTTACTTCAGAACACTTGTGTAATTGTCCCAAAGAAAGAACATCTGCCTGCACGTTAATTAGGATTCTGTGAATCTCTAGGCAAGATAAAGAAGAAGAAATGGAGCTCTGAGAGCAATCTTAACATCTGCAAACTTAGTGAGTTCTCACTACTCCTGTGGTTCAGGAAACTGCAAACACTGTATAAGAGGATTCATTAGTTGCAGTTTGCTGAGTAAAAAAATACCAAGGTCATACAGCTAAAACCTGAAGTAATAGGTTCTCCAACTTCTCAAAGGTCAGCGGTGTACATCACTAATTCATCTCTGCTCCTTAGCTGGAGCATTTTCAACAGGTATTCTTAGCTTCAAAGAGAAGCCCTCTTAATCCGAAATAGCTTTACAAGAACTGACAGAAAAAGCTTATATTCGTAACCCCCACTGAGAAATATGCTTCCACTGCTGAAACAGATGCACAATGGGGCAAAGACATAGTCAAAACCCAAATTCAGATGATATGTATAGTATTTGATAGTCATTTTAATGGTGGTAGGCATTTTCAGATTTTGCACTGTCAGAGGATTTCTCAGTGAATTTCCTTAAAAAGTTTCCTCAGAAAAGAGAGGCTTTGGCTACTTCTGGTTTTGCATCTTAAGCCACTCTCACACTTAAAACTCCTTTAAAAACAGTTGAGTTTCCCACTTTGCTTAAAAGCCAAAGTCTCAAACCCTACTTTTCTACATTGATACAAACCCCCAACTTCACTTCCACAGACTAAGATCTCTGTTCATTACTATTTCTGCTATAACCACTTCTCTACAAAGGGCCACTCACTGCTGGAGCTGGTAGCCCCACAGTAACAAAGCTAGGGCTAGGAACCAGCCTCAGTAAGCACCTGACTAGAGAAGGCAAAAGCCTTGAGCAGAATAACTTGTGAGTACCTTCACTTCTGTGAATCTTCACTTAACACCCATGGAGAAAACAAAGGGGAAAAACTCCCTCCTAAGGGAAAAGAGAATTCTAAGCATAGACTAAGACATCAGATAAAGTCCCTGCAGACACTGTTCCACATTCAAACCATGTTTAAAGGAATGGACATATACTTAAGTTTGTTTAAAAGACAGCCAGGAAGACTTATAAATCTACTGTGGAGGCAGAAGGAGAACAGGGTGTAGATTGTTGCTACCAGAACATTACTTGCCATCTAATTGGGCTTAGCATGGATTGGGCTGTCTATGTAGTACGACAAAGCTTAAGTTTAAACACTTAGAGATGAGTACACCCAGGTAAAGCCTTAGCGAAAACGTCTGTTGAGCAATACTCAATTTTAACAATATTCTAAACGTAATGCTAGCATCCCCCAGATTCATACGTAGTTTATATAAACTGACTGAATAGCACATAACAGTAACCTGTCTTGCCAAATAATCCAACAACGTACATCCAGATCTCTCATGTACTTCGTTTCCTTTCCTGCCTGGAGTACAGGTTGTGCACCCAGAACTCTAGGATCTCTTCACTCTTTCCCTCAGAAGTGTTTTGTTATTGACAAATATTACTTTATTGAATTTCCT
Organism: Calonectris borealis; assembly: GCF_964195595.1. NCBI lineage: Eukaryota > Metazoa > Chordata > Aves > Procellariiformes > Procellariidae > Calonectris > Calonectris borealis. The sequence continues at coordinate 55,401,782 of NC_134312.1, forward strand.
TTATACTCTCCGGAGACCTAGCTGCCTCTCCAGGAAAGTCTGCTAGAGAGTCACATTAACATATCACATCTTAACTGATCTTAAAATATCTTACTAATTAAACTAATATAATCTTGTCCAGCAGCCACATCTGACAATTGTTCCACAGACAACCTTCCCCTGCTGGCCTGTTCAATGCAGCCAATGAGTATTTATTTTAGTGTTCTGGAAGCAAAGCTGGTGAAGCCAAATTCATGTCACTGCATCCATCACAAGCATCTCCCAACTATTCCCCAGCCATACATCAGAATTTGGGAATTTTTCTTTTCCTATGACTAAGCTGATAGAGGAAAAGATGGAGCTTGTTCAACAACAAGCCACGTGTCATGTACTTAGCTATATCACCAGCTATGTCCTACCAGTTAGTATGTCATAGTGCCATTCTGTCTTCCAACTTAGTCAAGGAAAGAATAGGGTTTGGTTTTGGGGTTGCTTATTTTTTTGGTTGGTTGGTTTTTGGGGGGTTGTTTGTTTGTTTCTAAGAAAAAAAAAACTGTTCTGGATTCATAAAAAGTACAAAATTCTGTCAGTTTTCATAGATCTGCATTGCAGGAGAGATTCAGTCCCTCACCTTCTCTTCAAAGGGCTTTCAGGAGTACACTGACCCTTCTAGACACACACCAGTTTGCCTTCAGGCCTATCAGTATATCAGCATTTTTTTTAATTTGTCCAAGAGAGACTAAACTCCCCATGCTGTGAAGTTTCAGTATCTGCTCCCCAGCAGTTTCTTGACAGTGTTTGGTGAAAAAGGTCCTTAGGGAAGCCCTGCAGCCCTTGTTAGCAACATCTCTCCCTGCCCGATCTGCTCTCAATTGTCTCATCTGTTCTTGGTCAGTCACCTAACTATAGGCTGGGGAGATAGCTATTCTTTCTGCTACCCCTTTTGTAATTATTTAGAACACAGGGCTTACGCACTTCCTTGCACATACGCTATTCTGTGATTACATTACTTAATCAGTAATATAGATACAGTACTCATCTATCTCACCAAGGTGTTAGGAGAACCTGAAGGATGAGAAGGAGAGGGCACATCTTGATACAATAATGAAGATGCTATACTTCATACCTGCTACTAATTAAAGGAACAGCACACAACTGCAAAATGTATGGCTAGTTTAAATGAATGGGAATTAAGGGAAAGGAAAAAATAAACAAACAAAAAAAAACAAGGATACAGAAATCCACTGGAAGAGTCATAAGTTGAGTTGCTTCCCGAGGTACTTACGGAGCTGTGAGATAGCCTTCCAAGAAGCCAGCTGCATACATGATATCTTCATTGCTTAAGGTCTGACTGCCATAGCCTGCTCTGATCTCCAGAACTCCCCAACCTGTTGTCTGTATAGTGTTGTTGTAGAAACCATAGGCATCTCCACTCCTGTCCAGTATATTCTTGACCTGAAGTGTTTTTTCAGCTCTATTCCAGTACACGGTTGCATAGCGGATTTCTATGGTGGAGAAGAAAGGGGACAAGGGAAACAAACAAACATGAGTAGGTATTTCCTATCTAATACTGAAATGTCAAGACAATATTTTGGCAATTTAAAAAAGTTAATTTGAATAAGCTTTCCATCAGGTTTAGTTCTACTATGGAGAGCAACATTAATGTTAACATAATGAAAAGTGGTATGGGAACTAACTGGAGTTTTACCAAGACAAAAGCTTACTGCTAAATAGTCTCATGTTACTCTTCTGGAAATTATCTACAACTCTTTCAGTATAGAGCTCCAACACAGCTGAGTCTTGACATAAAATTCAGAAAGGTATTTCCTTACCTGGCCCAGAAAAAAATCTATACAAATCTTATTGAAAGTAACTTTAGAAGACAGCATGCCTTAGCAACTGCAAAGGATTATAAGCTACTGTTGACTTTGTTTTCCACCTAAAGATTCAAAAGGTTACGAAAGTTTTCTAAACTGTCTTTCTGGGCAACTAATCCTGGAGATGGCATTACCGAACAGAAGCACTAGAACTCAGTGGATCACAGGCTTAAAGAGACAAAAGCACCACAGGTATCCAATCCTTTACAAGACACACAATCCCTATCACCCAGCCAGAACAGAACCGATCCCAAGCATGAAATGAATGGGAAGGAGGGGCACTGGACTGCTCAGAGCTCTGATTGGACTGCTGTTTAATGACACATTCTTCATCAGTTGGGTTTTAATCCTGCTGAGCTGAAGAAAAAAGGCAAGGTAAACTACTTTCCAAAAAAACAAACAAAAAAACCCACCCACCCTACAACTCTAATTCAACTTTTCCTAACATGGGACATGATTACATCAGATCTCTATTCATGACTGATCAAATCACTACTACAGTATTGCAAAGGAAAAGAGTTCAAAAATCATGAGTCAGAGTTCCCAGAATTATCTGAAAAGTTTTAACGGATAAGCTCATAAACACAACTACTGAGAAACCAGCAATGTTTTTATTCCCCTGATCTTCTGCAGTGCGTGGCAACCGGTCCTGCCAGTTTATAGCAAGAAGTTACAATTTGGTTACTACTCCTCACAACAATTCATTTTGTGCATCATGCCCATAACAGCTGCAAAACAGAGAGTTAGATCTAATTCTGGATGATCTCAAACAAAATACTTAGTACGCATGTTATGATAATGGAACTATAAAAAAAGCAATATAATGCCAGCACAATACCTAATGCTCTTCAAAAAGGTCTAAGAAAGATGTTTATGATTAAGCAGCTAGTTTAATTTCAAATTAAGAGCACCCACTTTATTCAGTACTCTAAAACATAACATAAAGAAGCTATTTTTATGAAGAGCCATGACGTACTTGAATAAAAAAGCAAAAATATTTTCCAAGAACCAAACTCTTTCTCCAACTAATCACTTTTTCACATGGCAGTTATTCAGTTACTTTAAGCCAGTTTTCATCTATTTTACCAGAGTGCTGAATAATTGGTGTCATTCAATAGCCAGAAAGCTGTTCTCTCCTAGTGTTCCAGCAAGAATAGCTAAAACTGTTTCTTACTGAGAATCACAGAATGTCTGAGGGTGGAGGGGTCTTCTGGAGGTCATCTTGTCCGACGCCCCTGCTCAAGCAGGGTCACCTAGAGCAAGTTGCCCAGGATCATGTCCTGACAGCTTTTAAGTATCTCCAAGGATGGAGGTTTTTACAACCTCTCTGGGCAACCTGTACCTTGCTTGCTCACCTTCATAGTAAAAAAAGTGTCTCCTGATGTTCAAAGAGAACATCCTGTGTTTCAGTTTGTGCCCATTGCCTCTGGTCGTGTCACTAGGCACAACTGAAAAGAACCTGACTCCATCTTCTCTATGCCCTCCCTTCAAGTATTTTTACACATTGATGAGATCCCCCTTGCACCTTCTCTTCTTCAGGTAGAGCAGTCCCAGCTCTCTCAGCTATTCCTCACACGAGAGATGCTCCAGTCCCTTAATCACCTTCGTAGCCCTTTGCCACACTCTCTCCAGTAGCTCCAGATCTCTCTTGTACTGGCGAGCCCAGAACTGGACCCAGCACTCCAGGCATGTCCATACCAATGCTGAGCAGAGGGGAAGGATCACCTCCCTCAATCTGCTAGCAACACTCCTCCTGATGCAGCTCAGGAGACAGTTATCCTTTTTTCCCCACAAGGGCACACTGGTGGCTCATGTTCAGCTTGGTGTCCACCAGGACCCCCACGACCTTTTCTGAAAACTACTTTCGAAATGGAACTGCACGAGGTTCCAGTCAGCCCATTTCTCCAGCCCGTTGAGGTCTCTCTATATGGCACCACGACCCTCTGATGTATGAGCCACTCCTCCCAGTTTTGTAACATCAGCAAACTTGCTGAGGGTACACTCCGCCCCACCACCCAGATCATTAAGGAAGATGCTGAACAGTGTGGACCACTGGCATACACCACTACTGGCCTCCAGCTAGACTCTGTACCACTAAGCACTATGTCAGTCTTCGTGATGTACTAGAGACACTTCTCATGTGAACAGGAAAAGCGTTAGCAAGAACAGAATTTTAATAGGGAAGGAACTGGGTCCCCCCCCCATTCTATGAATAGAAGTTTTTACATGAATCTCTATTTAGAGATGATGTCATTTCAGGGACTTGGAACACAGTGTTTAAAAACATGTTTTTCATCTGCCAGGTACTGAGGCTATTTAAAGGACTGAGACATGACAGACTTTGGATAACTCTTCAAGCAGCTATAATCTTACTTTTCCGTTGTCTCCTTAACTATCTTCTAGTAATACATGGGTAATTGCTACTTTAGCTTAAGGGTAAACATGGGAATCACTCAGACTGAAAAACTATAAAAAGAAGAGCAGGCTGATAAGCATCATCACTGAAGAGAGCCAAAGGCCATCTTACAAAGCTAAAGCTCACATAAGCAAAGAGGTCAGGGAAAGGGAGGTCCTGTAAAGAAGTGGTGCAAGGGGTCAGCGCAGAACACAGCTAACCTGTCCAGCAGTAAAGGGGAAGGCTGATTCCAACCAAGAAGCCCACTGCGGGGCAGAGGAGCAAGAGGCCACGTGCCCAGTACACAAAGACAGCTGAGGAATGGGTAAAAAGAGTAAGAACAAAGTAGAGGAAAAGATGATCTTCTTCCCATCTCTTCAGTAGGCTGTGGAGAGGTGGCAAGTAGTCAAGAGGAACCAGGCAGCTAGGTATTGTTATTAGTGCCCACAGATTAAATAGGTATGTCAAAGAAACTTTCTTCTGCCTAAAGCAAAATAGCCGTTGCTTTCTTTTTTAAAAGGAGGCTGATGCTGGTGCCAGACAGACTGATCTAACACAGGTATTCTAACAGAGCAGGCTGTGTTTCTTTGTTTTATGCTCTGCCAGAGCATGAACACACAGAGCTAGTTTCAAAAGTCAGAACAAACTTTAAAATTACCCTTGGAGTTTGCCCTGCCCCAACTTCACTATACGACAAATTTAAACTGAAGAAAACCAGGACTAGAAGAGGATGGGAGAGAAGGGGAAACATTAAATTACAGGATAATTTGCAACAAACCTGGAGAGGGCTTTAGAGGAACAGCATCAGGGTAGCTATCATAGATGTAGCTTAACAATGATGCTGAAAAAGACCACTTCCCATTACTGATTTTTTTTCCCCCCAACTAATTCACTCATTGTCCCATTTCACCTCATTAATTTTTATGTCAGTTTCTGCAAATCTAATTGCCCTGGTCCAAAGTGTCAAAATACCTACATATGAAAGTGCTATGTTTATTTCAGGGAACATATATATATATAATCATACAGTAATTGTTATAATTTAGAAGGTAAGTCTTTATCTTGCTGCAGTTGGAGTTAAAGCTACAAGCTTACGAATCTGTGTACACTTAAAACACGCTTACACTACAATGTAATTGAAGCATTTGCTATCACCCAGTCTGTTACAATTTTAATCTGCGTTCATCTAAACTAACAGTACTACCTTTGCCAAGAAAACCATGTAGAACTGAAGTATAACATGGAATATAGGTATACAAGAAGCAACTGCGTATTTCCAAACAATCCCTTATGTGTCCTGCCACAACAGGAACCTTGAATAATGCTGGCACTTTTATATTTATTTTTGGAGGGCGAGGCAGGGGCCCTAGCATCTCTTATCCCAGCAGTTGTATTGGTAACTTCTTACATATGACTCAAATGCAACATCTCCACGAATCTACAAATCATCCTTTTATCATCGAAGTTAGACTTCCCAGTGTGTAGCTGAGAATGCTGACAAGTATTTCAGCCTATTGCCTGCTCTCAGGACTCTGAAGAAAGAAAAGACTGTGATAATCTGTGGCTATTCCATAACAGTATCGCTTAGAATAACCTAAATAACAAGCCAAGCCCACTACGATGAATGACTCAAAATCCCTGGGGATAGGGTAGGTCAGCAGAGTCACAGTTCCCCTGTGTGCAACCAGCCAGCCAGGAGAACTGCATCCACCACAACCACCAGTGCACTCTATGGTGGGAGACAGAAGCGAAGTGCAGTGACAAAAAAGCCTGGAAATAAACAAGTGTTCCTTCTCCTTTCTGCAGTCAGTAGGGACAGGGAGAACCTTTCCTCAAATTGCCTGTTTTTAAAGATACATCAGTGCTTCTGTCAAATAAAGACCCAGAAACAGGGACTATAGTTGGCAGAGTGCTGGAATTTGTTCAACAAGTGAGAAGTATCTGCTTTTTGCCAAGATTATAACCTAAATAATAGAAAAATGAAGATATTTCAGCCATGGCTAGGAGGTGGTGGTAGTCCCCTCAGTTTTTAGGCTGAAATGCCAAATCTGTTCTCTGCCTTTTTGGTTCAATACAGGCATTGCCAAGGTTATGTTAAAAGTGGAGCTTGTCTTTTATTTGGTGGCAGCGGGAGAGTGGAAATACGTACATGTTCATGAGAATATAGAGAAAGCAATTAAAGGAAATACTAAGTGAGAGGACTGAGGCAAGATGAAAAAAAAGAAATCAGATGCTGAAGAGGACATGAAAGAGTAGCAGCAACTTGAAAGGAAAGAACAGATCGGACAGAGAAGATGAGGAAGAAGAACAACGAGCAGTACAGCGAGATGGCCCAACGCCATCTAACAAACACAGTATTTGATAACTGCCACTAATATTTATTAAATAAATTACATCTACAAAAATAACACCTGACATGCCTTAAGAATGGCAGTAAAATTTGTTTGGCAATATGCAACAGCTGCTTTTCCTTATGCTTTCCCAACCATAAGTTGTTTTTAAAACATACATATATCTAGATAGACTATTGGACTTTCTAATTAGAGAAATTAACAGAACTCCCTTTTCCTTGCAGATGAAAGAGCTACAAGGTTTGGGGGTGAGAATTAGTATTCCTATTTTTCCTTAATCTGAGAAACAAGCTAACTCAGAAGCCATGAAGCACTGGTTAGACTGCATGTAACTAGCCAAGTTAAGTTAACAACTGTGAGCATCTCCTAATAACAGGAAAACTACTGGCTTCCTTACTAATTTTTATCTATATTTTACATGCTTATTTTTATCTATGGCTTTTCAAAGGTAAAGCGTTTTTTGTAGAGGTGTTCAGATGTACTTTGTAGATTCCACCTATACACTTTCCATGAAATAAGAAAGCTATCACTCCACTATTTCACTGAAAATTAGTTTTGCACAACTTAGAAACAAAAAAAACCTAGCACATCTTCTGTGCACATCTTCTGTTTTCAGTATACCCTCTCCTACAGCTAATGTTCAGTAGTAAAGATCATATTAGCACGGTATAGCATTTAAATATTTCAGGTCAACCATAATAAGGAGCATCTGATGTTTCTGTTCAATTTCGTAATTTGATAGAGCTTGTCCTATTTTCCCATTAAAAATTTTAGAACCATCCTTTTAACTGTTTAAAAAAGGTTGCATACCTCTAAAGTACAACTGAGATTTCAAAATACAGTTATGATTGGAATCCATTACAAAACGAATGTTAAGTACTTCAGGACTTCTTTAGAGATTAGCTTAAACCACACAAGAACTTAACACAAAACCCAGTAATTTTCAATTAAAGGAGTAAATGCTTTCTTGTTCTGCTTGAATATAAGCTATTTGCATTTTCTATTCTACTGGCCTTAATTCATCCTATTTCCTCCTACATTTCAGGTCTAAGTAATTTTTCAATTTGCCTCTAACAGGCCTGTCATTATTTGAAGCCTAATCCCCTGATTTGTGCTTACATGAGAGAGAAGCAATATTCAAATGTGAACTATAAATTACGAGTTTGAGTCTTGCATGTTTTTCATATTCACAAGCATACTTACTAGTAAAGCTTAGCTGATACAGAAAACTTACCAAAACAGTTATAGGTCCCCAGTATAGGTCATCCAAGGAGGAACCAAAATTAATAATTTCACAAGTAGCTTCAATAATCTCATAGTCCCTAAATTTAAGCCACTTTTACCAGAGAACATTCTCTAGAAACAGTTTCTAGAAACGATGAAGAATCTTCAGGGTGTTCAAAATGCTAGAGAACAATGAACCAATTAAGAAAAAAAAAAAACTAGACAATTCACAGTGCTGAAGGCCAAGTTTACTCCATTAAACAGCCTAAAGACATTTTTATTTGCTACTTAGTAGTTTTCTACTAGTACTTCAATTATGATGTGAAGAATCAGTCAGGTATTAGCTGAAACTACTTTATACCCTAAATTTCCTTTCTCTCCCTCTGCATGATTCACAGTTGACCCTTCTTCAGTCCTGCTAATATAATATTAAAAGTTTTTGCCAATTCAGGTAAGATTTGAAAAGTAGATCTCCAAGATGAGGTAGGACCATCAGCAAAATGAGATGCTTGTAACGTTTTGGACATTAAAACAACTGTTACCTTAATTTCTCCTTGTTTTGCGGCAATTAATAAATTAACCAGGAATTTCCTAGAAGATAAACACTGAATCCAGTCCTTAAGTTCTTCAGAATTCATTGAAAGCAGCAGAAGAGGGAGATAGTCTCCTGCTGAGATTTGCTCCCCAACAACCCTACTATTACCATCAGTACAAATGGTATACAGAATTCTCTAATGGGCATTCTGCTCTAAATGGCTGCTATCACTAACTTTTACTGATCCTCCAGAGGCAGCTTGACTTTCACATGCTCCTCACTTGCTCAGCATCTCTTAAATTCCCTCCTTTAGTGACTCCTTTCCCTATCCTTCCAGCTGCTGGTAAACCAGTACACATTGAAATGAAAAAAGAAAAAAATAATAAACCTCTATTCATACCTGACTGGCAAGTCTTTTCTAGCACATAGTTAATTACCACAGTGTGTGTCCACAGGTGCAACATCTCTCAAACATACCAAGCAGAAACTCAATTTTTAAGCAGAAAGCCGAGATTCTACGGAAAACTGTGAAGCTCACCAAAACATGCCATTATGGCATTTGCCAAATTCTGCTTGCATCCAAATCTGACTCTGAAGTTGCAACAAGAATAAAGCTCTAAAATCAGGTGACAGAAAAGCTATAGCAGTCAACAGAAGAAGATCAAAAGTGTTACAAAAGTATCAGTTATTGAATTACCCTAATTGGAGCCTTACAACTTTGACTGAAAATGTATATTATGCAAATATATGATAAAAAACAACCGTGAGCACAAAATTAACATGAAGTGGTGTTTGTACCATAGAAAACAACTTCAATTTTTACGTTAACCAGATATTAGTAAATTACTTACTGTAATGGCAACACAAGTTTATCTACTCAGAAAACATCAGATCATGCATGGGTACGAATTCTGAAACGCAGATGATGACCTATGCCCGCAAACCAGCACTAAAACTCTGTTAAAGAGGCAAGGCGCGGCACGCTGTAGGCCACGGCACCAAAACGAAGTGTCCATCCTAGATGACTCCCGCGCACGCATACTACATTAAAACCCAGCACCGCTGGGCGCTCAAGGCAGCTTCCCATCTGTTAAATTCTTAGTTTGGTTCCCCTCGCCCATTCCGGGAACGGGAAAGACGTTTTGAAAGCATGCAGGAATGAAGTGCCAGCACTTAACACCCACGAGGCACCACGGCCGAGCCTGCCCCAGCCGGCAGGCCACAGGGTGCTCTCGGAGCCAGCCCGTGAGGCAGCCGGGCCCCTCCCCAGTCCCTCCGGGGGGTGGAGGGGGCTTCACCGCCGCGACGGCCCCTGGCACTGCCGGAGGACGAGGCCCCTCGCCGCCTCTCACCCGTTTCCAAGGCGGCATGGGGGGCCTTTCCCCCCGGAGCCAGCCGGGGAGGAGGTGCAGCGAGGAGCTGCTATCCAAGGCGAGGCGCGGAGCCTGGCGGGTCCCCCGGGGCAGGCCCGAACGAGCCGCGCTGCCTCCTCGGGAGCCGCGGCAGAACCCCGGGCCGGGCTCCGCCGACGGGACAACCGCTGCCGGTCGCCTGGCACCCCCGGGGCACGGGGCTACCCTGCTGTCTCCCTCCCTTCCCGCCCGCCCCGGCGAGGGGGCTCCGGGGCGAGGTCCCCCTGCCGCCCCCTGAGGGCCGGCCGCCTGCCCCACCCCGCCCCCGCTCGCCTCACCTGCTCGGCCCCCCGCCGCCGCCCACAGGAGGACGAGCCCCCAGCAGCAGCACATGCCGCCGCCGAGCCGGGCCATGCTGCTGCTCCCCCGCGCCTCCTCTGGGCACCGGGAGGCGGCGGGACTTTAAGAAGTTCCCTCGCTCAGGGCAGGTCTCGCCGCTGCCCCCGCCTCCTCCGGCGCCCGCCCCGGCCCCGGCGCCCCGTGCTGGGGGTGGCCCTACCGGGGTGAGGGCTGCCCCCCGCGTCGGCCGCCCTCTCCCCTCCGGGTCCGGGATACGCTCCGGGGGAGGCCGGCAACGGCGGCCGGTTTTCACACGGCGCTTCCCGCCCAAACTGTCGCGGCAGAGGCCCCGAGGCGGCTGTTGGCCACGGGGCTGCCGGCTGCCCCGCCGGCCCGGCCTGCGCACTGCCCTCCGTGCCCAGCCGCCTCGCAGCCCGGCGCGCTGGCGGTGATGGCAGAAGGCGCTGGGGAAGGTATTGAGCCAAGCTGGGCGGCAAGCCCAGGGCCCTGGCATCTTGTTGACCCTGGCGCTTGTTTGGAGCCCCCAAGGCCCCGCCAGGATGTGGGGTTCGCTCCAGGCTGAGGTCGGGCCACGCCACCAGGCCGGCCAGCCTCGTATGGCACGAGGCAGTGAGGAGGGAGCCCCGGGCTGGCACCTGCTGGGCCGCTGGACTTGCCAAGGGTGATTAACCGAAAAGGGGCGAAGGTTTATCAGGAAAGCACAAAGCACCTGCTTTACTCCGGTAAAGCAACAGGAGTTAGGTGGTGTCTTACCAAACTCTGTTTTACATCAGAGGAAGAGCAGCATTTGGCCCGGTTGAAAAGAACAACCGCTGCGCGTGACCCCAGCTGAAAAGCTGAGGGATGGTCTTTTTCTTAGGGTTTTCAGATAGGGAGAACTTCCCGTGGGGTCTTCCCCTGCCCCCGTGATTCCGATCATTTTAAGATGCTGCCCTGTCTTCTCCCCTAGTGCTGGATATTCTACCACTGTCCTAAAACAGCTGTTATTAGGACTTTATGTTTCGGTAATTGTTTAAGATAGTTCAAATTTGATACTGGTGCCTGTAATAGCCTCATATAACGAGGTCACATGCCAACCAGTTCAGGCCAAATAGCGAGACTTGGCCTCAAGCCCAGGGTAAGAGCACTATAACACTCCTGGCGGCTGCAGGGATCCTTCCATACCCATCGCTGTTTCATTCTGGGCTACTTTTCACTAAGAGATAAGAATAAAACACAGTGCTGTTACTTTTTTTTTGCCTCCCCAGTGAAAAATAACTCTTACATTTCTAATCATGAATGGATGCTCTGTTTGCTTTGGAGGAATATTTTCCAAAGGTTTTTCCAAATGAGAAATTCACCTCTGTCACATGCTGCTCTCAGTTTGACTGTGTTGGTGAAGTAAAATACAAAATTGTATTTTCCATAGAAATCCCTGTATAGGATCACACAGCAAAAAAAAAAAAAAAAAAGTATTTAAAACAAGATTCTCTGTGTTCAAGTGATGGCCAGGAATTGGAGGCACATGCAAAGTAGGGTAGAGACCACAAATACACAATGCTGAAACAGGAGGGGAATGCAGATGCATGACAAAAATGAGATGGACATAAGGGGGGAGTCTGAATGTGATCAAAGCTACAAAGCTCTTGATGTGTATTTGGAAAGATTCACTTCCACATGTCTTCCAGCCCAGGGATTCACAGAATTTTTTTTGGTGTGGGTTAAGTTCAAATGAATGGTGATGGTGCAGCCAAAATCTTTTCCACTTGGAAAACAAAATTATATCTCACACTAGGTTTTTAATATAACGTTTCACTGCTTAAAAGAAACAGGAGAGGTGAATGACTGGACCTTCAGTGACAGATTTCCAGTGGTAGAGGGCTCTTTGATCTAATATTTGATAACAAGATGCAATGGTAAGACATTGAATCTAAGACAGATTCAAACCAGAAACCAGGAGCAAATTTTTTAAGAGCAGACAAAATAGATTTTATTGTGATGTATGAGTGACAGGTACGTGCAGGGACAGAACCATGTAGAAAACAAGCCTGCCAGAAGATGGATCCATCAACTCATTGCTAAGGTAACTATTTATCTTCAAAGAATTATATGAAATTTATGATCTGAAGAATGCAGGAAAGAGAAGAGCTACTGAAAACTAAACACTGTTTAAATTAATTGTCTCAATCAGTGTCAGCAGGCATTTGCTCTAAAATAATTTGTATCTCAAAGGTGTCAAGGATGGAACCCGTAAAACTCCTCTTTAAAAATAGACTTATATCACTTGAAAGATCAGAGCAACTCTGCTTAAGATAGTAGTAGTAGTGGGCTGCTTCAGACTTGAGGAGACCAGCGCTTGTCACTGCATTACAGCTACACTTGCTGAGCGTTATCAGATTGTCGTGGTTTAACCCCAGCCAGCAAACAAACCCCACGCAGCTGCTCGCTCACCCCCTCCCGCCAGTGGGATAGGGGAGAGAATTGGGAGGGCACAAGTAGGAAAACTCCCGGGTTGAGATAAAAACAGTTTAATAATTGAAATAAAATTAAGTAGAACAGTAATAATAACAATGAGAACAACAATAAGAGAATATACAAAGCAGGCGATGCACAATGCAACCGCTCACCGACTGCTGACCGCGTGTCACGAACGGGGGGCGAGCCCCCCCCCACCCCTGGTTTTTATACTGAGCATGATGTCACGTGGTATAGAATACCCCATTGGCCAGCTGGGCCCACCACCCCAGCTGTGCTCCCCCGGTGCAAGCACCACCAGCAACAGCCAAAGCATCAATGGGCCATCAACGCTCCTCTCATACAGCACACCCCCCAAGCTACTGGGAAGAAAGTCAACTCTGTCCCAGCCAGAACCAGGACACAGATACAGCAACCAGAATAGTCCAGTGGTGCCAAGAAGCACAGCAGTCGCACCCCAGAATGCAGACATAGAGACGAAGCTTATTGATTGGCACCACGGGGCAGGGAATAGCAGACTTTATGCTTTTTTACTGTACTGGTAGTCTTTTTAATACATACCAGTTTTAGAATACCAGACATTTTTTTCTATCCTTATCCCAATGAACACTTCCTTTAGGACATAAACTGAAGAAGTAATGATATGGTATTAGTGCCTGTCCAAGTTTAAGATTGGTTACATATAACCTGCAAGCTGTGGTTGTTGGTTACATGCTGTCTCCTATTTCTGTCTATATTGTGTTCCAGGGTGTAGGAATTTGCATTCATTAGGCAAGAGTATAAGCCCTACAGCACCTCCTGATTTAATTTTTCCAGGAATCTTTGCACTTCAGATCTGTCTATTTATACCTAGTTGTTCTTTTGGGGAGTGTGTGTGTTCTTACAAAGCCAGTTTAGGTTGATAAAGAAAAAACACAGGCAACTGGCTTGCTCTTTTTTAACCTTTTTAGGTTGTTTACTTGGACAAAAATGCTGTTCAAAACCATAAAAGAATGATTTTGCACCAAGTTTTAGGGTTTGAATACTGACCGGTATTTGCCAATGGTGAAAGAAGTAGCTCTGCTTTGAAAGCCACCAATGCACAAGAGGCCTTTGCAAAAATTTCACTCACTAGTTGTTATTTCTTCATGTGAATGCTGATTTTCTTTTACATGTGTCACCTGTGCTTTGGTTGCTTTTTAAAACTGTTTATAAATGTCATGTCGTCAGTTAATGAGCAAGTCATTTCAGTAAAACCTGAGTTCTGCCTGGTTGTGAAACTTCACCCACAAGTTGAACTGAAAGTTTCTGAAGAAGTTTGTTTCCTTCATTTCTGTTGCACTTCTGGGTTGGGGACAGAAGCAGAAGTGGAGAAAAGATATGAAAGTGTCTGGTTTTGCAAGATTTCCAGTTTCATTTTGCAGGCCCAAGAGATTCAGATAAGCTTTAGATACCACACAATTTCTGGAGTAATCTCACAAGGTAAATAACAGAAGTGTTGTCTCTTGAACAAAGTCAACTTGATTAAACAAAACACGTGAGACGCAGGGGAAAACAACAGAAGAAGCAAAATGGCAACATATCCAGGCTTTACATATGGTATGTTTGATGTTATTTTCAAATATATTACAGCAAATCTTTCTTCAAATAAAAATTACAAATTAAATATAACATTTAAAAATCATGACAAATTAAGGCTTTGCTGTGAATATTTTCAGAAGTGGATTATTGAACAGGCTATCACATTTTAAAAACTAACCAAAACAAAGAAAAAAGCTATTTTTCAGACTCAAGTGCAGATATTTTCATTTACCTCAAATCAGGCTGCATGTGTCCTACTGAAGTCATCCAACAATTTCGACATTACAGTGAAGAGAGGTTTGATTTATTGATAGCAGGTCGGATGGTAGAAAGGATGCTTGAAAAGGTATAAGCCTCCAGCCTTCACATGAAGTACTCCAGAGAGTTGCTGCAGCTTTTTGAGTCATACTAGACATCCAGTTTTAAAGATACGTGGCACAATTCTCTGTGCTGGCCAGTTGCAGGTATTCCAGGGTACCTGATCGGTAGCTAGCTACCCGTGAAAGCTCCCGTGTCTTGAACCCTTCGTCTTCCCTTTTCTGAAGAATATTTGTTATCATCTCTGCTAAGTCATCTTGTAACCGCTGTTGATTCTCCCTAAAAGCGACAGGATGGAAAAAAAATTCAGTGATTCACATGTGTTTAGTGATCCCCAGATCCCCAGTGGTTTTTCAACATTTCTATTCTATGCTTATCTTCATGACATTCACACACTCCTGATAGAAAGTGTGGGCAGAACCAAATCCAAGTTCTGGATTTGGGAATAGAATTCAGGATTTATATGTGATTTTTCCAGATAGTACAGCTCCCTGTCTCTGCACAGGAGGTCTGTAGCTGTGTCATTATTGACTTCAAAAAAATTTCAGCATTATTTGCATGAAAAGGAAGAAATTAGTTAGATTAACTCCAAATCAAAATAGATTCTAGCTCTCAACACCATTACTGGTGCCAGCACTTCTGCTATTCAACTTCAGGTGGCCTTCAGTAACAGAGTTGCCACCTTTTCATAAATTTCTGCAGTGTGTCTGGCTTTTGCTGGAGTACCCCACATATGACAGTTTTAAGGGGAAATTTTATTAGTCACAGCCTATATGAGGAAGCGAAAACAAAAACATCACTGACCACATAATCCAGCTTAAGAGGTACTTTCAATAGTTGAATTCCAGAAGAATTGCCAATTTGATAATTCTGATAGTCTCAACTGATCATATTAATTCAAAAAAGGAGTTCTGAGTTTAAAAAAGAGTCATTTCCTGCTCAGCTCAGAGACAAACACTTGTACTTTATATAATCGCTTCAAGTTGTACTGAAACACTGTCAATTCAAAGCAGATGGCAGCAAATTCCCGCTTGGTAAAGAGCGACTGTACACAGGAGTTTAGAGCAGAAAGTGAGGAACTTTCCACATTTAATGAGTTTGCAAGAAATAATGTAGGACTCATATGCAAAATACACATGAAATAAATGCAACCAGTTATCCTGACTTCAATTTTGCATCGTTTCTCAAAAACAACACTTCCGCTATTACTATATTTTATTCAATACTAATGCAAAATGATAGCTCAGTTCCACGACATCAACCTCATATTTTTTTCTTGATAACTTATCTCTTATGTATTAGAAAGTAAGCTTTTGTTCAATTTTTAAAGGTTTTATGCCTGTGCAATACTACAGTAACTTTGTCCGCCTATTCTAGCAGAATACTGCTCAAAATCCTCAAGTTTCATTCCTTCTACAAATTACCCCACAAGAGCTCACCGGCATAACATGGTATTACAGAGAGCTGCACATTCAGTTGCAGTTATCCTCTCACTGTACTATCACACACAAGTGCCATTAGAACTAAAGTTTTGGGAATATTAATGTTTTTCATTTTTCTGTCGATCTCTTGCCCTTACCACATCAGCAACTTGTCCTGTAAGTCTTATTTCCCTCCAAGGAAATGAACCTGTTAAGCGCTTATATATACAAATAACCTTCGGCATAATCCCGTGTCATGAATATTTACACATGTTTATATGCACATACACAGTTAAGCCTCTAACTACTGAAGGCAAGTTGAGTAGTATAAAAAAACCACAACAAGTGCCAGGGAGGAACAGTGAAGGCTAAAGTGCAAAGACTGGGAATTTCTCTTCCCTGTTCACATATAAAGACCATCTTACACAGAAGGAGGCGTTGGGAGATTGTATTTCTTGTCCTCAGTACCGGTCAACCAGTAGGTAATCTCTGTTCCTCTGCCCTAAATATGTGTGACAAAGAAGAGAAAGCACAATTTAGGGATTAGAATGCAATTTCCTGTAGTTAATTTACTTAAATAATACTGTATTGCACGTTGCCGTGTTTGCCTTTGCTTATTTTCAGTAACTGATGCTCACAGCAAAGGATTAAAAATCAGGTGTGAGAAGAAGAATAACAAGGGAGATGCAGCTGCACACCCGCTCCCTTGTTCCATGACCTGAAACACACACCATGGGAGAGGTGAGCTGCGCTGCCTGCCATCAGCTCCCACGTACAGGCATCTGCCAAGTGTAATAGAATGAAATAAATGGATTGGTAGATAGACAGATATTGGAGCATGAGCAAATTAACAATAGATTCAGCTTCTCTTCCATCAGATTAATTCACTCCACAATTTTCTGTTACAAATGGTATGCTTCATTTATTCTCCACATCTTTATGTTGCTTTAATTTATGACTTAGGGAGCTCTTCATTGCCTGCATTGTCTTTATAGAAGTGTCTTCAACTACTAGAGACTGTGATACCGATTGATCTGTAACCCTTGTTCCCCAGCTGCTAATTAAGTTGCGGGGTACGCTCAGCTATATAATGCTTTTATACTATCCCTCTTCTCTGTGTTCATGCATGTGCATGGTAAAGGTTACCTTCAAGTACGTTTCTCCTCTCACTTCGTACTGGAATCGGCAGTCTGTTCTTTTCAGGATGTTAATAGTGGAACCACTTACATGAATCCTTAAAGCTAAAAAATAAAGACAGAATAAAAGCTCAATCTGGAAATGTACTACATAATCATATTAAGTATATGTGAAAACTGGTGCTATAGCAGAAGCTCTTCCAGTTATTATCAACACAAATTCTGAGAGTCAAATTAAATGAGAATCAATTATACCGCTGTACAAAAAATCTGACTCCGCCTACATAGCATTGCATCTAGGGGGGAATAGCTGGTACAGCCCTTGATCTGAAATACAGGTGGCTGTGGTATCTGTAGTATTTAGATGCCAAAAGGAAAAAGAATAATTGGGAGTGTCCTATACAGAGAATAGTCATGTGAAGACACTGGGCAGAAGGAAGACAAACTGGCTCTTGGCACAGTTCCCTAATGGTGAAATTGAAGACATAATTGCTTCAATTTAAAATGCACAGTCAGCGTATTTACACGCACAGCTGTAATACAATTGTAGGTCAAACTAAAATCTACCATTCATAGAGTAAAATTAAATCCAGACATATAAGTATCATATCTTCCAAAGGAACTCAGCCAGCGAACTAGCCTACGTACTCCCTGTTACCAGCACTGAAGCATGAACAAAGAGCAATTCTTCATTGCCCAGCGGGACAGTGGAACAATTGGTAATCAAAACAAATAGGGCTTCTTAATCTTTAAAACTTCTGCGAGCTTATAATAAGTTGTTCTCAGCTGAAAACAGACAGTTCAGTCACAAACTAACCAATAGCCTTTGGTCCTGCTACACTGACAGCTAAAATTAAATCCTTACGCAAGCCCGTGGATTCCATCCGCGAAGCTGTGTTCACTGTATCTCCAAACAAACAGTAACGAGGCATTTTTATTCCAACCACACCAGCCGCACATGGACCTGAAAATGGGATGCAGAGAATGAAAAAAAGGTGGATCAAGACACTGTTTGTTTGGAAGGTGTCTCACTGTTGCAGAGCAGTGCAGTACCTGCTGGAGCTCTGCGTTCCTCACCAATGACGATACTCTGTACCTTACTTCCCAGAGTAACTGGTGGTCTCCCCTTCCACTCCAGACCAAGCCTAGCTCTGTTCATCTTGCATAATCCAATAAGAGCATAAAAAGGACATGGCTGCACAGTGTTAATTGTATTTAAACACAATTTTTGTGCAGAAAAAAATACAGTTACTAACTGTCAGTTTTGGCAGCAAGAGGAAAAGAAAATAAGCTTCATTATGGAGGGGTGCATAGTGGTGCCTCAAAGGGTTTCCCAGTGCTTCAATCGCTTTCGCTGATATGTTCCTCCCCTGGCAGCTGGTGTTCAGGTGGTTGTTGAAACAAACAAAAATGAAAAGATAAAATTTCCCAAAGTACTTGGGAGCTATCTGCTTGAGCTATCTGCAGTACCCCTTTGAGAAAAATTATTTTTACGGATTAATTAAAACATGAATTCCCACATAGGCTTGTCAGAACTTTTGCCTCCAAAAGTATAAAATACAGGCCTGCATTTTGTGGCTAGACAAGCATATCTGGCCATGGCTGATCTCCACTTTGGTCAGGAAGGAGTGACCTGCGAAGGCTTATTTGATACAACTGGCTTAACCATACCAGGATGGCAGTTGCTCTTCCTAGCTACTGACTTAAGCTATGAATGAATGGGTATGGGCTATTTCACTACGGGGGAACAAACCAGTGGCTTATTTACTTCTGTTGCTCGTCCTCCAGGTACATTGTTTTCAACCTGATTCATCATGAGGAGAGCAGTTGCATATGATGTACTACCAGGTCTTCTATGGATGTCTATTCTGTTCAAAAACAAGGCAATAACATTGTCATTGTTGATCTAGCACTGCTGTGTACCAGAGTGAATTCCAATGCGAATCCAAACAGGCAGACCCGGCAGATGTCTCAGTTCAAAAGATCCCATGAAGCTGAGGATGTCCAGAGCCATCATGGAGATGTCTACTGCATGCCGGTTGCCATTCCTCTTTGGTAAACCACTCGCCACCATGTAAGCATCACCAATGGTCTCCACCTGTGGAAACAAAATTAGAACTCACTACCTGCAGACATAGCAAATTACATATTTAGTTAAAAGCAGAAAGGTTTTATCAGATCCTCTTTTTCATGATTAAACATTTCTTCCCTGGACAGCAGGATTGATTAGTTTAAGGTAGCTGACACCTTTTTGGTATATGAGTGTTTATAACTGTACCAGCATTCCAGTTAATGAATCTGTGACAGCCTAGTATAGAAAATTTGGTATAAGCGGGCACACTGAGAGCATATTGAAATGAGGTAATCTTGACCTGTTTTTCTCTCTTTTGTCTTTGCTTAGAAGGCAGATTCCCAAATCCACCACATCATCCAATTTGATTTGTGTGTCCCCTGGTTGTTAACTGAGCAAAAGTGTGGAGCTAATCACCTTGTAAACATCATGATGGTCAAGAATGTGGTCAAAGTTCTTGTAGATATCATTCAGCATATCTATCACCTCCATAGGGGTGCTGTATTTGCAGAGTGTGGTGAAGCCAACAATGTCACTGAAGTAGATAGTGACTTCTTCAAATAGCTCTGGCTCTACCAGGCCAGTCTCCTTCAAAGACTTTACTACTGGCCTGTGGAAATAGAGAAGGCAGGAAGACAGATGAGTAGTCTGTGTTTAATATTAAAGGTATTTTTTCATGCCACCCAACCGCATCATTGCTTTCTGTATAGGAAACATCAAATAGTTTGCTGAAAACTGCCACTGTAATCACATTTTAGATGCCCACAATGCCTTTCAGGGACCTCAGAGCACTTACTAATGTTAATTAATGCACTACAGCCTTACAAAATCCAAGTGTGTTAATAGCCGTGAGGAAACTGAGGCACAGCAAACTAAGCTTCTTGGCTAAGGTCAGAAATAGGGATATTGAGTCAAATTTAAAACTGAAATTCTGAAACTTCTGACATGTAGACCTACATTGTACCCACACAATAAGTAAGAACAGACATTTTTTTTGTTTCCCCAGCACAGAAGTAATTTCATCCTGATAATTACATCACCTCATCCTGATTTCAGATGAGATATCATAGTCTGATAATTTTATGGAACAAAAATTCAATGCCATGACAGTCAATATCTATTCAGAGGGACCTTCATTTTCTTGCATTTCTAAATCCAGGAAAATATCTGTCCTAGTGGAGATATTAGAAGAGAATAACTGAAAGAAACCCAGAAAATTATAGGTGTTGCACAATGCTGTGTTCCATCTACAATGAAACAATAATAGAGTGGTAGGAACAACGAAGAGTAGAAGGAAACATGGATTCCTTGTCGCACAGTCTACACAGCCAGATCATTTCAAATTTTCCCCAAAACTGGATTGAACAGACACTTTTTTTTTTTAAGATGAGTCATAAAATCAATACCCTGACTACTTAAATACCCTTGAAACTAGTAATGACATACCAGGATAGTTTTACTATTCCAAATGTATGCAATACCAAAATTACTGGTATTACCAATATTATAATATCAATAATACTTGTCCTATACCATCCTCTGAAGCATCCATCTAGCCCAGTCTGGCCAAGTATGGCCCAGCCCACCTCAGCCCCTCTGTTGCATTGCTAAACCCCCACCTAAAGTTGGACTGCACTCCTGCTCTCCAGCTGGAGATGCTCCTTCTACCTAGCAAGGTGCTGGAGCAGAACAGAGCTCTGTGATGTGGGATCACTGTAGATCTATGTGTTCCCAGGAAGGCAGTGAAAAAGAGGTTTGTGCTGGAAAGAGGGATCCTGTGCATGAAGAGAGTTTGAGGAAGATAGCAGGTCCCAGTACCATCTTGGCCTGAAACTCCACCATAGGGTGGAGACCTCAGGGACAGCTTCTTCTTTTTTCCTCCCTAGCAGGATCAGATTAGAGGGGAAGGAAATAGAAGATTAATGTTAATCCCAATCCCACTCTCCAAGAATCAGGTGATATATGTAAATAAAATCCCAGTAAAATCCTCCTGGCCAGTTACCTTGGAAGTAACATGAAATTAAGCCTGTCTGCTCTGTCTCGCTCTGCTTTGTATAGCTCTGTCCTTTCCTCCACCAGGTGCTCCAGGTTTCGGGAATACAGCTGTAGACGCCGGATCAGGGTATCCATGTAGCTTTCATTGGTCTGGCCATGGTAGTTACTGCAAATAACAGAAATATAGGAGCCAACAAGAAAGGTTAACGGAAGCCCATTGTTGAGAGAGGCAAAAAAAGAGGCAAAAAAGGAGCCATGGAAAACTTCTCCAGTGTTTGACTTCCATGTAGTTAGAATGCAAAGTGCCTCAAGTGCATCATTCTTTTTCTTGCTTGGAGGGCTTATGTACCTGAATTTAAAGTCTGTGATCCACGCTTCTCACTTGGAGCTGGTAATTCTTAAAGCACTCTTAAATCACTTAGCCCTGCTAATATTGTCAACTCCAGGTTACCTTGCGTAATCCATGAACGTTCATTTGTAAAAAGTAATTGACAAGCTCGAATCCTGAGAGGAAGCTAAAGATAGTAGGTAGAAAATTGTATATAACATTTAGATGGGGACTTCAGCTAGAAGGATTAAGACAATTTGGGGCTGCCTGTGTAGAAGACAGAACAATTCAATGGAACAATTAGCAGCCCCTGGGCTAGTTTTGCTCACAAGATCCTGCGGACTCCAGCCTAGTAACTCCTGGCAGCAGAAGTATGGTAACACGAGCCACTCATAACCCCAGTTTGTCTGGGCAGCCTGCACTCGCCAAAGCAGCCTGGAAGTAGAGGGGGCCAGGCTGACTGGAAGAGTCAGATTAGTATTGTACCCAACTGGACTTTAAAACCACTCTTACTTTAAACAAATCTTTATGTCAGGGATGCACCATCTTAGACCCCCCCATGAGGAGAACACCATGTTGCATGTGGCAAGAGGCAACCTCTTTGCTTTTGTAGGATGGAGGCTTAGGAGCTGAACCAGGACATCTTTCTGTTCAGCTGCAGTAAGATTATTCAATTGATACATTCAGTTATACATAGTGCAGTTGTCCTTCTGCCCACGTAAAGTGTAAAATGATGCGAGTATTGTTGGGGTTTGTTGATGAGGAGAGCTTTAAAAACTGGGGAGCAATTTCCCAAGAGAAGTTCCCAAGCTCACTGTTTGAACATCAAAATAATTAAATCAGACCAAACTCTATAGGAACAATGCAGCATTAGCCAGGTGAAAGGCCTGTATAACCCCACAGGGTTTATCCAGCTACGGCCCTTATTATCCCACAGCTTTATACCAACAAAACCCTGTAATTAATACTTCTGGTGAGTTACAACCCAACACTTCCAGTCAGCTTAATTTGGGACCATTCAAACTCATTTATGGCACAACCCAGCTCATCCAAACTTTCTAATCATCCTCCAAACATTTATGTGCATTCATTTCCCGAAACTTAGATGACATGAGTCACTATTCAACCCTTGACTGGAGACAGGGGGTGAATTACTTGAATGGTTTAAATCTCTAATTATCCAGCTTGCTACTTTCACAATGTACCAATCTGAGGTATAGTGATCATCTTACCCTCACTCAGCTAATACATGCATAGATGCTCATGTACACACATGTACGTATACATACACACGTGCTCGCCTACCTTTCTGCCAAAGAATAAAAGAGGATCTAAGTGAAGACACTCAGTTTTTCCACTGACTGAATCATAATCACATCAGCTTACATACTTAAAAATATGAGCTTTCCAACACATAGGAGGAGTTTGGAGCATCTTAAAAAATGGAGCCCCTGCTGCTCACCTGAATATTTTAGCCAGAGTACTCTCAATTTTCTTAAAGTCAGGCCTTTTCTCTGGATCTTCCTCCCAGCAGCTCTTCACTAGTATATACACCTTCAAACAAAAATTTAAGGAAAGTCCACCTGAGTAATGGATATAGAAGGATAATGGTGCTAAACAGCACTAGTTCATTAGGGAATTTCCAGTTACTCTTGACCGGCAACATATTAAAATGTGTGACTAACTCTTTTGAATCTATGGTTAGGACACTCATTGCAGGCATCTTAAACTTAACTCTGTGGTGACTAGTGACATGATCTTAACTTGAATTTCCAATACATAAATGAAAGGCAAGTAAATGGATCCAGTCTTGCAGCTGGTGCCAGAAACAATTATTGACATGGAGGTAAATGCTGTGGTAATTATATTTCCAATATCCTGAGTTTGGGGTTTTTCTGAAACTGGTGATTCAGCCAAAAAGAATGGGGTTCATTGCTGAATATGTGGATGTCTACAATACAGACATTTTAATCTGAGGAAGAAGCATTAGGGGCTATATAATCAGTGGAGAGAGGTATATTTGGGGTGTGATTCATTCCATCTTAAAGATACTTAAAATAGGTCAGAAAAGTGGCACCATATAAGCGTCCATTTCTTTCCAGTGAAATAATTTTCATGAGTTGTATTTCATCTCACTGGTGACTACTATAGAATACTGATCTTTCCCATGAGGTTAGGGCATTTGGCATAAAATGTGCATAGCTTTCATCCTCCCATGATCATGAGCTCTAGTTTGGCCAGGGCTTCCGCCCTTCACCCAGAAAATGGCTTAGTTAATTATTAGCTTACTTCCATCTCTCTTTCTCCCACTGTTTCCAAGGACAGGTCTGGTCGGAAAGGCTTCACTCCTTTGCCGCTCTCCACTCTGTAAAGTTTCTCTAATACAGGAAAAAGATGCGAAGTTTTAAACAAAAAAACATAAGAAGGACATTCCTTGTGGCTAGCGTCCTATGATGTTACGAGTTACTGTACAAACAGAAGCATTGAAGACAGTTCCCTCATTTTGATGTGAATTTCAACTTTGGAGCTTTTCTAAATATATGGCACAAGATCAAAACAGGCTGGCTTGAAGGCCCCTGAGAGCAAAATGAATAGGAATGTACATGAGTATTTATTGGTCACGGTAGACATGGTTATGGCATCTCCCCAAATGAATGTTAGGCATTATTAATGTGCCTCTCAGCATGAAGTATAGCTATAGTAAAAAACAATGTGAAAAGCCCATTGCAACTTGATCAAAAGTGTGGAGACATGCAACTTTCATCAGAGCAGTTCTAATCATCCTGCAGGTGCTCAGCTTCCTTAAAACTAGGCTATTAATGTACATCATTTAAAAACATTGCATTTGATAGCTCATTTGTACTCTTATTCATGAAATCCGTTCTATGAAAGTTATTTGGATTCTGAACATACCAGAATGCAGGCTGCGTTTGCACAACTCGATTTAAGCACAGTAAGTGAGAGCTAAAGCAAAAATATCTCTGTCCTTCTCCTCCAGAACTCAAGAGTTCCAGAGGGAGGGAGTTAAAAAAGAGAAGCTATTTTTACCTCTGGGGGAGAGAAACTGTAAGGGATCCATGAACAAGTGTGAAACACATTTATTAATAATGTCTGATTGTATTTTACTGAAGGAAGCATATGATGAGATGGGGAAGGTTTGTAATCGTGATGGTATGTGCAAGTCTAGAGCAGCTAGGGATGCCTAAGCATGCCCAGTGTGCATGATCACCCTAAAAAGATGCAGTAGCTTCCAGCTTTGTGGTACAGAAATTACAAGGAGCAGGAAACTTCAGTCTCCCAAATGCTATGGAGTGGAGAGACGGCTAAGAAGTCTTCTGTGGGCTAAGAGACAGAAGAATCTGTGTAAGTCTCGTGTATGTAAGAGGAATGTGTTGGATTTCCATGCTGCGCACACACCTGAGAGCGGAAGTAAGAGCAACTATTAGCAACACTGCAATTAGCTAGTGGCAGAAAGTAGGGGAATAAGGAGGCAGCTTGAATTGAGCGTTGGTATGTGACAGGATTTCACAGTCTTCAGCAGTGAATGAGGTGTTCCTGCAGAAGAGTGGAGCAACCAGCTGGCCTAACAGCTGTCTCCGAGAGAAGTCAGTGAAGAGGACTATGACCTAGTTACTTCTATACTTCAGAAATCCAGTTCTGTATGCCCATCGTCTTTGTGGGACTTCTTTTCTCTCATTAGTAGCAATATTATTGTATGTTAAGTTGATTGATACATATTTGCGGGTTGAGAAAATTGGCTCACTGAGTACCTGGAAGTTGAGTTTAATTCTCCTAAGTTGGTGGATGGAGGCTAGGTACAGGGTTTTTTAAACAACTCTTTTAAAATCTGAACACGGTCCTTGCTGCTGCCAATGAAGTCCTGGAGAAGCAGTTATATCAGTTGTCCTGAAATATCAATATCATGTCTTCTAACTTGCAGAGATAGCCTAGCCATTGAAAGACTTTCTGCAGGAGACTTAAAAACCAAATGAATCTAACATGCAACAGGGACATTTCTTTGCCCATTACCATTGGCTCCAATTTGCTATTCTTTTCCTTCTTTTTATCTTAGATATTTGTAAATTAATGGTCACCCCAAGTTTGAGCTACTCTCTTCCAAAGTTAAATGATGCCACAAACGAAATTCAAAGATGTTTGAATAAGTATGGTCCACCCTCCTGCTGCCTCATCTTGGCTAATGAATGAATCCAGACATTTAAATGAGGAGCCACTTCAGCAATATATAAGAACACTCATTCCTTTCTGTTACATGAAATTTGATGAACTGCCAAAACTAGGCTGAACACATTTACTCAAATTGCATAATCAAAAATCAAGAATAATATCAGAAGCCATTAGATCAGCAATATATATCTTAGACATCTACTAATGCTTTTAAGGAAAAAGCTTTGGGGAGAAAGCAGTCTCCTCACTGAATGGAAAACTTAAAATTTCAACTGAAGTTTACCAAGCAAATTTTTTTTTAAATTATGCTGAATCCAGATTTACCAAAGAGACTTCAGGCCCAGTAAATGTATTGCTGTCTTACTAAACATGCTGATATGTGTGACCACCTCCAGCAACAGCACCTAGAGGTGCTAAAAATTCTTTCAGCTGGATGGATTAACCTAATGCAGTCTTTCTAAAATGACAAAATGCAGTGTTAAGAAACAGGTCAAAGTTAAAACAAGGAACCAGATTGTGACTATGACAGCCAGGGTCAAACACAGAGCAATGAGGATGCCACCACATCTCAGAAGAGTCCAGAAATGCTGTGTCTGAGGCTAACTTAATAATCATTAACATAACACAGAAAGACTGTAACTGCTGAACAAACAGTTAAAAGAATGTAGTTTGCTATGGATTTGCTTTGCAAGTCAAAATGAGCACGGAAGAGCATTGCTCTTTCCCTTCTCCACCTATTTTGGCAATATTTGTAAAATCCTTGCATTCATGAGGATTGCTCCTGCCTCTTCCCAAGAAAACAGAATACAAAGACATTTATTTTCTTTACCTTATCTTAAGCATAGAGTCCTGAAGAGTTTGCTTGAAGGGGAACAGGCATTTCTAATCTCTTTTAGGTCTACGTTTATATTAAAGAGTTGGTGATGTGAAATACTGTGTTTCCCCAAATATGAGCATAGATTTGCAGTAATGTAGGATGATGAACATACCCCATAAGTTATTCTCAAATATAACTCAGGAAAAAAGCTATTAGGCTGTCCAGCTGCTGCTCTAGATGTTTTAACAAATGTGAGGCGGATCTATCAGAATGACTCAGAGATAAAGGCAATGTCTAAACTTGTTGGTAACTGTCACTAGGAAAATCCCAAACCCACACATGCTTTTATGTCAGTTCTAATATATAATAATGCCTGGATTCTGGGAACTGGGATTGACTGGGCTGTTAGCCACTCAAAAACAATGTCACAAAATGCACAAAATGGGGTTTAATGGATGCACTACAGGAGGAGATGCTTTTTCTGACAGAAGTTAAATGACTAAAGTTGATTTTGTCAGGCTTGAATAAAATCTGAATTGCCAGTTTTAAAATGCCAACTGTTCTTTTGTCATGCTGCTGAGTTTTTGTTGTTCTGTGTTGACATTGCTGATTTACGATGCCTAATATGAGTGAATTATTATATGTTGTGCACAACTCATAATAGAAAAACCTTTGTGGCCTTTAAATGTTACAGCATTGTATAATGTTAGCTTCTGTAATGCTGTGGCCAAGGTGAGGAGGGAGGAGAAAGGGCAAGAAAACTCATTGCAAACTTTATTTACACAAAGAATAAGGACACTTGCCCCCACAGTGAGACCCTTCAAACAGGCTCTTCGTTCGTCACACCGTGAAAGAAGCAGCAGTTCAAGCAGCTATCAGAGACAGTGCCTTTCACAAAACGTGGAGAATGGGACAGTTACAGCTACACCATTCCGGAAGGCTGCAATGGAGGAGAAATTTGTGGATTTACCTTTGTTGTCCCGGCAGTGTCCAGTGTAGAATGTCTCCCTGCGTAGGATGATTTCTTGGGCAATGATCCCGTAGCTGTACACGTCACCCTTCTGAGATACATCAGCATGACGGAGATGCTCAGGAGCTGTCCACAGGTCTGAAGATCCAGATGACAACAGGGGACGAAGTAAAGGGGGAAGGGAGAGAAGTAATTGAAAACGGGTGATCCTTCTCATCCATTGGCTATAGTGATATTTCCTTTTACTCTTTCCATATCAAACCCAGAGCCCACTGCACTGTTTATTTCCTACTTCAGCATTTTTCTTGAGAAGCTGACATCAATACAGCTTAGATAAACCTCTGATGTGGCAGTTTTTAATTGTCTGGGATTTGCTGACCCTACTATTTTCCACTGTAGATGCAGACCCTCACACCTCCAGAAAAGTTATGGTTACTGGCAATGAACTTGCTTTTTTTAGCTACTTTTCATGGGTTTCTTAGAAATAGCCTATGCATCTGTAAAAGACCAAGGAATGCCAGTGCTATAAAAAAAAGCTGAGCCATAAATTATTGATCTAGATGCATGGAGTTTGTTATACAAGATGTCAGATGAGAAGACTGTAATACTTCCCAGCGGCCTTGATATCATGAATCTATTGAAATAATTTTCAAGTGCTTTTGAGCCTGACATAGTATTACCTGCTCATAACCACTTTCTTTCTACAGAAATTATTAAGCTGTATTTCTAGTGCAACAAGCACCATTGTACCTCAAAAGCAGAATGCTGCCATGGTATGACAGTTTGTTATGACATGCTGGTGATGTATCATAACAGTGACCTGAACACAGTGACGCTGAAGACAGCATTACGATATCAGGCTGCAACATCCAGCCACAATGAATCTGTAGATCTCTTGTGAAGCAGTAAGTTTTCTTACTTGGCAAAGGAAAGAAATCTAGTAGCCAGAAATTTTGAGGCTGCTTGTCAAAGCATTTATCTTATGAGCAATGAAAGAAGAGAAATAAATTACAATGTAATAATAATATAAATTTAAATATGAAATGAAGAATGAATAGAGCATTTACATTCAGTGCACTTTTCTTACTCTCTTTTTATGTTCTCATTGCTACTCTTGAGCATGTTTGTGTCTCAATGTAAAAATTTTCTCTCAACCCAGATGCAACCAGTTTCTTCTCAGATCAAATACTACAGTTATGGCACAGTGCTGTGCTTATTATACCGCAAGCTCTACAATACAGATTCAGATGACATAATTTCAGATGGGTTCGTCTTTTCACTCAAGATCAAGTAAGAGGAAAAGATGAGTAGAAAGGAATGCTCTATTTTACAGAAATGCCCTATGAATAGGAGATAAATAGAAAACATAGAGAAAAGCTGTTAAAATTATTCCAGTCTGATTGAACACATATTTCTAGATTCCTACCTAAGGAATCAAAAACATTAAGGTTATCATTGCATATCATTACAGATTTTTTTAAGGATGATCAGAGTCATGAGTGTTAATGTTTAAATTAAGCATTACTGCTGAAGAGAACTGTTTGCGTGAAGGCATTGGATGCTGAAAATGTTTCTTGCATCTCAGCCACATGTGAAATCTCTGTTTCCTAAACTATAAGTTGAAAATTCATCTTTCCTTTCCTTCTCACCCTCACTGCCTAGTTTCTTTCTCTGCCTGCTAATAATTCTTTTTCATTGTGCTATTTAAGTTAAGACAGTGTTTTCAGATATCATTTGTATGATGGCTGCTACATGAAACAAAATCATATTGTATGTTTTGTATTGTGTACAAGACTAAATTAGGTCCTACTGGACCATGAATATAAGAAAATTCCACTGGGTTGGAAACCATGAAGGAGAGTCCAATTGGGTACTGGTTTTACCTTTCCTTGGAGGCAGAATTGAATTACAGCCAAAATCAGTGATCTTCACTACCATGCGATTGTCTACTACACAGTTTGTGGATTTGAGTCGACCATGGACTTCAGTTTTGCTTGAGTGCAGGTAAGACATCCCCTGTGGTTGATAATAAAAGAGGAAGAAAGCAAGACTACGTGTGAGACACTCAGCTGTTACCAGACTCAACAAGAATGTGGAGTATTAATGTAATATCTGTCCAAGTAATTAAATGGCCTTCATCAACAATGGATATGCATAAATCACAATTCCCTGCCATGGAGGGAAACAAATACTGTTTTACAGAGGAGACTTTCCAAGATGACAGGAACAATCAATGTTAAGAAATGAGGAGATGGATCATTAGAAGGATCATGTCATGGAAGACCATCCTTCCTCTTAGTTAACAAAAGTGTGACATAGCATCTTGGGCTTTGATAAGATTAGAACACAATTAAGCAATTAGGAAAATTTATTTCTTCCCACAGAAGTTTTGATTTCACTTGCGATAAATGCTTTTTTGGTAAATTTAGTACAGATTTGTTGGAATGTCACACAAAAAAAGTGCTCCCAACTACATGTTCATCCAGTGGACACCACAGGTTTGAGAGGAATTGCTCTTTATGTCTGCATCATCTTTGAAGATTACCATACACCAGAGACTTCATTCAGAAACATTGCAGCAGATCCTCTTACACAAAGCAGAGGGCTAAAGAGGGGTCAATGCAGAGAGTGTTAGATGATGCACTAAGGCTTATATAAGGCAGGGAATCAGATTAGACAATCATAAAGGTCTTTTCTGACCTGACTGATTATGGTTTTCTCTGTACTAGTCAACACATATCGGCTATCCGTGAGCTAAACTCGGAAGTGGGCACCATGAGGACTGGCCGATGCAGTTTCAGCTATATTTCCTGAGATTCAGACTCTTCACTCACAACACACACAGGCGTACAAAGGTGTGTAGTTTGCCCCTTTTTACTCAACACCTCTGAATTTATCTCCTTTAGTCTGAGACACTCCAATAGGGTGCAATACATGAGAAGGGGCCAGCGCTGAGGCATAGCAGGAAAAGAACATTAGTAAGTGGGCGTAAACTGAAGAAGGGAGTAGGTATGCTAATTTGCACCCTCTTGCTATTATTTATTCTGTTTCATCTCTCTCTTCTGAATTACTTAAGCTCACACCTACTTATAGCCTACTACTGGTTGTTTTTCTTCCTATAGTCCTCCTTTCTGTAGCTCAGTATTTGAAGCACAATCTATATTCTGTGGAAGCCAGAACAGGTACATCATACCTGTTTAGTTTCTTCTCCGAACGGTCTTCCACTTAGACTCCTACATGTCGGCTTATCCTCTTGTATGATAACTGGTAGATCGACTTTAATCAGGTCATGAATACACTGTATGACATGCTGGGTTTTCTCTCCTTTGGTACCCGTATTTGGGAACGGACCAGCAAATGCTACAAGACATCACTGAGACATGAGCTGAGTTTTGGGCACAGTAGATCTATGTCTGAGACACAAGCAGCCTACAAGAGATGCAATCCCTGGAGAATGTTGTTGGACTGGTTAACCTGGACCTATCTAGACCATGCCAAAATTTACGGAGACTGTGTGCACGCTATATCCAAGGAACACATTTCTTGATTAAGCAGCTTTTATCATGCAGCCCTGATGACACTATCCAGGATGTTTTGCCTGTTTTTGGTCCTATTTCCTCCAGCTGCGCCTTCTTCCAGCACCTGCTTTCATCAGCCAGGAAATATACCCATTGCTGCAGCAGAATTCCTAATCAGTTTCAGCATCAAACGGCAGACAAAGGTAATTTTTATTTCCTTATACCAGGCTTCCTTGTTAACAATTTCTGGAGGCAGAAGTCTTATAGATGTGCCTGATGATAAAATTTTCCTCTTTCCTTCCAACTATCCTATGCACCTCCCTGAAAACACAGAACCTATTAAAACCTACTATGTGATTTGCAAAATTTATAATTACTTTCAGTGCAGTACACCTAAATCCTTGAGGCATTCTTGTAACCTCTGCTCTGAAGCTTTAATTCTGACTGAGAACCCTTTTCCTGACACAGTGTAAGAATATTACAATCCCTTGCACAATATCCTGCAGCAGCCCCTTATTTAATAAATAGTGTTGCAAGGACAGTGTATGCACTAATAACTGCAAGGCTTGATTACTGCAATTCCTTCTTAGCAGACCTTTCATCAGAGATCTTTGGTCACATGTAACAAAATCCATGTAGCTACAGGTGGTGCCATCAGACCAAGAGACAGCAAAGATAGAAAAGAAAAGAAGTAAATGGAGCAGATTTAGGGCTTCCCCTTTGCCTACCCCACCTCCTCTAATGGACTAGGGGATGCTCTAGGAATAGTCACTGCTTGGCTAGCTGTACGATACAACCTCCTCTGTTCAGAAACACTGATGCAGAAGCTTCTGTGCCAGATGAAGAGTAGGCGAAGTACAAGGGCTGTTTGGGCAACAGTAAAAATGGGATGTAAGAAAGTGGTGGTGTGGAGAGGGAGGAGCATATCAAAAGGAAAGCAAAGCAACTGCAGGAGTTGGTCATAGGGATTTTAACAGCCTGGAGAGCTGGAGCTGGGCTTGAAAAGGGCAGATGCTGGGATGAGAGGAACTGGAGCTGAAGGGTTATGAAGTGGCTTATGTAAAGCAAGAAGCCATTTGAGTAAAAATAGGCAGGGTGCCTGGAGGTTGGGAAGCTGTGGTTTGGAAAAAGCAGTACAAGAAGTTCATGGAAATGTCTAGGTCCCGGAGACTCCACCACAGCATCAGGCCAAGGAATAGGAGAGGCTGGCAGATCATCCAAATGACAGTAAGTTTCCTGATATTCCTAGGTACATACAAGCTTTCAGGAAGATTTGGTGAACCATCTCTACTATCACGGCTAATAATACTCAGGAGTCATTCCACAGAACAGATGCGGTGCGCCGCCCATCCTCAGACTCCATGTCCCGTTCCCATTACCAACAGTGCAACGAACAACTGGTTGTGAAGTCCCAGTCCCAGTGCAGTCACTGGGCATTTGGTCACTCCCTTCAGAAGGATAGGGATTTCTCTCTCCTCCTCGTAAACAGAGCACCAGTACTAATCCCTATTTTCTTAGGAAACATCTGAAAGTGAACTGCAAAGGGTTAAAAAATACCATGTTTTTCGATATGCTATAAGGAGGAAGGGAAATGCCACTGCTGCTATTTAAAATGAAACTTAATGCTGAACATTAACTGAACTTGAAAGTCATTAACAAGGCCAACAAACTGTGACAATTTGGATTAAGGGGGCTTTAATAAAGAGCGAGATTTTCAGTATCTCTTTAGAACAGACACAGTGGAGTCATTCATTGTGGAGATCAAATCTGAACTGATGCATGTAGGGAAATGGGAGGACTGTCCAACTGCAAACCAGCAATAGGAAGAGGAGAGCAGTTAAGCACTAGCAAAAAGGCAGAGGTAATTCTCTACATTACCGGCAGAGGTATAATGAATTATTATACCTGTGAATTATAAAGGTTCCTTAACTACCAGCTAAATAGATACAAGTCTCTAATGTAGAATAGAATTTCCTTTACAGTTCACATTGAGTCTTCCTACCACAAGGACCTAAAATGTAAAGATTTGTTGAAAGCTACTGAAAACCAGTCTTGATTTCTGTACAGAATGAATTTCTTCCCTCACAAATTGCCTGAAATGGATAGATCTAGTTTCTAGTTTCTCACTCTAGTGAGTGAGAAAATCAGGATGCAAAATAAACAGTTTATTTAGAAAAAGTTTATCCTGTCTCTGGATACAAATTGGAATAATTCCATCATTTTGAAAAAACACAGTTTTCCTTTATATGCCCTACCTGAGGCCAGAGAGCAGTGTGTTTTGCAGGTCTTGTGACTGCATAGGCCCTACTAATCAGAGCCACTGGTCAACAGATTGTAACCCTCTGATCTTTGGGTCACATTTTTTGGGGGCATACTTTATTTGTTTATTTATAAATAGCCCAAAGCCAGCTCTGGCTCCCATTTCCCCCTTCAGTTTGAGAGCCACGGGGTCTTCCTGCCTCATACACCTATCCCCAGAGGAGGAAGGAGTGGAAAGGCATATGTCCTCTAGCAAGGAAAGGAGAAGACCCTGAGAGCTGCCCTTCTCCAGAGGATCCATTTTGCAAGACAGGACAGGTTGATTAACATTGCACTGTCAGCAGCCCGCTTACCTTGGCAATATCATACATGACGGAGATTTTAAATTCCCAGTCCATGAATGTGCCGTCAGGGTAGGAGATTTTATCATTTAAAACATCCTGTGAAAGAAGAAAAGAGTGGTTCTAAACTGCATCAGGGAAAAGGGATGTGATGAGATATGAGTATCTGAATCGCACAGCCTTTCAACCAGCGACTGAGAAAGGTAGCCCTTCGGTTTTTGTACGGAGTACATGCACTAGAGCAGGAGTTGACTCAGAAAACAGGGACTATGAAATGTATCTTAGGTTTACACAGAGCTAGAAAATTGAGGACTCCAGAAAAGAGGGTTTTGTGTAATTAAAGGTAAATAGTGACTTTGCTTTTAAAGCTGAGTCTTTAATAAAGCAAAATAGCTGAGACAGAAATGGGCAAGGTGTGCAAGAGAAAGGGAAAGGAATTTCTGTGGTTTGTGCTCACAGTCCATTTCCTACCAATTTACTCATGGCCTTATAAGTTCAAAGTAGACTGTTCCTTTATCTTAAAGTGCCATTCATTTACAGTTCTTCCAGCCATTATGATTTCTGTTGCTAAAAGTAAACCTCCATGAGTATGCCAGTTTATAAGAAAAGAACGAGAGACAGAGCTGTTATTTTGCTGCCTTGCTGTGAGCTTGTTCCAGAGACTACTGCTACTGATGAGAGTCTGTGTGTGAACTCAGAAGCAGAGAAAATCTGTGCCTGCAGAAGAGCTGATGCCACCATTACTTCATGATTAGCACTGAAATAATATTGGTAGTAATAAACCATAAGTCTTTCCATAACTCTTGCCAGGCATTAATTTCTTTTTATAAACGGAAAGGAAGGGCTGTTTTCCATTACAGCATAGGATTTGCCATATTCCAGCCTCAAACTGTTTGTCCCTTATTAATACGGAATGTGTTATTTTTCTATCCTTTCACACTCTGGGGGCACTGTGGGGTCCACAAGGGCATCAGCAGAGACAACAGCTACAGCCTGGAAAATAAAGAAAAAGTTACATCCTATATGCTCCCAATAGGGGACACAATACAAATACCGACTGTTGCTGTTGCCTGAGCAGAGCTCTGCCTGCACTTTTCCGTGCTTGCACCTCACCTCATACTCTGGCTGCTGAGAACCATCAAACTGATGGCAGCCACAGCAGCACCTGGGGAAGGCTGGAGAGAACCGAGCAAGGGAGAGGGAACTCGGAGTCAGAAACCGGCTACCACTTGATCAGTCCATGGCTCCTGCATGAGGGCCAGAGACATAGAGATGGGGATTTTTTTCTTACTTTGGAATTTGATAATTTGGGGGTGGAAGGAGACCTGCAAAATTCTTTACCCGCAGAGAACCTCTTTCGCAGTACTCGATCACCCCGAAGATCATGGTGTCTATCTTCACAGTGCCATAGAACTTGGTTAGGTTGTAATAATCAATCTGTAGGAGCTAGAGCAGAAACATTGCATCTATTTTTAAAAGCAATCGTTGTTAGTACAGAAACACGGGTCAAAGATGCTTGTGTGACGTGACTTTTTATCTCAGGTCCTGATAAGATGTATGAGTTTCCTTTAAACTAGTGTGTACTAAGGCACGGAGTGAAGTACTTGAAGACATTTGTCATTCCAGAGCCTTCTGGATTAGGGAGGTAAGAGTGGCTGCTGTTGGATACTGCAAGGTAATTCCAGAGCCCACTATAGTCTCCATTATTGCCTCTCTACTCAAACCTCCCAGTTGACCAGAATAGCCATTATGAGTGACAGAATGTTGTGAATCAGTCAGTAAATGAACAAGTAATAAAAATTTAATGATGCTGCATGATATTATGGACTTTGTTCATTTATATAGACAACTGTAGTTTACTTTGAGGTATTTTTAGAGCTTATTGAATTCACAGTATAGCTGTGTTGTGTAAAAAGGAAAACCATTCATTCAAAAAAGATGCAGTACTGCAGCCAAATTCATCTCTCATGTTGGAAGAGTCTGTATGCACAAGTCAGCAGAGAGTTACTTATATTTAAAGAGCTGCACTTGGCGTTCAATAATAAGATTTAACTACAACATTCCACTACTAATGAATTAGCATGAGATGAGCAAAAAGAGTGCATTGCCTTTTAGCATCAGCTATAAAAATGTATTTAGCCATATGACAGAGCATGAATTACTTCATTCATCCTCAGCTTCACTGGCATACAATTCAGACTCTGAACTGATGATGAGATCACGCACACAAAGAGAAAGTTCATCAAGCAATATCCTTTGAGGAACTCATTACCCATCCACCTCACAAACATGCACAAGCACATGGCTGTTGGAGTTGATGGTGGAAAGCAATGACTCCACTCATAGGCTCCATCCCACCCTGCAGTGTCCAGTTACTACATGCAACAATTACCTTGTTCAGTTCTATTTTTTGCTTCTCTGAGAAATTACCATCATTGTTTTTGAGATCCTTTAGGATCACCACCTGAATTAAAAATAACAGTGGGAAAAAAATCATAGGTTTAGTACAACAGCAATTCATCCTTCTTTTCCGAGAAATGTGCATACAAAGAAATACTTCAGAAACACCTGCCTACTGCTTCGCTGTTGGAGTTTCAGTTAATCAGCCAATAAGTAACGAAGTTGTATTTCGTTCAGAAGATAGGAACTATTTAGAACTGTCAATGATGCAAATTTTAACTCAACATGAATAACTCTCAGTCAGGCAGATAGCTCTACTGAATGTACGAGAATTGCCATATAAATGGCCCGTCCTCCATTAATCCATTGATCTCCTCGGTACCAAAATGTATCAGATTTCTGGTCCCTCTGTTTCTGCACTTCTGGACTAGGCTAGGGGTTCATGGAGTCTAATATTTTTCCTCCTGTCAGTAAGCAAAATGCAAAGCACCTGATAGGGAATAAATGGCTTATCCCTTCCATAAGATCAAGCCATTTTGCAAGGTCGGGAAAGCTGGAATTGTCTCTGGAGAGGAATGACTTCCTCTCAGAAAGAGCCCTCCTAAGCCCAGGATGGGAGCGTGGACACTGCAGTCAGGTTACCTTCTTGTCATATTTGCCTTGGCGCAGTCTCAGGGTGGTGTCACGTCTTTTATCTTCATCGATCTGAGAACAAAAGAAGAATAATTAACTTGCAATTATCACCTACTCCCCACTTGGCAGGTCTGGAGAGATAAGTAATGTCAGTGTGTGCCACAGAGAAGCATAAGCCTCTCTAGGGAGTGCCACTACATGCCACAGAAAGTGTGGGACATCCATGCCACTCCCACGGCAGCCGAGGCCTCCGCCTGCTGCTTTCATGCTCTTGGGCATTACAGGGGCCTAACAAAGCACAGGGAAATAATTTGTAACAGTGGTGGCGTGGAAGAGACTGGAAATCAATACCCAACCCATTTCCCCCATCACAAAATAAGCTTTACTGTTGGGAAACAGATATATTCTATTAGGGAGCAATAGATGGGGAATAATCTCTTTTTTGTTCAATACAACAAGTGAGGGTTAAAAAAAAGAAAAAAAGAAATAATTTTAACAGATCCTAGTTCTACCAGAGCCATAGCTTGTATTGTAGTCAGAGCATGCCGACACCCCAGTATCGATGGTCTTTAGAAGACAGAATCCAAGACCCAGCTTCAGGCATCGTGCTTCTCTTACCTTCAAACTAACATGACTTTTCTCACTGGTGTCCAGAGGCAAGATTTCGTCAGGCGGTATATGGGACCATTTCTTCCACCGACGCTCATTATCTCTCCTGTACTTCCTGCAAAACGAGCGAATTCGTTCAGAATATCCTCCCAGTGAACCAAAACCCGCAACAGGAGGTTAGGACAGGGAAGCTTCCAGTGTCAGGATGACACAAGGATGGAGTGTCAGGTAGGCAAGGCTTGAGCACAAGCCCTGTGGCTCTCGTACAGTTTTCCAGTTTGAGGCTGCTCTAATTCCTCTAGCTTTGGGAAAGCCTAAGTGCTCATTCAATTCCATAGACGTAGCAGAAAAACAGAACAGATTTAGCAGAACAACTGCTAGGCAATTGCCAGAGTCTCAAGGGAGGTCAGAACAATTTAAAGTACAAAGGGCCGTCTGGATTTTATATAGTCTTCTCCTCCATGTTATTGAATGTAGTCTGAAGGGAGGTCCCACAAACAAACGCAAGCCAAAGGAAGTCCTGGCATCAACGCTGGATGGTAAGAACTGGTGTGAATACAATGCCAGGAGAGGAGGTAACAACAGTGTTGAGATGAGAAGCCTTTTTGTGTGTGTCCCTTGTATCCTGCACATTTTGTAAAAATGAGGGAAGACCCCTCGGAACAGGGAGAAGGGAACTGCTGTCTCCCTTGCAGAACTTCAGAGCAGACACTGTCTTCTCTTAGAGAAGAGCTGCAAGAAGACTAGCACTCATGAAACTACCCGCTTACCTGTGCAAGTCCTTCCTCTATTAAAAAAACCACAGGACTGACTGGAGAGACTGCAGGGGAATCCCAACACCCTGATGACTGCTAGCAAATGCTCCAAATGGGAGAACCCATGGTATTGACTAATAACACAAATATTCCCTTTTCCAACATATTTTAACTCACACGTGTATAAGAAAAAGGAGACCAATAATTGTGCTAAGAACTGTTTTTCTCAGTTCAAGCTCATAAGGTGTGTTGTATCAGCAGGATGCACTGCAATTCAAACTGGTATCACCTGGTGATTAAGTATATATCAAACGGAATGAAAATCCACTAGGTCTAACATTTAGTTTTGTGTTTTTCAGGACTTTACCTTTTTACTTAGCAGTCAGAACTACACAGGGAGGTGTGGGATAGTTCAAGTGTCTTAGTAACTTGGGAGATAAAGAAGGAATAATGAGGCATTTTGTTCATTTTCATAGCGGAGTCTCTCTTCTCCTTTGCTTGT
Source organism: Calonectris borealis (assembly GCF_964195595.1). NCBI lineage: Eukaryota > Metazoa > Chordata > Aves > Procellariiformes > Procellariidae > Calonectris > Calonectris borealis. The sequence continues at coordinate 55,440,127 of NC_134312.1, forward strand.
TAGGGGAAAATCTTCGGTAGCAATTATAGTTGAGAAGTTTGCTATTATTTCAACACTAGAAGGGCAAGTTTTATTCTAAAAAATCCTCAGGAATCTCGTCTGTATTTGATGTTTGGGAATATTACAGTGATATCTATACAATAATAATCTAATAATCTAAACAGAATCTTTAGATTTTATGCATTTGCAAATATGGAAGAGTACAGAACCTTTTACAAGAAGTCCAAACTGTCTCCAAAAAATTTTTATCAATTTTCATAGCCATTACAAACTTTACCTGTCTGTTTGTATGTTGGTGCTTAGATGTGGCAATGATTAGCTCTTCCATTTCTTGAGTACAACTGGATGTGTAAGAGTTGTATACCTTCATCTTTGATTTTTCCTTCGTGAAAAACTTTAGTTAGCAAGGCAGATTGGTCCACTCAAAATAAGAGAGCCTGGGTAGTACCTGTTTCTAACCAAGTTCTCTTAAGACCTGATTTTGTCACTTTTTCTGAAGTTCTCTGACATATAGCAAACAGGGATGCTGAGCTACTGAAAACAGTTGTACAGGTAAGACAATTTTTTTAAATATGAAAGAAAACCATATACTTTGGAAATGGAGTGGCATTTCTTCCAGCAAAAGGAGACATCATTGATTTATATTTATCCTTTTTCCATCATGATAAAGCTGAACTGTGTTATACTTATGAAATTCTAGCTGTTAGAGAAGTCGGTATGTGAAGAGTTGGACTCAGTCGGAGGAAACTGAAAGACAGGATGGATCCATGCAATGAAAACACCAAAAATGTCATGGTGTTTTGATTCCTACAGTGACTCAAGACAAATACCTCCTTCTATACTGAACTTTTAAGTCACCAATAGGTTAAAGAAACATAAGTAACCCCAAGTAAGCTAAAGATGGGCAGTAAGTGGAAAAAGTCTGAAGATGATTGGTCTGAGACATATGTTTCTATGTATGTATAGGAATCAGAGCTTTTTAGCAGATGCAAAAACGCTGAGCCTTGCTGCATCTTCTCGCGTGATTATTAACCTGACATAACAATGCTATGGATGCAAACACTACTTAGCATATACTAAAGAGTTCACACTGAGGGCAACCACCCAGGTATGTAAGGTAAGCTAATGAATGGCTCTTCAAGGAGAGATCAAAGGCATTGCCCTAGGAGGAAAACTGTTCAAGGACAAACAGAGGGCCAGAGGGGTTGGTACCTTAGAATCAGCAAAGAGATGATCAGAATCAGAATCACGATTCCTGTGAGTGTAAAGACAGCAATGGTCAAGAAGGGGGGTCCTGCAGAAAAGAAAAATTGAAAAATAAACAACTTGACAGAGAACACTGAAAACCAATATTATATTTAAGAAGTTACCCTCACCCACACACGTGCAAGTCACAGTAGCTGAGCAGGGATATTCTTTGGTCACATCCAAATCGAGAGGCTTTGGTAAAGTCCAGCACTGCCTAGAGATGACACGTGCCTGCCTCTTTCACTGCGGGATGAAGCATGACCCAGAGCAGTGCAGTCTTACATCCCCACCTGAGGCATGGGCATTCTGTAGGGACACCCAGGTGGGAGGTGAATTTAACAGCACTAAATCTCACATCAGCTCAGCAGCAGAGTTTCTAGGTGTACTCTTTAAAAACAAATGAGGATGGTCCAGGAATAAAGCTGACTTTTCTTAGTAACCACATTTTGAAAAATGAAGCAGCCAAATTTCTCCTTTCAATAATTTCTTAAGAGTGGATGGTGGGGCAAACCTTAGGTACAACTCTCTGTGGGATAGGGATATAGGTGGGGTAAGCAGTTGACCATTTGAAATCAGAGTCACTGGCAGGCAGGAAACATTGTTTTCCCCCAGCATATCCAGGGCTTAATACAAAATGGGCTCTTCATTGACTTCTTTGGATAAGGCTTTCTCTGAACTGAGGAACAAAGGCTTGGTCTCTACGGTTTTTATCATTAAACACAATACTCAGTGATGACTTTCTGATTCAGGCTTTATAACGTACGTCTTTTCCTTTCCAGTCCTGCTGGGTACCTACCCAGTGAGAAAGACATGCCTCTGACAGTGAATTTTCCACAACTACCCATACATTTGTCACTCGGAGTCTTTACTGATACAATTTGCTTCAGGATGGGATACACCTGAAGACCACAGCTTCCACCCAGAATTTCAGCTGATACGAAGTACAGCCACTTGTGGATTTGAAAGGCATTTCTCGCAAGAACTTGTTATCCAAGAAGAGGTCAAGATGAAAATCATGGTACAGTTTTTAACATACACAAAGTTTTCAACATTTTGCACCTGGGTTCTCCCCTTATTGGCCCAGTTGTTTAAAGTGATTCTGTAGTTGTTGTAGACAGAGCTTTGGAGACTGTGGACTCGTTTCTGAACACGTCTGTAGACACTGTGTTGGGACAACAAGTGGTACTGAGTGGACTCTACTCTTCAATATGAAATTCGTATGCTATAGAGGGAAATTTATCTGGTGCAGCACAAAGCTGCCAGATTAGTATCCTTGGAAGCTGCCAGGTGCCAAACAATTTGAAAATCAGGCAGTTCAGGCATCTGAGGACTTGGACCCAAAATCACAGACCACACAACAGTCCTAGTCCTGAGCAGGCAGGCAGAACTGGCGAGGCTGGGAACTGATTCTTTAAGGTTGTAATTTTGATTGTCTTAATGTGGAAAAGCAAACTGAAGCCTGTCTTGGGTCAGTTCTTGGAGCTCAGGGGTATTGGGAAGGAAAGTTGCAGCCACTAACTTCCTTTGAAGAGCAATAGGCCATTAGTGCAGAGCTTCGTCTGGTGGCCACACGTCTAGAGTGTACCTACTCTGCTGAGCAAGTCTCTCAGGCAAAGAAGGCAGATTGCCATGTTGGTTATGGATAGTAAAAGAGCTGAACTACTCAGCCTTACTGAGGCTAATGCACTTCTGCGTGTGCGCAGAAACAGGAATTAAGACATACAGGAAAACGATAATGTGTAAAAATCAATAAATAAATAAAAAAGCAACAAGGCACACACTAGCTGCCTCCAGAAGCAAACACTGGCTGGGCAGGGATTTTGAACATACCGATGTAAGTGTCTGCATCTGACATAGAATTCAGTTTAGGAACTCTGGATTTTGGACCCAGATTTCTGGCTTTGATGTTTTGTTCTGTTTCTCACATCTCCCCACCTTCTTTCTGTGTGTTCATCCCAGCATCAGTCTCAGGGCCTCCTAGTAACTTAATACTAGTCTGATGCTCTCCATTGAAAACTGTCAGTACTACCGTTTCCCTCCACCAAAGAAGGACGTTAAGTTACCACTATAAAACGACATATACATAAGAATGTGCAAAGCCATTTCCTACGAATTCTTTAAAACTTAAGCTTGCAGCTTAACAATCAGCAGGTTGAAGTTGCCCACGGAAGCGCTGTGGGACTGCAATTTCCCGTTCCTGAGGCTCTGCTACCACCTCCTGGCTCTTAGTACTACAACACACAAAGGGAGAGTGCATCACAAATTAACCGTTTTCAAGTCCTCTGGAACCAGAAACGTTTGTGTATTGAAGGCTGACCTTATCCATGTTTAGAGTGAGGGTTCAAACTTTCTGAATAATGGCAAAATGTGGATGAAGCCCCTTTTTTTAAGGGATGCCAGGAGGAAGGAGGGTAGCAGAACTGAGTCAGCTGTTCTCAATTACAGCTTAGGAAGGAGCAGGGCTCTGGTTGCTGTGTTTTTTCACCTCCCTGGAGGAAAAAACATACTTCTGGTTGGAAAGTTTTGACTGGCTTTGGCTGCAAACTTTGGCCACAAAAAGTTGCCCTTTGGGGGAATATATTTGTTTAGAATCACACTGAAGGAAGGTTTACTTTTAAAAAATATGAAAACAAAATAATCACATGCCTATGGGAGGTGGTTTTACTTTGATTTAGTATCGCTTAGCCACAAAGTCAGGCTTTTGTTAAGCACTGAATGTTAAGCTACTAGTTTGTAGACACTGGCTTTCTGCAATTCCCAAACATTTTTCTTTTGCCCTTGTACAGCAGCTTCAAACAAGGATGTGCTCAGAGGAATGTTGTAAAGATACAACGGCGTGTTGTGGGGATCAAGGGATGAATGAGAATGGGACTGGAGCAACACTGAGAAGGCTGGGGCCAGGCAGCAAGCCCTAATTAGAAGCCATCTGATTTACTTTACTGAGGAATAAAAGTGTTTGAATCCATGTACCACCTTACTGTGAATGGACTTCTAGTTATCAGAAGGTCTTTGTTCCTCCAGTTATTGGTTTGCATTGTAATATTCCCTAGTGGAGGTAAGCAGTACAGCAAACTAACGGAGGCCTTTAGCAGAGACCTTTAACAGCAACACCTTTGGACACTCATTGATGGGAATGACTCAGGTGAAAACTAACCGACTGTGCACTAACCCTTGCAACCACTGCCACTGCAATAATTTTTATCCTGCACATCATACCCTGAAGAATATACCTTTCCGTTGCCAATCACCATGTGGCAGCAGTCTACATGGCGAAACAATCCCAATCTGCTCAGACTGACAAGGCTGCACCCTGCTATGCTGAATTACAAGGGGATTCAACTGTTCTATCCAGGAGTCACCAAAAAGTCAAAAGAAAACGAGGTGGTGATTTCTGGGATTTCAGATTTAAAATTTGAGTGGAGATGATAGAGCAATAATCTAGTTTCCCATTGTCTTTCTGCAAGGAGCCAGCTCGTCTAAGAGACCCCTCCAGAGAAGCACCCTGAATCTGCACAGTGCTGTGTCCTCCACCCAGCTCCCTACAACAAGGATAAAGGGGCAAGCAGAAGCTACCGTGCTGGATCAGCGATACCGAAATGCAAAATCAGATAGCTCATCATAACTTTAAGTCTGCTGCCTTTCCTGAACAGTGTTTCAAACAATTCACACCATCACCATCTTCTAGTGAAGGTTTTATGTTCAGGGGTGACCTCTTCCAAAACACACCATGGTATTCCCCACAATCACTGGTACAGGATGGAGTCTATGAAAGACTTAGGAGCACCTAAACAGAAATGCAGGTTTAGAATTGGGCTGGATGCAGAGAACATGGGGGGCTGGGGCAGGGGAAGGAAAGATGCTGTTCTACCCCAGCTCCTGGTGTCGCTGGCTGGGGGCGGTGTGAAGGTAGCATGCTGGATTGCACAGCGGGTGGATCTTAGGACTGTGTGACTTGTCTTCGAAGAATAGGTAGGTTTAATGGGTGTCTCACCAGTGCCTGGAATATCACTGGGCAGCTTGTGGTTCTTCCAGACAAAATCCGGATTGGTAGTCATCTTGTGTGTCTCGTTCTTCTGAGTGTTGAAATACAGAAGAGTATGGAACTATGGGTGTAGGAGGGAAGAAAGGCAGTCAGCAGCTGTGCTCTCCCTCTCTTGTCCCTTGCTTCAAACTACCCTTAATAAATGTATTGCCCAAATTCAAAGTAATTCTTGCTCTTTCTGCTACAGTGGTGCATTCCTCAGCTTAGCCGTATGTTTGGCTGCCATATTCTTCCTCATTCTTCCCCTCTCTCTGAAAAGAAATGTATCAGTCCCATAAAATACCATCTGCATTTCACTTACTGAATCACCAGATGACATCAATCCTGTCAGTCTCCAGCATGCCTCTCATGACCCTCTCCTGGCATGCACAGCACGCCTTGGCATGCCACCACTTCTGCTGTAGTTATTTTCGTCATTCTTATGCAATACTACAGGGCATTTTGTTTCTCCTTTCATATATAAGGTCAAACAGTTGCTCCCTGGACATACGTACATGATCTGCAGTCTGTGACGTGTACAACAGGGTCAAATTGGAATCAATGTCTCCAAATTCATCTAGAGTCACAGGACCCAGCACACCTGCGGACACAAGGAATTAGTCAGAGGGCTTGCATTCTCAGAAATTCAAATATGTGGCAGGAAGGATGGGATAAATAAAAGGCTTTCTGATGCTCGGGATATTTTTGTTCTTCATGTACATGCTAGAATACATATCAGCTTAGTGTGGCACTACTTCTCCCTTAATAGCATGCTACGTTTTCTCTACAAAATCCAATCAAAGGTGTTGAACTGGCTGCACTGAAGAGGAAAGCCTCCCTCTAGCTATAGAAAAATATATTTGTTAGGTTTCTTCAGCGTACCAAGAATGTCATAGTAACCTCCCTTGAAGGGACCATTTTAGAAGTGAGAAGGGAAATTGCCTGTTTCCACCTGCAGTTTGAATCTATCAGCAAGAAAGGAAATATAGGGATACTTTCATTCCCCTTACTCTTTTGAAAGCTACCTGCTTGGCTCTAATAATATTATTTTAACCAGGTTCTTTTACCCTTTAACCTCCTGCCTCTGTATGTCAGCAAATGTGCAGATTGAGAAATTGCCTATGTAGCACATTCCAAGGATTTTAAGGTGGAACTTCCCAAGTCCCTCAGCATGGCTTGACTTTGCTCTCATGAAGTCAGTCATTTCAACAAGAGTACAAGCTTAGCCAATACCCACCGCTCCTGAAAGACTCACCTTCATTTTTCCCTTCTTTTTTCAGGAGAGTCTTTTTGATCAGTTTCAGATTGCTCTTTTGCTGCTGTTGCTGATGACTTATTTTATTTTTCCTAAAGTTCAGCATCATCATTATTTTAGTTCAGGAATTACCTTCTCCCTTTTCACCTCAAAAACTGATGCTAAGTTTTTCATGGTCCACCTTCTTAGTATCAAAATAATTATTGTATGAACTCCCTACTCTACTAGCCTCCAGCACAAGAATGAAGGTGGTTCAACAACTTTCATTTTTAGGATTTCTTTTTTAAACTAAACCTATAAGTAATGTGGAGCATTACAGTGCAAGATTTATTTTGGGTAAGCAAAAAAGTTTGTGCAACTTACATTTCAAATTTAGAGTGAAACTGAAGAGATGAATTTACTGATATCCAAAAAAGGATGCTGTCTCTAGGAGGAATTAGTAAACTATATTTTGCTAGGTTTGGGATACCATGGCTAAAGCAAAGATAAGCCCAAAACCCGTTAGGTCATATTAGGAAAATCTGGGAAACTTCTACACATGTGTTTGCTGAAAGCAGGCGGGACATAAACACAAAGCTTTGAGTCATCATTGTGGTACATATCTCTGATGTGAAGTGACAGCTGGGACTTTGCTCTCAGAAAGGTAATGTTGTCACTTCTTTGTGTAAGTCTTGCCTCTGTCTTTTCCTAATAATCAAATTCTGCGATCATAAGCCCGTGGCCTACAAAAGCCACGGTCACCAAAAGCCCACTGGTCCCTCCTGTGAGAGGAACAAGAAAGTTGACTAAGAAGAGCCAAGCCATTGCCAGCTGGCTTACACTCACACTGCAGGCACCCAGCCCTACAATGGCTTTGTAAACTGGAAAAAGGTTGAAACTACTTCATTAAAGCTTAGCTAAGTGGACTTCAGAGTCATTTTGAATATCAATCATATTTCATACATACTGGCCTCAAGTCAAGGCTAGACCTTTGGGAGAAAGCTTAGAAATGCCACTGTTGCGAATTAACAACCTGAATGCCAGGTTGCCTCCGGACTCTGAAACCCACCTAAATGCTTCACTCTTCCAGCTCCTTTCTCATTCTCCAAATATTCTCCCTATAAAGAGTTCAGCTCACTGTCAAAAGAATGACACCAGCTTCAGGTCCTTGTCCCTGTCTTCCATCTCTGCTGTCTGGGAAGCTCTTTCTCTCCTCCTTCCCCCACCCCGCCTTAGGCAGAAATATTCTTTAAATGCGCTTTGTACTTCAACGCAGCAGGAAAGACGCAACAGCCCAGAAAGGAGTCTAGTCCTCAAACAGCCTGTTGCTAATTGCAACATTTCAAACGATCATCATTTTGACTTTCTACCTCTTCTGTGTTGCATGCGCTGAGGTGATTCTGCACAACTGCTATGTAGTGCTTCTGCTAATACTGAAGATAACATCCTTGGAAAAAATGATAGAAAAAGAAAAAAGAGTGGGAATAAAACTCATTGAAGGGCTTGGACTTGTTTAGTGTAGAAGTGACTTATCCTAAGAGCGCTTAAAAACAAATTTCTTTCCCCTCATCAATTTAGTGAATCCTGCACAGGACTGTACTTTTTTTACCTTCAAAAGTGGTATTTTGGAATTCATTGATGAAACTGACAGGTGCCACTGGGCTCTGGGACAAGATAAATTTCTTCAGAATATGTCCAAACAGCAAGACTGCATTAAAATAGCCAACAAGAAAGTCATCTTCCATCTAGAGCAGGAGAAAAAGAAAAATGGCAATTTGAGAGTTCATGTTTCTGCCTTAAAGCTACAATATCTTTGGTGGTCTCCGTTTGGGAAAAACTCCAGCATGGAAGACCAGAATCTGCTGAACACTGAGTGAGTAGATGGGCAATGCCACATCAGCATTCTCTTTGGAAAAATAAAGGTAAACAAAATATATTTTTGGTGTATGAAGACAGGGAGGTGATGAAAACTTATAAGTAAAGCTCTGGCATGCTGATCCTGGTGCAAGGGATTCAAGAAATCCTACATTGTAGGTTCTGGGCAGGTCTGCTCAGTGAGACCCAAAGCCCCTGGCTTTGGATTAGACTTTCTGTGCAGATAATCTGGTGTGGTGCTGGCAAGTCTGGGCTTCCAGATGGCCACAGGTCACAGGCAAGGAGCTGTGCCAGAATTTCCAGCAGCCTGCGATAGAGCTGGCACTCAGAAAGTGTTGAGCCCAGGCTGGGGGATCTGGAAGCCCTGTAAATCCAGCCAGAAGCTTCAGGCTGCCTGGTGGAGAGCTGGAGCTCAAAGACACAAATCCTGGGAGGAACTCTACATGTAGAGTCTGGTTCCTCGGCAGACGGCAGGAGTATCAGTTTCACTAAGCAGATACAGGGTTTGCATAGTTTCTGCCTTTCAGGAAATTAAAAAGATCCGTATTTCCTACAGAAAAAAAAAAGTTCCTGTTTTTGAAGTTTAACTGGAAAGCCCCTGGACAGAAACAGCAATGGCTGCCACTGCTTACACATATCTGCGCATAAAAATCAGTCAACAACAATTAGTTCTGAACTTTCCATGCTCACATCTTGATTAGACCTATAGATCTTCCTTCAGTGATGCCTTGCAGCTATATATAAGATCGTCGGTCACTCAGAAGTGGAGTCAGAAGGCCATGTACCTGTAAGTCTCCCTCACACCTTGGAAACACGACACTTGCAGACCAAATTGAAAGCTTGAGTTGAACTTTGCAAAGCAGGATTATGAGAGCCTGCATGTTTGCCTTATGATATTATATTTTTACATCATTACAGCAGGACAAAACGTCATCCTGTGATAATGTAAGAAAATATCAGCATAGAAGTATGATGGGGGATGATTACAGATGCATTTTTAGTTTTAATTTCCTAGTGCATGAACGTGAATGAACTGAATGCAATAAGCAGATATAAAATAGTGTGGTTACCAGGCCAGCGTCCTCAGTCATTACGGTATTCAAGCTGTAATTAGCTGGTGGCAGAGTCAGGACAAGTACGTTCTGCATGTAACGGGCTGAGTTGTTGTTCCTGAAGTACATGTTGTTACTGCAAAGCAAAGCACAAGAGCTCCACGAACAATCAGCAACAGGGACAGTGGTAACCACGACAGAATCACTCTCCTCTCCCCAGTGGCACTGTTATTTAACAGGTTAAAACAGTAGTTCTAAAAATAAAATTTCATCATGGACCAAACTCTTTATGTTGTCCATTCCCTGATGCCAGCTTCTGTGCTTAACTACATTAAAAGGTAATATCAAAGAGATCTGGCAATCTGAAACTCAAAGGTTGCAGTGAATTATTGTTATTATTGTAACAGTTTGGTTTCTGTCCTGTTTATTTCCTCTTCTTTTAAGCAGGAGTTTATATTTTAAAACTGACTCTCTTCTTGGAATCCACAGTACTGCAATCTGTAGTTTCTTCATGTTATTGTGCATGTTTCTGACCTCTTCTGCACTTCTGCACTCTTTTGCATGTTCCTCTAATTTTGATATTTCTTGCTGGAATTGATTACAGCAGGATTTGCACTAAAAGCATTTAACAGGAGGGCATGAAACAATTGGAGAGGTGCAGAAAGCAGCTTATTGATTTATTTAATTCAGTGAGCTAGGAAAATCAGAGGAAACTATGTGAACTTGAAAACTATGCTAAAACAAGCAGAAAAGGTTGTAGCTTTCAGGTATCTTTGGTTTCATCACCCTGACAGGCCATCTGGAAGTGCTTCACAGACTGGCAACCACTGGATTCACGTTACAGAGGAATTTAGCGATAGATAATAGTGTCAAGTGGCAGCATCTGTCATTGCTATAGCTAGATTGATTTAAAAAAAATTGTATGAGCCTTCTCTCATTATTCATGTTTGATCATCCTTTTATTTTTTCAGTCAGTACTGTATTAAGAATTTTTGGGGACCACAGGCTCCGCTTCACGGCTATCAGATGGGATCCTGACACTAGAGCCCTGTCCCTGCCTTTCCCTGAACCTTCTGACTTTTACATTGCACTTTTCACCCTGAAAAATTTCAAAGTGCTTTTCATTCAGGCTTGGACTGAACTAGCCAGGTGAAAAGGAAACTTCATTAGACTCCACCAGACTGGATAATCCTACAGCATCCCACCTCTCCTGAGGGAGGCTTAAATACTGTGTTTGTGTCCTGGCTGCCAGAGGGCTCAGAGCTGAATTCAGTTTAAATCCAGCACTCTGTCTGAGGGACTTGACTCCTGGAGAAGCATGGGACCTTGCCTACTGTCTTCGTCTACAGCTTGAGTTTGGATCTAACACATATGTTTATAATATTTTGAGATATTCAGCAAAATCAGGGGTATGTAGCAACTTTAAGGAGGGCAGCCTATAAAATGGGCTGACGCAGCTGGTTGTATCAGAAGGACACATATCACAGCAGAGAAGCCCCTAATCACCCTCGCCTATTGTGAGGCAACAATTATACATGCAACACCAGTCAGTAAAAGCACTCATGTACAGAGTCCCCATTGCACATTTGCAAAGAAACAGGAATTGTGGCCAGTTGCCTCAAGAAAAGCAACTGGCGATTTCTAGTGCCTGGATAAAGTCCTGTAAAGTCTAAAGCTCTTAGAGGCATTTCTGAAAAATATATATGGTGAACTTGAAAGTGTACAGGACAGAGGAGATCCTGTTAGAACTTGAACCACAGGCTCCAGTTTGGACCCAAAGGTTAAATGACTGAAGTCATTAATCCGAAGTGCTTCAGCCCTGCCTTGTCAAGGTCAGCTTTAGATGCGAGGGCTGGGAAGTCCCAACAAGCCCTGGAAGTTCATGGATTCTTTTGCTACATCAACAGTGAAATAAGTAAGATCAAGACATGGGCACATACATTTGCCTTGTGATCATCCATACCATTAAGCTGCCAGCACAGTCCTGGGCCTGGTTTTGGTTTGGGCCAACTAGCTTTCTCCCAGACTGTGACTTGCTACAGTGACCGAAGCCATACCCAAAAAGCAGTTTGGGCATCTACACTTAGCCATACGGATGTGAGCTGTGCTGTGTCACTTAGGCTTAGGGCCAGCTATCAGCTCTTGGTCCTCGTATACAGGCAAAGCTTTTGAGGCTACCATTGATAAGGCCAGTTTATATCAGTCCTCATCTATAAAGATTTTGTAATTAGTAATATAAAGACGAAATTGAACAACAGAAAACTTAGGTTGTATTCTAATAAATGTCTCTGAAAAGTTAGATTTATGTAGGTATAAAGATGTTGAAGAGACAGTTATAAGGTGGAAGAGTTATAAAGTGGAAGAGACAGTTGTACCACTCTTTTAAATCATTTCAGAGCCTAGAAAAATATACTGTAAGCCACATTCACATAATGGCCTGGTTAGGCAGAGTGTATGAAAAATGTACAGTATCTCATACGAACAGCTCATGACCATTCTGACTTTGAACTCTGTGTTCTCTCATGGTTTCCTGCACTGAGGAGTCCACAGGATGACATTAACCCTACCTGCTCTGTCACTGCCTTAGAAAAATATTATGTGAACTAAAGGGGATGTTGTAGAGGATATGCCACAAATTAAACGCTAAGCAGCTTAGATAAATGGCAAGAATGAGGAAAGACGGCAATGGAAAACATTTTGTACGAGAGCATTTCTTCAACAAAACAGTCTGACTCAGACTATTTCCTTTATGTCTATCCTTCAGCAAACTGCAGAGAAAAGAGGAAAAGCGAAGGTGGTACTTTACTTGAAGAGATCTATCAGGATGATAACAATGTCCTTATCCACTTCTACTGTCTCTAGGTCTGCGCTGACATCAGCTGGAGAGCCACACATGATGATCACTACAGATTGGGCAAAAATGGAGAGAGATTGGTGAAAGGTACAGACGAGAAGAGGACATTTGCCTGCTCTCCGTGCTTCAGTAGCAGGCAGTAGAGCAATGCTGGGCTAAGGCACATTACCTGTGCTGTGCTGGGACCCAGGCACAGAGCTACAGCCTCTCTGCAGTAAGACCAGGATATTTGAGGGAAAGTGGGTAAAAGGTGCCTCAACGCCTGCACCATTTTCCGTCTGATTGCACCAGAGCACTGCTATTATCTCACTCAAATAAGCATTAGCAGGTCTGATACGGGCTACTGAATATGAACTAAGTTAAATGGCATTCAAGTAGTAGTTTCATTGGGTTACTTATTAGTCTTGCACTCACTTGGCCTGCTGATGCCAAGTGCTTAGTCTTAGGAGAAGATGAGGTGTCTACTCATCCATTTTTCTAGTTTAAATGGATCACTTCCAGAAGAAGTGCCCCTTGATGGCACAAATGAGGCCCATATATGTACCAGGGCTGCAAACACAGGAATGGTAGAGAGCTAAGCATTCTTGTAGTATCTAAGGCCCTGCTTAGGAGGAGTTGTGGTTTCTGGATTTCTGAATCTTTCATAAAATGGAGCTTGTGCCTAGACGGGATAATTCACCCCAAAAGCTCTCTGGAACCAGGATGTTCCCCCATATTTTATGGGGATGGAGAGAGGAATCTAGGAACTTTGTGCCATTTTGTGTTTGCATCCATGTGAAATGGTATATCTGCATTTCTCCACCATTTCTGTGGAAAGACTATCCCTAAAATGTAACTAAGGGGTAGGTGCGATTTCCTGGGAAAAGCAACTTACCTGCAGGGGAGAGTGCAACCTCAACCCCCCCTTACCATTGCTTTTCCGGTTTGGATCTTTCACAGTTTTTTTAAGCTGCTCCGGAGTCCTTAAAATCTCCTTGAACTTCAGTTTTTCGGAGAAGTCTGTGATTCCAGCATCTAGCGCATTCATGTACCTGACACAAGGGAGCAAAGATATTGTCAGAAAGTTGCTAACTCCTCACATTCTCCTAAATAAGCCAAAATGCGAGATAGGCTGTTTACAGCACACAAGAGTGTTTATAAGGCAGTATGGAACATTTTTTTCTACAGCAATAGAAGAGAGAAAATCAATACAGGGCATGAAAGACTTAGAAGTGTTTGGACAGTCACCCAGAGGTATTTGAGCCTGGTTGTACAAAGGATGGGTTTGGAGAATACAATGATGTAATAAGACATCAACAATTAAGAAAAGAAATCAGGGATATGGGGGAATTACAGTAAGTGAGACTAACTGGGAGGCAGAGCCAGGAAGCTCTGCTGTTTTAAGACATCAGTGGTAATCATAGAAGACACATGTCAAGGTTCAAAGGAGTAAATGGGAGCTGCAGAAAGAACTGAGATAAAAAACACACATGTACCCTGACTGTGAGAGAAGCGAAGGAAGGAAAGTAGCAACAAAAAACCCCTATACTGAGTCAGTTAAAACTTGAAGGGAAAAAATGAGGACAGCAAAAAAAAAAAACAACCAAGTGAGTAAAGGCTAGCTAAAAGATTAAGCAAAAACAGCCAAATCCTAAACCCTATTCTTGCCTCAACATGTTGTGTCTGAGAAAAGACATTCTATCTGAAATAAAGTTAATGCGGAGGGAAAACCAAAAGAAATCTCTTATTTTCAAACTGCTTAACTTTTGATCTAGCAACACTGAGATCCCAGTCCTATAAACTACTAAATATCTTTTGCTTCCCATTTTTTTTCAGGAACAGAATCATTAACCATTAATTTACAGGAACATATGCATAGTTGAGACATAACCTGATTTTGCTATCATTGTGGGTATTCACTTATTTTTATACATATATGGGGAAAACAATTAGCCCATGCAGTATAACTTGTGCTTTAGCAAAAATGGATTTTTTAAATTAGACCGTTCAAAAACCTTCAAGCTGACAGTTTCTGTTTAAGCAGAATGAGATGCATTTTTTCAACTATATTAGGATAAAAAATGGGCAGAGATACAAAATGTATTTTAAATTTTTTTGTTAATTCAACAATAAAGAAAAGGAGCTTGAACAATCCTGAACAGAAGTATTAATAAACACAAGGTAAGAAACACTTGGGAAATAACTTACATGCATTGACTTCCCTGAAAGGTATGAAACTTGCAGGATTAAAGGGATTTAGCTAAAGTGTAGTGTATTGGCAATTATAGCTGCAAACATGGAGAAATAGGGATTGTAGTAAGAGGTAAGTGAAGGGCACTGATATTTCAAAGCATCAAAGAGAGGTAATCATAGAAATTACGTCATGTGATCAAGTTGCTATCTGTACTAAAAAAGGGGGAAACAATAGAATTCCCTAAATATCTACAAAACAGTGAATAGGAGATCAGTTTTTAGGCTCCTTAATTCAGAAAAAAAGATTAAATTCTGTATACAAAATATTCTGTACGAAAGTACACGCTTATATCACTCCGAAGCCAATACAGTCATAAACTTTGCTTAAAATTCTGCAAGTTCCTCAGGTTATGAATTGGAAAGATAAATAATAGTTATTTCCATGAATTCTTGGCTGCCTTTAAGCTACATTTATAAAATTAGTAGGAGAAACGAGATTTTTTTTTTTAATTAATCAGCATTTTATGTCCCAAAATTGGACATAGAAACACTCACATGAGCTAAAAATTAAATAAGAATCAATAATAGAAGAGTAATGATAAATATAGTATATTAAAGAGTTTATTTGACTAAAAACAGCCTTTGAATTTAGGCAAGGAGAAATCCCAGCGTTCTTGAGAATCAAGCACAAGTTGATGTTTCAGGTCACAAAGTGAAAACTGTCTCCTTTGCTCCAAACTGGTGAGAGCATAGCTTAAACTCTGTAATCATTGGGCGTCATTTTATTCAAAGAAAGATACAGTTTGAACTTTGGAAATGTTTTAGAGTAACAATAGTCCCCACAGATTGAAGCCATTAATGTGGAGAAACAAGAGCTTGATAAGACCCCTGACCTAAAAAGGCATCTATGGAAAGCCCGATGGAGGAGCCTCTCATGTCACACTGTTTACATCAAGGATGGAATAAACAGGTATTTCCAGCAGGGACAACATGTGGGCTATGCTGTCCACAGGAAAAGCCAAGGCTTGAGAATACTTAAAAGTAGACTGAGTGAAACATTCAGATATGCAGTACAGCTAAAGGGTGTAATTCATCTTTTCCTTCTCTCGTTCCTTGGTAGCCATAAGGCACCTCCCAAAATGTAGGACTCGAAGGACAGCTTGTAAGAACCATGTCCGAGGATGGAGATGGAGTTTATCAACAGCCGGGTCAGAGGTGGATCCAGATCTTACCAGAAGCATGCCTCCGAGTTTTCGTTCCTCTTGTAAATGTAGGCAGATTCCCAGGTTATGGTTTTGAATGGCAGCCGAGATTCTTTCCAAAAATAATAGAAGAAATAGATCACTTTCCTGGCTGGGGTCAGAAGGCGGATTAGGTTTACTCTGTAGTCACAGGACAGTCCAAAACTCCCTACAGAGATCAGAGGCAGGCTCAGGGTTGTTTCAACTCTGAAGAGAGAGACAAGAGGACAAGTCTGAACGGATTGCTGTCGCACCAAGGCAGCTACCACGTGATTTCCATCCGCAGCTCCCTCTCCTCTGGTGCCCTGCATTAGTGTAACAGCAATTTGAACCTGAAACAGAAAGCTCCTCAAGAACACAAGCAGATTTCGAGTCAGTATTGGCACTGAAAAGCCCTGTTGAGCTGGTCCAGGCAGCTTCTCTCATTGTCCCCAGTTCCCTGTGCCCTTTTGGGTACCATGCACCATTTCAGCCCAAGGGCTGTGACAGGAGTCCAAAGGCTCAAGGACCCATCCGATTCTGCTCCCCGGCTGCCATTAACATGGGATGGATTTGATCTCTTTATTGGGGCAGTGTTGGAGGGTGACAGCTTTTTGCCATCAAAAAAAGCTTTACTCCTACAACTCAAAGGAAAAGTCTTTTAGTTTCTCTATGGCATATTTTAGGAGCTGTACAACAGCAGCGGTCAGGGAGAAAAACTAAGGCAACCCTGTGCTGGCAGGGAATTTGTAAAACAAAGGTATTTTTTATCCACAGAGACAATAAGTTTTTGAGGATAAAAGTATTTTCCTAGATGCGGCAATCTTATCAGACTAGACTAAAAATATTTTAGATTCTTGTAAGGTAAGTGGTTTTTTATGACAGGGAATTTCGCCTGCAAAAAACATGGCCATTAGAGTTGCTGGCATTATTGTGACAAAACTTTATTTTCCAGGTAAAGCTCATTTACCAAATTACAGGGTTTATACTTGTTGCAACAGAAACAGACACTGATGATATAATAAGTAATGCCAGGGAGAGTATTTCACTAATGAAACAGGCATTTTTCTGACTGACTTAGAATAGAATAGAATAGACTATTTCAGTTGGAAGGGACCTACAACGATCCTCTAGTCCAACTGCCTGACCAATTCAGGGCCGACCAAAAGCTAAAGCATGGTATTAAGGGCATTGTCCAAATGCCTCTTAAACACTGACAGGCATGGGGCATCCAACACCTCTTTAGGAAGCCCGTTCCAGTGTTTGACCACCCTCTCAGTAAAGAAATGCTTCCTAATGTCCAGTCTAAACCTCCCCTGACGGACGCAGCTTTGAACCATTCCCACATGTCCTGGCACTGGGTACCAGGGAGAAGAGCTCAGCACCTCCCTCTCCACGTCCCCTCCTCAGGAAGACGTAGAGAGCCATGAGGTTGCCCCTCAGCCTCCTTTTCTCCAAACTAGACAAGCCCAAAGTCCTTAGCCGCTCCTCATAGGACATGCCTTCCAGCCCTCTCACCAGCTTTGTTGCCCTCCTCTGGACACATTCAAGGACCTTCACATCCTTCTGAAATTGTGAGGCCCAGAACTGCACACAGTACTCAAGGTAGAGCCACACCAACGCTGAATACAGCGGATAATCACCTCTTTTGACCGGCTGGCTATGCTGCGTTTGATGCCCTCCAGGATGCGGTTTGCCCTCTGGGCTGCCAGGGCACGCTGCTGGCTCGTATTGAGCCTGCTGCTCACCAGCACCCCCAGATCCCTTTCTGCAGGGCTGCTCTCCAGCCGTTCTCTCCCAATTTATACTTGTGCCCAGCGTTACTCCATCCTAGGTGCAGAATCCAGCATTTGGACTTGTTAAATTTCATCCCGTTAATCATTGCCCAATGACTTCCCGAATTAGAGATGGTGAAGAAGTTGGAGGTAGACAGTTGGGCTAATCCCAAACCACGCTTGTTACTTCCACATTCCAGCAGCCGCTGTGCTTATTAACACTTGCGACTCACAGTTAATTAAGCGACTCGCAGTTAACGTTCGGTGTCGCCTAATGTCCATTTGACAAGCCAAAGATGAAACCCGGAGAGCAGCGGCCGAGCCCAGGCAGCAGCTGGGCCGCCGCAGGCCCTGCGCGCTCCCGCCCCGCTGCCCATGGAGCGCCCTCCCCACAGCACCCTCCCCACACTTTAAGTGCTGTGAAGTAAGGCACTTCTGATTTGCAAAGCTATTGCGCCATGGGCAAAAGCCAGCTGCCTGTTTGTTAGTGTTCTTCATTGCTTTGCATAAACTTCCCCTATTCATACTTTTGACTGGTTTAACTGTGTCAGAGTCCTAGGAAAAAACTTTGGCATCATTCTGGGCAGCTCCATATCCAGCAGATGGTAGAAAAGCAAAGTTAGGAGGCAGAATGACTAAAATGGGGTATGTTGCATAATATTTTACCATGGTCCTATACATAGGTAAGACTTATTCTTTTGATTCTTCTATAAATCAATATCACATACATTCACCAGTAACATTGTATTGAATTCTGGTCATGCCACTCAAAGAAAAGTATAGAGCTAAAAGCAGATAAAGCTTGAGGTAAAAGTGTCTCAATCTTCCCAGTATCTCAGTGAAACCAAAAGGCTACCAAAGTTTACAAAGGGAAGTGATTCACATGAGTAACAATATGGATTTGTACGTCATGACGGATGGGGTTTTTTTAACTGATTTATGCAAGAAGTCTGCAAATTCAGCTTACGCTTTTCTAATATCTGAGAATGAACATATTAATGTATAATATAATATAGAATAGAATTATACAGGTTCATGTATAATACGACAGTAGAGAGATTCATTCTTCAGGAATGCTTCCTCAGGCAGAAGAGTTAGGATGAACTGGCTGCTCCCTATCTAAACACTCTTTACTGAAGATGGTTGGAGTTTTTGGATCTTCTCTTGACACATGTAACTCAGGCCCCTCTCAATGACTGAACACCCACCCAGAAGGACCCTTTTTGCTGCAGTACTGCAATGTCTGCATGTCTCAAGCTAACATCTCTTTCCTGCTGCAGTTGCTGAAGAGTTAAGTCTTTTGAGCCCTTAATCAATCAATCAACTTACTGTCAGCAATTAGAAAAGTTTCCCTGCTAGCAATGGGATTTCATCAATGGGCTTTGGAAGGGGATTTTCTTCTCCCTACCAAACATAGTGGCTATGCATAAAAGTCTTGCTGCCTTGACTGTAGACCTCAAGGTATCCTCCTGATGTATTCTAAACCCCAATGTCTCTGCTGGCTTGTTGTACACAAAACAACTTTGTGCAGCAGTTGATATCTTTAACATCACAATTATTAGGGGGAAGAGGTGGTACTTACGAGACCATTTGGTAGGTGGCATAAGTGCAAGCAGGTCCTATGACGACACAGCCAAGTGTGGCATTTTCCTGCAAGGGATCAAAAAGAGTCAGTAGTGGGGACAGTGCAGAGGACTGGCAGAGAGGGGAGGATGGGAGAATGAAGAAAACTTTAGGATTTGAGAAGGAATCACAGAATTTACCCAGCAAAAGCAAGAAGAGAGTAGCAAAGGAGCTACAGAAAGGTTAAAAGAAAAACCTAGAGTGAAGGAGGAAGGAATCACAGAGAGCTAAGAAAAGGCAGAGGACAGAATAGTGCCTGTGAGTATGACCTTCGTTAAGAGACAGACGGCAAGTTAGGATTAAAATGTTGCAATTGTTACAATTGCACATATGAAATTACCCCAGCAGTACTTGCATTTGCACAGAAAGAGGGATTGGAATTACAAGATATTGTGTATCAGAAAAACTATTAGTTATGTGCATGTGAAGCTTGTATGAAAAAAATCCTTCCGTGACCACCAAATGAGGCCTGACCAATAGCTTTGTGTGTCATGAGGGACGACTTCTTAACAAAAACTATAGCATGTGCTCATACATTGGTAGATTTGAGAATTCACATTGGATTGACAAAGCTTCACTCAGAGGTGACAGTTATTAGACATGAGAAAATCCACCGAAACACTGCTTCTTGTAAGGCCAATTTTAACTGAAGCTTTTCCCCATATTAGCGTATTCACATAGTTTCTCCCACGTGACTTTTGTGATTTCTAGTAAGAAGCGAGCACTTCATCTTTGCCCTCTGGGCATAGTTCCACACACATTTCTTTGGTATCAGTGCCAGCCTAATAATCTCTCTGCCTGCACATTCCCATCCTCGCACAGCTCTCTCCTTTGTGTATTTGTGTAAACTGATGGTGAACCAGACCAGGGTCTGATCCGGTTGCAAATGGACCTTTTTCGCTCTGCTTGGCCTGTTTGAGTGTTTGGGGTTGGGTTCGGTTTTTTTGGTTGGCTCTTGTTTTTTTTTTAATGGATTGCTTTGGCTATGTGGCCACACAAAGAGCTGTGCGGATATAAAAAAGAGGGCAACTTAAGTATAGGAAAAGGAGCCTGGAGCAGAAGGCTGCTCTAGCCGGCACTGCCACCAAATGTCTAATGACAGGCTCTGGGAAGCATTCATAGAATCTCCCTCCAGTATTTGCCTGCTTGTCTTCACAAAACCTACAGGAACATCTTCTCTTTGAAAACTTCACTTCCCTGTCAAATTTTTTTGGAACTGAACAACAGGATCAAAAGTTAATACGGAAAGACAGACAGACACATGCACACAAACACGCAGAAAGAAAAAAGTTTTGTCTTCTTAGGAAATCAACTTAAAGAAGTCTGTTACTCACATGAATTTCCTTGATGAGCTCCACACCTTCACAGGTGCTGGTACGACAGCCTTGTGAGACATAGAATGTTGAGGTAAGGCTGTGGAAGGTGGCATTGACTGTAACATTTTCTCCTGTAACGCAAACGTAAAAGTAAACAGCATCATGAGTTGCAGATAACTGCTAATACACTGTATCCCTCTTCTTCTCACACAGGTCTGAGCAGTCTTATGCTAGGATGTCTCCCACCAAAAAGCTGCTAGAAAGTCCACCTACCACCTAACCCCCACTACTTAGGATGAGACTGTAAAATTTGCTCCAGTGTGGACTGCTGACTTCTGCTGAGTGTTAGTACTTTCAGTACAAAGTACTTTTAGTGTTGGCCATTATTAGAGACATTTTTTAAGGCTCAGAAGGAAGTAACTGAGAGACCACTTTCCAATAAAATTGGACAAAGTCTCTTCAAGTAGAGGGCAGAAAGGGAATAGGTGTCATTTCTTAGGAACCTCTCTTTCCCATGATATTCTAGAGAGTAGATTGGTGATATTGAAAGGAAACTTAAGATATCAAAATAAATAAAAGCATCATCTGCAGTGACTCTAAATGAAGGAAAAACATACGGACTACAGATTCTTCACACTTCAAGCCATAATGTGATCAACAGATGGGGTTAAGAGGAAAATTATTTACAGAAAGTAGAGGCTAATGCAGCCAGGAGAAAAAGCAAGGGCATCCCCGTTCCTGCACTAGATGGATCACCGGTCTTGTCTGATCCAGTTCAGCGATTCCCATGTTCCCAATCCCAACGGAACATCTCCAGAAAAGCATGCAGGAGGAGTCTGCCCAAACACCATGAAAGCAAATATGGTTCTGCCCATCTGTGGAGCCCTTCTGTTTTGACAGAGGGAGGTCATTATTCCTGTAAGATCTACATAAGATGAACAGACAGGCAAGGAGCCTGTCTGAGGAGCACTTTGCTGAAGGTCAGATGAGTAGAAAGCTATGGTACAAAGTCTGACAAGAAATCACAGCAGGAGAGGGATAACCAACATCTGTTGCCTTACCTGTCATCTGGAATTCATTTTGTACTCTCTTCAAGGCTTGATTCACAGCTAATTTCAAATTATCAGTAGTTGATGGGAAGTCCGAGTAATTCATGAGCATCACATTGATCACATAATTGTTGTCGCTACACTTATTTGAACCAACTTGCTGCTGCAGCCAGAGCAAGAAAAACAAAGGCCAAAGGGCCAGACCCAACATCCGTTGCTTCATTGTTGCTCAGTTTAGACCCATTGTGTGTGCTCTGTCTTTTCTTTTGCTCTTCCAACTCTCTTTCTTTCAGATACTCTGCATTGGTTTTGTTCCTGGATAGGACGAAAGAGATCTCCACGTCGTAGATTCAAAGACAGGCTGTACGATCCTTCTCTCAGGCACTTCCCTATCCCCCTTCACCTCTGCCCGTCCCTCCGGTGTACTAGGTGGCACTTCTGTTTGTGAAAAACTAGCAACAGCAAAACTCAGGAAAAGGAGAGAGGCTAAAGGTTGCTGTGAATGTTTGCTCATGGAAAGGCTGAGGCTATAAAACTGAAGCATTACCTGAAACCTTGCCTGATAAGGCACTAACTCTTCATCACAGGGATGAGCTGAGAGAAGGAAGGGGAGGGAACAAATGGACTGTAAAGACAACTCTTTAAAATGGAAGTAAAATACAAGGTCCGTTAAAGCCTAGAGGAAGACAGATGGTTACTTCATGTTTGCATTGCCCTACATCTCTGGTTACGTTGCCACACCATCTCTGCTGGCGAGGCTCATAAATCAAGGGTATATTTTCTTCTGTGATAAGTTATCAATTTCATTCCTTTAGCTTTTACCATCAAAGCACTTTTTGTGTTGGCAAAAATGTCTGACTTGCAGTCCTCCAGACCAAAGCCTTCACTTCTACTTACAGAGTAGTCTCAGCACAAAGCTTGTCCGCTCATACTCGCCCAGCATTGCGCACCAAAGCAGCCCAGATCTGCCCCAGACACATTGCTCCCAGGCAGCACAGCTCTCATGGCCCATTCCCACCTTGTCAGATGGCTCCTCAAATGGGAGCCCAACATATTCATACTTTATGTGATGCAACCTCTTGCATCAGGTAAGGATTAGCAAAGCTGAAGGCCACATCTCAGAACTGTGGGACCAAAGCTCAATTATAAATGGGATCACTAAAAGGCACACACTAAAGGACACCGCGGTATTGTTCCTGGCTAGGGCTCTTGGGCTTTCCTGAGTATTTTTCCTGAGAATGGTCTCAGGGAAGGTAGGTAGAATAAAGGGAAGACAAAAAAAACACAAGCCGTATGGATAAGCCTGGGCACAAAGGAGAACTGCAAGATAAAAGTAATCAACAGGCAAATTTAAATAAAGTACTGACTGTGATTCGTCTGAATTTGGGGTGTTTGTGCACACCTAGAGCAGCTTCTGTTTTTCTACTGAAACCTGGACTGAGGCTGTCAGACAATAAATCAGTTTACTTTTATTACCTTCCTGAAATAATTTTAAGACAAACACAGAAAATAATCAGCAACAGTATAAGTAACAGTGCATTTGGTATAAAACAGAACTGCAATTCCATGGTTTCTTTCAAAGTCTGTATTTAAAAGGTGTTGAATACACTTCAAATATATTTGCACAAACTTTTTACATGATCCTATTTTAATACCAAATTATTATTCCTTGAATCTTTCTTATACCCAACAACAGAGGATACCATGAGCCAGCATTTAAGAGCAGACCTTGAACACGTCAGCATATCTAATCTAGCATTTGTAATTAGTAATACAGTAATTGGCAGTCTGTAATGTAAGTATCTGGACTAGTATGGCTGGCTAGAGCCACAGATTGAGAATGGAATATAGCTTTTCATGCTGAGATCATCTGCTCATCACTTCCCCGTTTTTTTTTTTTTTTTTTTTTATTTATTTAATTTACAAAGTCCTTGAAACTTATCCCATGTAAGTCAATAAGAGATTTGTCATTAACGTCAGCAGAACAAGATTTACATTTTTATATTCTTCTTAGCCTGTCTGAGAGAAACTGTTAGCCAGTGTGGATAGTGCAAGTATAACTGAGTATTTGACATTGCTGGTCATACAGGGCACTGAGATCTCCCTGGTTTTGTATCTATTAATGTATTTATTTGGTTTTCATAGCAGCTTAAAAATGTCCTTTAAAAACAAAAGGTAAAATCAACTATAGCCTCAGCACAGCATTTCTTTTTACTCTCTCCCTTGCCCCCTGCCTTCACGGTGCCCAGCCAGGGAGTCCCCAGCCAGAACACATTATAAATGAGTTGTTGACCTCTCAACTTTTTAATTGCCCAGCGTGTGTAGTCTCTCAGTGACAAGTCCCATGACGGGAGCACACCTTGAGCATTGGGTGACGTGGAGCAGGAGGGAGTGCGGCAGGAGGCTGCAGCTAGGGTGAAGCAAGCGCTCCCTGGAACCACACATTCCCTTGTACCTCGAGGCTTTGCACATCAGACACAGTTGCCTGGCAGATTGATCAGTAACATCTGCTTCATGGTGTAAGAGAGACAAAGAAAAGCTGTGGCATCATGCTGTAAACTTGAGAGTTACTGATACTATAGATGATCATGAGGGTGGAGAGAAGAAAAAGTAGACGAGTGAGTCATATGTGTAAAGCACAAAATTTGATGGGCCTGCCACAAGCAAAAGCAAAACCTTCTGTATATTTGTGTTTGTTGCTGCCTGTGCCTGAGGGATCTTTAGTCCCCAGGGAATAGAAGAGGTCAGACACCAATGCCAGTCCATTCATAGTGCCCTGGCTACAGAATGAAGCTAAGCTCCTGTCGTGGTTTAACCCCAGCCAGCAACTAAACACCACACAGCTGCTCACACACACCCCCCTTCCAGTCGGATGGGGGAGAGAATCGGGAGGGCAAAAGTGGGAAAACTCGTGGGTTGAGATAAAAACAGTTTAATAATTGAAATAAACCAAAGTAGAACAGTAGTAATAATAATAACAACAACAACAATAATAGACTATACAAAGCAGGCAATGCACAATGCAACTGCTCACCACCTGCTGACCGATGACCAGCCCGTCCCTGAGCTGCAAATCCCCCTTCCCGGACCTAGTTCGGGAAGTTTATATACTCCTAGTTTATATACTGAGCATGATGTCATATGGTATGGCATATCTCATCGGCCAGTTGGGTCAGCTGTCCCGGCTATGTTCCCTCCCAGCTTCTCGTGCATCTGGCAGAGCATGGGAAGCTGAAAAGTCCTTGACCAGCGTAAGCACTACTTAACAACAACTAAAGCATCAATGTGCCATCAACATTCCTCTCATACCAAACCCAAAACACAGTGCCACACCAGCTACTAGAAAGAGAATTAACTCTATCCCAGCCAAAACCAGGACAGTATCCACCCCTTATTCTATACTATCTACGTCATGCCCAGGTCTCACATTTTCCAACACATTCCAATTAACCATCACCACTTTTCTTGTCTTTTGATATATACACAGAGATATCATTCCCTTAGTCTATGGGCCATCCCTCCAAAATGTCCGTTGAGTTCATTTAGTCCATGACTTTGGGCTCCATCTGTCATAACAGTCCCTCAGGGCAGGAGAGATGGTGTGTGGTGTTGGACTGTTGCATGCTGAGGCCAGTTCTGGTTCCATTATCGCTGCACTCATCCGGTCCTATCATTGTTGCACTTTGCTCAGTTTCATCAGAGTTCATTCTTCATTAATCTGGGTGATTCTTACTGCAATACCGTTGATATGCCATATAGCAACCATAGAAGTGATGACATACAGTATTACATAGCAATTAACATCATACAATTCAGTCCATTGGCTATTTTTACCCAAAATCAAATCCCCTTGAGGTACACATAGGACTTCCCCATTCTTTCGCATTACTCACCAAGTGAACCCAGGTCCTTGAGCAAAAGCAATCCCACGAATTGGTTTTCCCTTGCCAGAGGCAGGAGTAACCCAGACTGTCTTCCCCAGCATATTTCTTATGTGCACTGCAGGGACTTTTTCCCCTTCTATCGTATGTAAGGGTTTTGATTGGGCAGGGCCAGCTCAATTGGCAGATCCCCTAGTGTTGACTAACCAGGTGGCTTTTGCTAAATGTGTGTCCCAATGCTTGAATGTCCCACCACCCATTGCCCTCAGTGTTGTCTTTAACAGTCCATTGTATCGTTCGATTTTCCCAGAGGCTGGTGCATGGTAGGGGATGTGATAGACCCACTCAGTGCCACGCTCTTTGGCCCAGGTGTCTATGAGGGTGTTTCGGAAATGAGTCGTGTTGTCTCAGGACTCAATTCTTTCTGGGGTGCCATGTCGCCATAGGACTTGCTTTTTAAGGCCCAGGATAGTGTTCCAGGTGGTGGCATGGGGCACGGGATATGTTTCCAGCCATCCAGTGGTTACTTCCACCACGTTGAGCACATAACGCTTGCCTTCCTTGTCGGGTTTGTGGGAGTGTGATGTAGTCAATCTGCCAGGCCTCCCCATATTTATATTTCAGCCATCATCCTCCATACCAGAGAGGCTTTAACCACTTGGCTTGCTTGATTGCAGCCCCTGTTTCACATTCATGGATAACCTGTGCAATAGCGTTCATGGTCAAGTCCACCCCTCGATCACGAGCCCATCTATATGTTGCATGTCTTCCTTGATGGCCTGAGGTGTCATGGGCCCACTGAGCTATAAATAATTCACCCTTATGTTACCAGTCCAGATCCACCTGAGCCACTTCAATCTTAGCAGCCTGGTCCACCTGCTGGTTGTTTTGATGTTCTTCACTGGCCTGATTCTTGGGTACGTGAGCATCTATGTGACACACTTTTACAACCAGGTTCTCTACCCGGGCAGCAATATCTTGCCACAATGCAGCAGCCCAGATGGGTTTACCTCTGCACTGCCAGTTGTTCTGCTTCCACGGCTGCAACCACCCCCACAGGGCATTTGCCACCATCCATGAGTCAGTACAGAAATAAAGTACTGGCCATTTTTCTCTTTCAGCAGTATCCATAGCCAGCTGGATGGCTTTCACCTCTGCAAACTGACTCAATTCACCTTCTCCTTCAGCAGTTTCTGCAACTTGTTGTACAGGACCCCATACAGCAGCCTTCCACCTCCGATGCTTTCCCACAAGATGACAGGACCCATCAGTGAACAGGGCATATTGCTTCTCGTTTTCTGGTAGTTTATTATACAGTGGGGCTTCTTCAGCATACGTCACCTCCTCCTCTGGGGATATTCCGAAATCTTTGCCTTCTGGCCAGTTCGTGATCACCTCCAAGATTCCTGGGTGACTGGGGTTTCCTATTCGGGCCCATTGTGTGATCAGCGCGACCCACTTACTCCACGTAGCATCGGTTGCATGATGTGCAGAGGGGACCTTCCCTTTGAACATCCAGCCCAGCACCGGCAGTCGGGGTGCCAGGAGGAGCTGTGCTTCAGTACCAACCACTTCCGAAGCAGCTTGAACCCCTTCATACATTGCCAATATCTCCTTCTCAGTTGGAGTGTAGCGGGCCTCAGATCCTCTGTATCCCCAACTCCAAAACCCCAGAGGTCAACCTCGAGTTTCCCCTGGTGCTTTCTGCCAGAGGCTCCAGGTAGGGCCATTCTCCCCGGCTGCGGTGTAGAGCACATTCTTCACATCTTGTCCTGCCCGGACTGGCCCAAGGGCTACTGCCTGAACTATCTCCCGTTTAATTTGTTCAAAGGCTTGTTGTTGCTCAGGGCCCCATTTGAAATCGTTCTTCTTCCGCATCACTTGACAGAGAGGGCTTACAATCAGGCTGTAATTTGGAATATGCATTCTCCAAAAGCCCACAACACTTAAGAAGGCTTGCGTTTCCTTTTTGTTAGTTGGTGGAGACATGGCTGTTATTTTGTTGATAACATCCATCAGGATCTGACAACGTCCATCTGTGGTGTATGATTGCACAGACCCTCACATATACATGCACAGAATCCTTTATCATAACAGGGCAGTCCTGCTGTCTCTCTCTCCTTTGCTGCTCTCTCACCTGATTCATCTCCCTTATATACTAAGAAAAACAGTCTCTCTTCTTTCCAGCAACGATCACATGTCTGCTCACAATTCCCTTCACCTGTTTCAGCTCTTGAATCATCTGGTGCTCATTAGGCCACCTCTTCTGCTTTATTCAATTCTTCTTTGGCTTCCACATCTGCCATCTCAGGGTGACTGCAAGCAGCATCCCTAGCTGAGAGCTTTTTCATTTTGATGTTTACAGTTTCCTTACGGAGGAGACAACTAAGCCAAGTGTTCAGGTCTTATCTCAGGCATATGTATGCGTCTGCTGGTTCTCAGCGCACAGGCCAAAGTCCTATCTCATCTTGGCCGAAACTCCCGATTCCACAATTCTTCTCCACAGTCCATCTTGCCATTTTATTCCTAAAAACTGGATCTCCTGTGCAGGTCTCTTGACCTTACTTTCTTTTATGGCAAAACCGGCCTTCAGAAGGATTTGGACTATTCTCTCCCCTTTCTCGAAAACTTCCTCTGCTGTGTTGCCCCACACGATGATGTCATCAATGTATTGCAGGTGTTCCGGAGCCTCACCCTGTTCCACTGCAGTGTGGATCAGCCCATGGCAAATGGTAGGGCTGTGTTTCCACCCCTGGGGCAGGCGGTTCCAGGTGTACTGGACGCCCCTCCAAGTGAAAGCAAACTGTGGCCTGCACTCTGCTGCCAAAGGGATGGAGAAGAACGCATTAGCGATATCAATGGTGGCGTACCACTTGGCTGCCTTTGGCTCCAGTTCGTATTGAAGTTCCAGCATGTCCGGCATGGCACCACTCAGCAGTGGCGTGACTTCGTTCAGGCCACGGTAGTCCACTGTTAGTCTCCACTCTCCATTGGACGTTCGCACTGGCCATATGGGACTGTTAAAGGGCGAGCGAGTCTTGCTGGTCACTCCTTGGCTCTCCAGTCAAAGAATCAGCTTATGGGTGGGGATCAGGGAGCCTCAGTTGGTGCAACATTGCCACTGGTGCACCATAGCGATCGGCACCTGTTGTTCTTTGACCCTCAGCAACCCCACAACAGAAGGATCCTCCGAGAGACCAGGCAAGGTGGACAGCTGTTTAATTTCCTCCGTCTCCAGGGCAGCTACACCAAAAGCCCACTGGTACCCTTTTGGGTCCTTGAAATACCCTCTCCTGAGGTAGTCTATGCCAAGGACGCACGGAGCCTCTGGGCCAGTCACAATGGGGTGCTTCTGCCACTCATTCCCGGTTAGGCTCACTTCGGCCTCCAACACAGTTAACTCTTGAATCCCCCTGTCACTCCAGAAATACAAATGGGTTCTGCACCTTTATAATTTGATGGCATCAGGGTACACTGTGCACCCGTGCCTACGAGATCCTTATACTCCTGTGGATCTGATGTGCCAGGCCATCGAATCCACACAGTCCAGTAAACCCGGTTGTCCCTTTCCTCCACCTGGCTGGAGGCAGGGCCCCTCTAGTCCTGGTCATCATATTCGCTATCCACTTCTTGTAAGTATGAATCAGAAGTCCCTTTATTAAGGTCGGAAGTGGAATCAGCCCTTCTACTCTGTCTGGGGAACTGCTCACTGGAGACTGGAGCAGCAGTTTTCCTGGAAGAACCCCTTTTGTGATTGTTTTTCCTTGCAACTCACGTACCCGTGCCTCTAGGGTCGAGATAGATTTTCCATCCCACTTCCTCATGTCCTCTCCATGGTCACGCAGGTAAAACCACGGAGTGCCCTGGGGTGTGTATTCCCTAAATCTTCTCTCTTGAGCAGAGGGACGCTTACTCCTAACGGTTGACATACTGGTCTGTACAGGTGGGGAGTAGGACATATCCTCTTTGAGTTGCTGGAACTCCTGAGACAGTTTTTTGGACAGTTTCTCCACAGCAGAGACACAGGCCCATAGGGAGGAAGAGAGACTTTCTTCGTATTGCCGGAGTTGGCCAGCCAATTCATCCACCGTTTGTTCCTCTCCATCTTTCCAAGTCATTACTGCCAATGAGTTTGCATGTGACGCTGGTGTGCTCCGTACAAACTTGGGCCACGTGTGTCAGGTGCACTTGACTTCATCTGGATCTTTGGGTAATTGCTTGTTGTTCAGGTCATCATAAATCATTTCCAGCACGGCTAATTCCCTCAGGTACTGGATACCTCTCTCCATGGTGGTCCACTTGCCCGGGTGACATATGACATCTTCCTTGAAGGGATATCTTTCCTTCACGTCTGACAGGAGTCGCTTCCAGAGGCTGAGGACTTGTGCCCCTTGTCCAATCGCTTTGTCAATGCCCCCTTCCCTAGAAAGGGATCCCAGCTCCTTGGCTTCCCTACCCTCTAGTTCCAAGCTACTGGCCCGTTATCCCAGCATTGGAGTAGTCAGGTGACAATGTGCTCGCCTGGACGATGACTGAAATCTTTTCACATATCTCGCAGCTCACTCAGGGATAGGGATCGGGTGGTTACCACCTCATTTACAGGTTCTGCCTCTCCCTCGTCCTGTTCTCGTGATGGCCCTGGTTCATCTTCATCTCTTACTAAACTGATTTCTTTGGCGGTTTTGCAGGGGTTGGGGTAGCCGCAGTGCCTGCCATGGGGGGTGGGGGCCTATTGTTTTGTCAACAGATGTAGAGACCTTTTCTTCCCCTTGAGGGTTCTGAATAGTGTTGAACAGAGCTCGGTAGACGTGGGCCAGGCCCCAGCACATTGCAGTGATTTGTGTCTCCCTAGAATTGCCAGGGTGACAGCATACTTCTTCCAAATATTCTACTAGTTTTTCAGGATTCTGCACTTGTTCAGGGGTGAAGTTCCAACACTGGGGGTGCCCATCGCCCTAGGCATTTGCCCATGCTATTCCACACATCCTGTCACTCATAACTATCCAGCCTTGGGGCAGATCTCTGGATTATATTCTTAAATTGCGTATTAACCTTAGACAAAATTGAAACAATATTCCCAAGAAATACCAATAGATGTATCTTAACTACCCAAGGATGTTCAAGATACTGACAAGTTACTGTAATGAAGGAGAAAACATCATAGAAGAAGGTAGTGAAGGGGCCATTCTGTATTTCCTCCATAAAAAAACCTCTCAGAAGAAGAGGTATAATTGTTAATTATCTCCATGAGGTGGTACCCAAAGTACAGTAACAGCTTCAGTACAAAACCCAAATACCAAATAACACTCAAGGGCAGTGTTTTAATAACAAATCTCCCAGGCAAAACATTACTAATCACTGCAGAGCACAGCAGATTGCAAAAACCAACACCAATCTTTAACATGTACAGCAAAAACAAGGGCATCGTGCAGATCAGATAAACTAATATTGAGAACAGATGAATCAATATTGCGACTGACAACTGTTAACAGATATAAATTCCTTAATACACTTTAGTTAATCTGTTGTTATCTCAAACCCTTCGTGCCCCACGTTGGGCACCAAAAAGGACTGTTGTGGTTTAACCCTAGCCAGCAACTAAACACCAAGCAGCTGCTCGCTCACACCCCCCACTTCCCATCGTATGGGGGAGAGAATTGGAAAGGCAAAAGTGGGAAAACTCGTGGGTTGAGATAAAAACAGTTTAATAATTGAAATAAAACAAAGTAGAACAGTAGTAATAATAATAGTAACAACAACAATAATAGAATATACAAAGCAGGCAATGCACAATGCAGCTGCTCACCACCAGCCAACCGACGCCCAGGCAGTCCCTGAGCCATGAATCTCCCTTCCCGGACCATGCCTCCTAGTTTATATACTGAGCATGATGTCATATGGTATGGAATACCCAGTCGGCCAGTTGGGTCAGCTGTCCCAACTATGTTCCCTCCCAGCTTCTCGTGCACCTGGCAGAGTATGGGAAGCCGAAAAGTCCTTGACCAGCGTAAGCACTACTTAACAACAACTAAAGCATCAATGTGCCATCAACATTCCTCTCATACCAAACCCAAAACACAGTGCCACACCAGCTACTAGAAAGAGAATTAACTCTATCCCAGCTGAAACCAGGACAGCTCCCAAGGATCCCAGCCAAATTCATCTAATTCTTTGATAATGTCCAATCTAGCAGTCTATAAAACCAAGAGGTTACCAGTGACACAAACCAGCCAGATAACAAAAAAAAACTTCCATATCTCTTCAAGGCACTGCCCCTGCTATCTATCTCAGTAACTTTTCTCCAACCGTGAGCCAGTTCTCACACTTCAAAGATTAGTCAGGGAGGGATACAGTTCAGAAACCTAGAAGTCAAATTATGTGTCAGAGGAAAGAAAAAAAAAAAAGCTTTTTGACTCCTACAGGTGACTGCAGCTTTAATTAGAAATACTGTCTTACAATAGAACTACAAGTGATGGGAGCATCCTGAAGGCAATGCAAATGACTCTGCCTTCCCCTGAAAGAATGTGATGACATGGAGAAGCAGAGCAAGAAGAATATCAGGAATATCCTGCCTAAGGTAACATCCCCTGACACCCCCAGGATAAGCCACAAAATTTATCCAAAAAATGTCTTTAAAGCACATCTTCTAGAACTGCTTATTCTCTCTTGAAAGAGTCGAGGTTTAATCACCTTCTAAGGAATAAGGTGCTAAGAAACTGCATCTGACATCCCCAATGCATTTTTTCTAGCTCTGGCTTCTAGGCATCAGCTACTGTTATCATTTTGTCAGAAAGGTAAAAAAGATGTCAGCACTAAATATCTTCACTATGTGCAAGTATCTATCCAAAAAGTCAGTTATAAAGTGTACATCAATTTGAGTACCTCATCTTTGTAAGTTCCTCATCCTAGCATTATTAACAGCTGATGGAGGTCTCCTCTTGAATCATTGCATACAAACCCTGTAGTTTATCACTTATTTTGTGTTCAGAAGTACAGGGAGGATTAAGATTCAGATAGGAAGGCCCTGTATTTATTTGTTTGAAGAAAAAGTTAGTCTCTCGCTAACAACAATGGTCGCTTGACCACCTGTGCATATATTGCGTAGCTACAAAACACCATAATAGGTCTCTGTGGGTGTTCTTATAATCTGTGTTAGATTAGAAATACCAACTCAAATTAACTCACTGGAGAACTGTATCATTGGTTTTAGTGAAAAGTGATTTTTAGTGCCTGATTCTACAGCACTATTTGTTTGTTCTGCCTTCTGTTTTATTGGATAATAAACAACCAGATACTATAGGGTGTATTTGAAACAGATAATCAGCACTGACTTCCTGAACTAAAACTACTCTGAGAGGTTCTCTCAGTCTTCTGGAATATTCAAAGACACTCAGGCAGAGAAAAAGAAACCAGAAGAGCAAAAAAACCCAAAGAGTTGTTCCTTTAAGTCTCTCAACCTATGGTAAGATTATGCTCTACAGAACATTTTGCAGTCCTTTTTTAATGGTCCATGTGACAGGGCTTTCCTCATTTCAGTGGCTTCTTTTTTGTACAGAGTCTGAGAGTCCTGAAAAATGGGAATGACAGGCCCACCTGGGCATCACAGAGTCCCTTGGCTTATCCAGCTCATATTGTAAAAGTGCAACCGTATTCAGAACGAGGCACTGTGTATCTCCAATACCTTTGCCACATTCATTTTTACAATCTTTTCGCTGGCATTTTTAATTTCTTTTACTTAATTACAAATCATTATTTCCACTTGACCACTCAGAGAGGAGAAAATAGAGAGAAGATATGGAATGCTCAGAAGAGCCAGAGAGTTACATGAAAGTATCAGCTGCCCCCAGTCAGTCAAACTACTACTGTGGAAATTGGCACCAATAGTCCTAGTAAGTCTGAAGACAATGTAGACATATTGTCAGCTCATCTTCAATTTCTTTGGTACCAAAGACAACCAATGCAGCATTTTTCAAGCAACTATTTTGTAAAGAAACATTGTGATTCAATTGTCTCATTTTGCAGAATAAAATATTTTGTCAGTGTCCTTTAAAATGGAATTTTTTTCTACATATTTGCTACAATTATTTATTTTCTCAGTGGCATTTAATTATGATTGTTATGATCAGCTTATGAGTTTCACAATTGTACCTTATTTTTTATTTTCTCCAGAGCTGGGAACTTTGATAGTACACAAGAATCTGAGGTTCCATTAAAATAAAAGAGGTGCTGCAAGTCTCCAGCATTGCAGAATTGGGAAAGGTGAAGTAAGGACATTAAAAAAAATTTTGAAAATATATGTAAATAAAAAGATCAGCAGATGCATTTATGTATTTAATTCTCACTTACTTAAAAAACAAATTTCCTTGGTTTCAGTGGAAACACTTGTTTTGAATAAATGAGTTGTCAATATTGTTTCCATAAAATACAGAATTTTTAATATGAAATTTGCATAAGACATTATATGTTGTAGTAGTTGATCGTATTTAGCCAACAGGATAAATGTAGAAAAACTTCAAACAATGTTTTCAAGTTCTACCCACTATTACTAAGACTGATTCCAAATTATTTTTATTCTCTGGGGCTTTAACAGTTTTTACCCTGTCTTTAAAAAGATTTAGAAAATTGAAGAAAAATAAAATAGAAATGTTTCAATTTCCTTTTTTTCCTAGTTTTGTTAGAGGTTGGAATCACAAATGTGATTACAGACAGAAAAGAAAACATTACAGTACTGTAAATGTCTGTGTTTATTTAATGTCAGTAACTTACAGGTCTAGACTGTATAGTATAAAGGTGTCTTCTTTAATTTTCAGTATTACAGAGAAGACCAAGGACATGAAATAATCTTTTCCTTTGTCTTTTAAATGATTGTCTTTTAAATCATTGTCTTTTAAATCATTGCCTTTTAAATGATTTTTACAATATTTCTACTACCCAGATTTAGAAGACAGTAATGTAAATTATGACAAACATAGCTGTATAGTATACATATATAGCAGCTGCATAGCAGCTATGTTGACTTTTCAGAACTGATCTTTTTTTCTCATTTACTACACAAGACCATAAAGAAAGACTTTACAAACATTATTCTTTGGGACTGAAACTATCTACTGATAAACAACAAGCCTGTAAAACAGCATGCAAATATGTGGGTCATGATCCTGATCCAGCACAGATCCTGGTAAAGTAGAAGTCCTCATTATATTGCCATTCCCATGGGTTATCGAGAGTTTAGGTCTGTTCTTGGAGTTCATAGTTGCTGCCAGAGATTAGAGTGGAATTACAGTGCAAAGCACTGACTGTTCTCATCAGAAGTTACCAATCTCGTAAGAGGAAATCTACAGACAAGGATAAGAAAAGTTGTAATTGGAATTGCATCATACTAGCAGCAGCTTGGGCAGTGGCCCCATCTTGCCATTGATCTATGTTGCCACATACCAGAAGGTGAAGCTAAATATGTGACGTATCATAAATATCTAGCTCAATTAAGAAGGTCTTCTTCCTTTTAACCCTTTCCCAACACATACACACTTTGAAGTGAATATTATTCACCCATCTAACTTGTATACTACCAAAATAAATAGTAAGAAGTCTTTCCTCTTAACTGCTGATTTTGTACTCTTTCTCTAAAGGACTTTGTTTCCAGAGTGACAGGATGTATTTTTCTTTTCAGTGTAAGAGTTAGCCTCTGTTCTAGACTCAGCAGGATACAGCTCTGTCAAGCGGCGAATGTAACCTATCTGTAATGTGCAAACATCCGTTCTGTTTTTCCTTACGAAGGTAAATGGCTCGAATGTGTAATAATTTATGTCTTGGTGTCCTGGTTTTGGCTGGGATAGAGTTAATTTTCCTCCTAGTAGCTGGTATAGTGCTGTGTCTTGGATTTAGCATGAGAATAATGTGATAACACACTGATGTTTTAGTTGTTGCTAAGCAGTGCTTACACGAAGTCAAGGACTTTTCAACTTCCCATGCTCTGCCAGCGAGGAGGTGCACAAGCAGCTGGGAGGGAGCACAGCCAGGACACTTGACCCAAACTGGCCAAAGGGATATCCCATACCATATGATGTCATGCTCAGTATATAAATTGGGGGGAGTTGGTCGGGAGGCAGAAATCGCTGCTCGGGGACTGGCTGGGTGTCGGTCGGTGGGTGGTGAGTGGTGGCACTTGTTTTTCCTGGGTTTTGTTTCTCTTTCTCTTTTTGTTGTTTTCCTTTTCATTACTTTTTTTTTTAATTTCAATCATTAAACTGTTCTTATCACAACCCACAAGTTTTCTTACTTTTACCCTTCCAATTCTTCACTCACTGTCCCCCTTCTCACTGGGGGGGGAGGGTGAGCGAGCAGCTGTGTGGTGCTTAGTTGCTGGCTGGGGTTAAACCAAGACACTTGGACACATACTTCAGTTTCCTTAAACTCTTTTTATTAAACATTATACACATCTATACTCTGTGATGGGATGCAGTTATGCGATCTTCAAGCTAGTGCACACTTGATCCTGTAAATCCATATGGCAGTGGAATACCGTGCAGATATATCAGCACATATCCTGGACCAGTACAACTGCATTCTCTGGAATGTAGCACTTGCAATGATGTGGCTTTCTGGCTTGGGTAAGTTTGTGTGGATCCAGCTAATCATGCATCGCTTTTTCAGTTCTGACACTGACTTGTGTGGATCGGCGGATTGTCTCGCCTCCCTTCCCTTGGTTCTACATACATAAACTTCCAAAAACTTACCTAAACATGATGCTGAAATCCAATACAAGGACAGCTTTTACGTTACTTTTATTAACTTGAATGAATCTTGATGACAGGTTGGGTGTTGAAAGTATCAGAAAATTCTGAAGGTGCAGTTCCCACAAACCATACGATTACAGACATAAATGCCAGTGAAAACTAAAGAGGTTCCCCTACCAAAATAAGGATAAAAATTATGAATTTTTGTTTCACCATTTGGAGGTTTTTAATGACATGACTGTTGTTTGCTTTCTTGAGCTGGGCAATAAAGACCAGACAAAGGCATTAAAGGCGCACGTGATCTGTCACCTCTGCAGGCTGGTCTTTGCTGTCAACTTACATATTTCACCTTCTCTCATCATGGGTGGTCTGTCCAGGGTGGATTAAGTCTCAGATATTGCTGACTCCCTAAAATAGAAGCAAATATTCTTCAAGTTCCTTGCTTTAAAGGAATCATTTCCCATTTACTCATCTCAGGGGATTGCCTTTGTAGCTTTAGCACAGGAGCATTTCATGGCTCTCACTTTTGCATATCATTTATCTTGAGATCAGAGTGTCAGATGCATTTTCAAAGATACAAGAGGCAGAAAATGGTGTAGCGTCATTACTGAAAAAACATGATCTTACCCAGACATTAAGGAAATTGAAGCATGTGATTGTTGCTGAGGCAAAGGTTGCTTCCTAACTTCTTCCTTTGGTTATATGATGATTTTTTTTCCACTTCTTGCTCTTCCTTTCTCTCCCTTTTTTCTTTCCTTCCTCTCCTTCCTCTCCTTTTCTTAGACCTCACTTTCCACTCTCTGATTTTTTATTTAAACACTCATTACACTCTCTGGTGCTTATCTTGGTGTTTAGTCACAGGTGCGTGACTTCCCTTTTGCTGCTATCAGTGTAAGTCAATTCCCTCTCTCCCAGCAATTCTGTGTGGGAATAAACATGATCATTAATCATTTTACAGCTCACAGCCTCCAAGATATGCCACTGGCTAATAGAATGGTGATGGTAAGAACTGCAGCAGTTTTCCAGCATTAATAGAGTAGCTGAACTTCTTGACTCGTCTTTAATTTATGAAGTGTCGTCTTGGCATTTCATATGAGGAAAAGATTATAACGTCTCTACCTACTTTGGTCTGCATCTTAATAATAATTTCTACACCAGACATACTAAAAATATTTTGGTCAATTTGGTGCTAGTGAGAATACAGGATTAAATTACATGTGTCCTCCTACACAATTGGCTTTAGTGAACAGTAGATATGAATGGAGACTTCTACCGCTCTGAATGGGTTTTAGACAGCTCCTGTACATAGAGAGTCCACACCAATTGCCATAATGCCAAATTCTAGCATTTTGCCCCCTACTCATATTGCTCCCACACTGTGTACAGGTAGCACCTCTACAAGTCAGGAAATAACTTAATTTTTATGCTGTGTTCAATCCATGGCCCACCTGTTAAGTTGTGCAATTTATAATTAGCAACCTGATGGCAAAGTCTATGGTTTTGATTGATTACAATCACAACCAAACTCACCACCTAGTCCTTTAATACTGCTGTAGACCTCACCTATGAGGGAATGATCTGACAGGTAGAGTCACAGCTTTGCCTGCTGAGAACGTACCAGAAGAACTCCGTTTGAGTCACGCTGAAGAAGCTAAAAAGGATCCTTGCTTTTAAATGTAACCTACAGTTCTGCTTTAGGTATAACGTGTTTCCAGTTTTCTAATTGGAAGCCAGATTGTTATGTCCAGATAGAACAAATGTTTACTTTCTCAT
This sequence comes from Calonectris borealis, assembly GCF_964195595.1. Taxonomy (NCBI): domain Eukaryota; kingdom Metazoa; phylum Chordata; class Aves; order Procellariiformes; family Procellariidae; genus Calonectris; species Calonectris borealis. The sequence continues at coordinate 55,477,956 of NC_134312.1, forward strand.
CTTGCAGTTGAGTTGAAGCTCAGTTGAAGCTAATCCTTATGGAACACATTATCTTTTTGGAGGCAATGAAATTACACATAAAGAGGTGTGTGTGTACAGGAAGTGCTTAGGGCACTTGCCTCCAAAGCATAGTTAAGGTTAGAAGATGTCTACCATCTGAGTTCCCCCTGACAGGCAGAGAGCTGGCAGCAGAGAAATATGCCGTGCTTCTGAGCACTCACAAAACTTCTGGTCAAGAAAATCTCCCCCACAATGCAGACAGATGCTGGAATCCCATTGGTGCCATGCAAAACACTGCCTGTAAATAAAAAGGAACTTGTTTGTCTGCTATTACTTTTTATCTCAGTTGACATTGTCCTTCTTGTGCCCACAGCTAACCCGCTGGCACTGCACATCTGTTAGCTCTCACGCATTCCCCAGCTTTGGACCCACCACATAAGAATTCAGGAAGCCACTAGGAAATGGAAGAAACCAGTGGAGCAGCTGAGAGCTTTCTTCCATCTGAGTCAATATTTTAGCTGTATTTAGAATGTTGATTCTTAGAACAGCAGGATCTTGTGAAAGAATCTACATGAAAAACAGAAGAAAGCAATGTAGTAAAATTATATTTTCAGGTACTTTTTTAAAAAAACAAGAATCTTGCCTAATTGTACTGTCTGCTTGCTTGCATTTCAGTCAAAAAAATAACACCTTCATCAGTGACACCTTCTGCTCTTCTGTTTCTCTTCCTTTACCCAGTTTACTTTGGCATTTTTATAGTTAAAAAAAACTCAAACCAAAATCTTCAGTTTCCTAGCTTCCTCTACAGAGTCAGAATATTCTATGGCAGTACTGAAAATTACTGCGAGGTATAGACAACAATTATTATTTTCTTTCAGTTTGAAATTAAGTACTTCTGAAGCATTGTTTAAGATCTGAAAGGAAAAAGGCATCTAGATTGACAATATCCCTGCCAATCTAGATGTTCTTCTTGATTTCACAGGGTTCTGATAGAGGAGACCCTTAAGCCCTCTAGCCTGCTGAAATTTTTTTTCTGTTAGATAATAGGAAATCCTAGACAACTGATAAGAGGACAGATATCTGTATTATGTGAATTAGTCTATATATACAATCTTGACAACATAAAAACCCACTTAAAATCAAATCTCTGAAAAGGCAAATAATTTCAGAATTATTTATGGAAAATTAATTTTCTCCTGACAGAAATAATACCTTACTTAATAGAGAATAGCTATAAAAGGAGACCAAATCACTGGCACACATTCTTTATCTTTTGACCGACTTTGACCGACTAACTCAAAATTAATTTCTTGCAGAGAAATCCTCTGTGGGAGAGTGGATTATTTGCCTGCCTTCTTTATGGCCCGTGGTATGAAAGCACCCTCATAAGCAAGGGACACCATCACGGTGCTGTTGTGCTCCCGTGGTTCCTGGTTGCAAAGTGACCTCTTGGTGACAGTTGCAAGCCGGGTGTATTGTTCCTGGGTCAAGTCATCTTGAAGTGATCGGGAGAAGGTGAACATGAAACCCACGCTCTGAAGAAGCAGCACACAGTTCTTTACTGCTGGATTACGTTACAGATGATTGCAGTGTGACAGAATATATTCATTCATACAAAAAAAGCCTCTTTTTTTTCTGATGGAGTGCAAAAACTTTTTCTTCTCAAGGAAGGAAAAATGGTAGAAATACAGATACCTCATTAGTCCATGGACATGTATTTTTTTGCTAGTTGAGTTGTCAGTAGTAGTGTAATGTATTGGTGCTCTGCACTGGAATTGCTAATGGTGCAATCCAGGCAACATAAAAATGGAAGTTCGGGGAATTCCACGGCATGGTGTTCCTCTGTACCTAGGAGAGATCTGTTTCACGTGCAGCAAACTGCAGTGTCAGAGATGCGACAGGAACCAAGCTGTGCTTAGAAATCATCCAGAGTTTGCCAGAGAGATCAGCTACTGTATGCAGTTAAAATGTACATAACCCACATACCTAACATTTTATATTATGCTCTCCCTCTTTATAATTATGGAAACACAGATGGAGTGGCTATGTTCACCGGAAAAGTATAAACACCCGTGGGATTCCCTCCCCATAGGGCTGTCACGGGGGAGTGACCAACCCGCCAGGATCCAGGGGGGAAGCTCTCTGGTCAGTGGAAGCAGCTCTGACTTACAGCTTGAGGGGGGTTGCTGACTACAAGCACATGAGACTCATTATGGCACGCCAGGGAAGAGCATTTTGGGATTGCACGGGACCTATTATGGGATGTTTAGGAGAAGGACCGAAGGTGGGGAAGGGAAGAGATCAAGGGGGTTTGGGGAGGAACCAGTATGGGACACAGGACAAGGCGGGGTGGTGACCTGCAAACCGGCTGCTCGTCAGTACGTTTCTCTGGCCGTGCCCTGCACCTGGTCAGCGCAGTGTCTCTCGTCTTCGTCTTAAACTCCATTTCTCTTTTCCTGCATGAGGGGACCTTCTGTTCAGCACGTGTGTGTGTGTGTATGGAGGTTTAAGTGCCAGCAGCTGGAGTTAGGCCAGAGAATTAAGTCATAGGGGCCTATGTGTCCGGGGTGCCACCAACCGCAGAGACTGATTGAGGGGCCGACACCCCCCTCCCGTGGTCGCTACGGAGACGGACGCCCGCCGCAGCGGAGGCGGAACCCTGGGGGGCGGCGCCAGTCGCCAGCCGGCGCCTATTCGCCGCCGCGCTCGAGTCTGTGCCGCCGCCTTCCGCCGTCCCGCCGTTACTCTGGCAACGGCGCCGTCGGCGGAGGGAGCAGCCCGGGCCCGGCGGCAGGATGGTGAGAGGCGGCGGGGCGGGGGGCGCAGGGCGCGGGGCGGGCGCGGCGCTTTCCTTCCCCCACCTCGGGTGGGGGAAGCCCCACCGAGGCCCCGCTCTGACCCGACTCCACTCTGATCTCTGCCCAGATGCTCTCCCGGGCCAAGCCGGCCGTGGGGGGTACCCCGGCGCCGGGAGACAGGCGGAGGAAGAAAGGGAAGAAGGTACCGCAGCTGGAAGAGCTCCTGACCCTGAGGGACTTCACCGGCGCGATCGCCTTGCTGGAGGTAACGGCCGCGGCGGGGGCGGAGACCCCGGCCCGAGGGCGCCGCCGGCACCCTGCCTCTGCCGCTCCTCTCGGGAGAGCGGTACCGTCGTTGCCAGGCCTGTGTCCGACACGGTTGCGGGGCGAGGGGAACCCTTCCCCTGCCTTCCGTCTCCCTCGCCTCCTTTCGTACCCGTTGGGCCCTGTTGCGGCAGCTTTTGCCCTCGCTTCGCAGAACTAGGTTTGGCGTGTGAGGGTTGCCTGCTGCTTCCCTCAGAAATGTGAGAGCAGCTCCGCCCCCGTAGCATCCACAGCTGTCAAGCCATCTGTGACATAAAATGGCCTAGTATTACTTTGATTATCTGTGGGGCTTTATAAACTGTGTGGCAACTGACAAAATTCTTACATTCTTTCTTCTCTACAAAGTTTAAACGGCGCGTGGGTGAGCAGGAGGAGGACGCTGACCTTTGGATTGGATACTCTGCCTTTCATTTGGGTGACTACAAGAGAGCATTGGAGGTAAGGTGGGGAAATTCTGCTCCCTGAGGTTTGAAATTGGGATGTTGTGATAAAGCTATGACAACAGGAGGAAGATGTTCTGTAATAGGCAACAGTTCTACTGCCAGTTAAGGTACAAGTGTATGATAATAAGGCAGATGCTGTGGAGAGCCGTTTGGATTGAAAAAAGGTATTTGCCTATGAAAATAGACCTTTTTTTAATGTTATCTACTGTCTGATTTAATACTAGGTTTAGTAGCCTAATTTACCCTTTTAAATGTCCTAAATTTTCCATTCTCTTTTTGCAGCTAGCTTTCCACAGTTTTGTTTTTCAGGTTTAATTATGTTTTTGTCGTCATTGTGTAGCTTATCTGTAATATGCATGCTTTTCTAATTCTTTCTTTAGAGGTTGATGCCCCTGGCCATTTAATGTACTTTATTGTTCTTTATGTTTTCTTGTATTAGGTAATTCAATGAAATGAGACATTCTTATTCTCCAAAAGCTTTAAGTCACTAAAAGACATGTTGATTATTCAAATATGCATACATTTTTAATATTTGCACCATACAGTGCTGTTGTGTCTCTTTCAGTGTATGAGTCCATATGCAATTCTTTCTCTTGCATTTATGCAACATTTATGTTTCCAGTGAAACTCAATTTGTTGCCAGTCAGTTTGTTGCCAGTGTCCCTGGGATCCCTTTATCTTCTCAGTTGTGCTAGCATATTTCTCTGTAGAAGTCTTAACAAATTTTTGTTGCCTGCCTTGCTCTGTACCTCCGAGGGCTTGGAATCAGCATGCACGCCAGAACAGGGAGTGTTGTGGAGAGTGGTGTGGTGATACCCACAAGGCTGCATATAAGCTAGTGAAGATTTGGAAACAACTCAGTCTGCCTGAGTAGTGTTTGTCTCATTGCTGTATTCCTACAGGTATGAACTGCTGAGTCCATACAATGCTTTATGGCACCGTTTAAGACTTACTGATTTTGATCAATGTCAGCTGGGGGAGATCTCCGTCACGATGCACTGTGAAGTATAGCTGTGCTCTGAGAAAACTTTTTGTGGTCTTTTAACTTGCTTTCCCTGGAAGAAATATTAAAAACAGATGATAATTTGAAGTATTAACAAAAGAAAATAACCATGGAGAAATAGATTATAGAACAATGATGATATTTTCCCTCTTAGATAAAATTAGGTGTTTAACAATCATAATACATGGTCACATGCACAGGATTCATATGTGAGGCAGAAATAGAATTTCTAAAGCTTATGAGTAAGTTCACAAGGCATTGCCTTAAAAAATTGAAGAGGAAACATCCCTTGGAGACGTTAAAAACGCTCAGTGAATTAAATTGACAGTACAGAATGTAGAATAGTAGTATAGAACATATTCATGTTTAGAGTCGTGGAATTTAAAAATTATGAATGTAACAAACAGTTGCTTTACTTAATTTATATCTAAATGTTAGATGTTAATTTGGAGTGAAAGTTTAAAAAAAGAAAAATGTTTGTATACAAATGAAAAATAGCTTGCCATTTCTTTGAAATAAATTCTGCTATTTGGAATACCCCGTAGGTGCTTTTATAGACAGAATAGATCTTAAATGTTTCCTTCAATGGAAGAGTAACAGCGTTTTTTATTTTTTTTATTTTTAGAGATTAGGTTTTGATTCACCACTAGGTGATGCTGTTGGTTCAGGCTTTTAAAAACTGCAACAGTCGTCTTTTTCCCGTTTTTCTGCCCAAGTAGGGACAAGAAAAGGTTTGTATGCATGGTTTGTGGTTGGTTTGTTTGTGTGTGTGTTTCAAGTGAGAGATCACAGGGCCTATCTTTTCAGATTTAAGACTGATTTTTGGCACAGTGACGAGTCCTGATAACTTTGTCATTTTGTGGTGGCATGTGGGAAATGAGCCTCAGCCTAGTTTCTTTTGGGACAGAACACCATAGTTGTAATTCCCAAGCCTGTAGTGATCAAGGGAAGGAGTACTGAATGTGGAGGCTGAATTGCCTTTCAGTTATCAGCCTCAAGGTTGAAGTGTAATACTGTATCTTCTCTGCTATGTTACAGAGGCATTGTTGCTGTATTGTCAAGGACAAATTCCTTGATTATCTATACCCTCTAGATCTTGGAGCACTCTTTGGGGACTGCCAAGAGCACTGTAAATAAAATACTATGGGTAGAAGATTCTGCAGAATTCTTCAGAGTGAGTGACATTACACACAATCTAAATGATTCACACTCCTAAGTGCCTGCAAGTGACAACACATAGTCTGTATCACTGTATTCCCAGTTCATGGTTTGTATTCCATATACCTGATGAGGGTCTTCAGAAATCATGCTGTTCAATAATCCTTTTATTTATAATGAAACTTTCATAGTGAGCCACGTATGCTGGTTGCATGGCAAATTTTGGAGAGGTTTGGGAATTGGGGTGATCCAATTCCCATCATCCACTACTGGGAGAAGCAGGGAAAAAGTGAAAAACACACAGACCTCCAGCTCCAAGAATATCTTCAGAGAGAACAACAGCAAAATATCTGGCACATTCACATGAGAGAATTCACATTCTCTCATCATAGGCACACCAATAGTCAGGTATTCTCTAGGTAGGGCGCTAACCTTAGCTTTACTAGGGTCACACTTTCCCCTTCTTAGTAGGTAGATGCCTTTCTCAAAGGATATGCCACTGACACTGGTCTGGTGGGATCATCCCTAATGCTGTACACCAATTTACAAATGGTACTGCACTGGACTCGACTCTTCTAGCAGTCGTGGTGGCAGTCCCTCCCTGGGGACTGTCTAGCTTCCTTCACTGACAAGTTGATTTTTTACTAACACTGAGTGGCTAGCGTCTTCCTGGCATCATATGGCAACCAGCACTGCCCTAGTGGATGGCAGCATCTAATTAGTTTTCTGGAGTCTTCCACATCTACTATCCCTAATGGGGAAAAACCCACCTGATTTTCTGCCATGACTTTTTCATAGCACTAATCTTAAACCTTTCCTGAAAAATTTCCCAATGTCACCCAAGGACCAGAATCAGAGCATCAGACCGATGATTCTGTTTCTGAGCTGCCTGAACTTATAAATTGAAGCCGCCAGGGCCTAAGAAAGGAAGGGTTCTAAAGACATATTTGAGGTATTGACAATTTAAGAGAGGAATTGGGAAGGGCAGGTGCACTGCTAGGTTGGGTTCAAGAACAGGTTTCACATTTGCACTCTGCACCCTCTGACCAGGCTTAGGCACACAGGATGCTGGCATGGGACAGTTGCCAGACGTGGTAATGCTATTTTGGCCCATCAGCTGCACACGTGAGGGCAACGCATGATCCCCAGGCGAGAGCCTTCAATGCATTGTTTCTGTTAAAATCTCACAAACTACAGCCAGCGATTCCGACAGCCTCTCCTATCTGCCACCTCACTCCTAGCAGAGAATCAGGATCCATTCCACCTCTTCACTGGACGGGACCTCTTGCCTACCCTGATTTTGCTCAGGATAATTTCAGTCAAATAGTAAATCATGAAAGGAACAGGACTATACTACGGTAGTGGTTCATCCATGAGCAGTATCTGGTTTTGCTTGAGTACTTCTGCTGGAAGTGTGAGAATTTAGGTACACTCAAGTTCCTGACAGCTGAAGCTAGAAAGTAAAAGATGGATTTTTGGCTCGGGGTAGTTCTCTAGGCTTCTCTGTCATGACTGTAGCCAGGTTATGATGAGTATCTCCACACCTCCTTTGAGCACTTATGGGGCAGCCCTATAGGTTGCCCTGTTTATTGGCTCTTCAGGATCTCTGTTTATGGGCTTGGAGAATCCAGACAAGTAATAAGGGCACTGAGCAGAATCCTGCTGGCTTCAGCATTGTCAGTAGGTGTCCATAGTTGTAGGCAATCAACCTGGCAGCCTGCTTTTGAGGGAAAGTGCATGTGTCTCGTAATAGCGAGGGGTGGAGGAGGGTGAAATAGCAAGAGGTTGTTATGCTCCTGGTTGGCAAAAATATGCTACAGGTTGATTGTTGGGAAAGCTTTTGGAGTATTTAGTTTGTTTGGTTTTGTTGGTTTTTTTGGAGAAGAGGGGGGAAAGCTCTTGTGAAGTAGTCTTTGAAAGACTGATGTTGAATGCCTTTTAGTGAGGAAAGGGGCAACGGCACATAGTCTGGGCTCATGGCCCAGAACTACAGGGTAAGGAGCACTAATAGTCCTCATTTTTATTTACTGTGTTTCCATAGATTCACATTGGTACTGCTAGAGCACTCTTTATTTATTGCTTGCTTTGAATGGCCAAGCCAGAACATGACTTGTGTTTATGCACTTTGTATTTTCTAATTAATCTGCCTGAAGCCATAGCCGAAAGAGACCTTTGGGTGCATTTAATCTGAACGGATTTTGAAAGATTCCAGATGGTCCCAATAAACAGCAGTGGCCTGTCTCTCAGAGCTCTGCGACAGGCCTACATTAAGATTAAACAAGCCTCAGTAGGAAAGGTTGGCCTCTATGTAAATGTTTTCTTTTTTTTTTTTAATTTTTTTTTATTGTTATTTATTTATTTAAAATCTTCTGGAAGGACAGCTAGTCCCTGAAGTACTAGCAAGACTGAGCTGACTTTTAAGGGTATACCTTACCAATATCTTCTCTGTTTGGGAGTGCAGTTTACTTTCACTTGGCAACAGAAAAAAAAAATTTCTTTACGCTTGCAAACTATAAACTTTATTGTTGTAAGCATGTTTCTGTTCTTGGAATTCACTGTCCTTTGGGCATGGCTTATTTTATCTAGTGCTATATATACATCTGTGCCTTTCCCCCCAAAGAAAGAAGTCTTCCATCCATAGTGGCACAATCTGGTAAACTCTCCCTAGGCAGAGGGAAATTCCAATTTATGTGTTTGGAGGAAGAGTACAGAGTCGGCAAGGGTTATGTCGCTGGGAGGGATGAGAGGCTTATGGTGGTTGGGAAGTATGTGGATGGCATTCTTTCAGCAGGTCATGTGAGAACCTTGCGTGACCCTGCCTGCTTTGCCTTATGCTGCCTGTTGGACATAGCTGGATGGAGAGCAGGAGCACCAGCAGGAGGTGGTGGGGTGCTGGGGTGCTGCTTCCTAGTAATTTAATAGGAAACCTGGCAGCGAAAAAATGGCATCGAGAGGTCTCCCTGCCTCTGTTTTTAGTACTTATTGTTATGCAGAGCAAAGATGTTTCTCTTCAGGAATATCACTGCTTGGTAGCTGCAAAGCTTTCCTTCATTAAAAAAGTAGATTGAAAGATTGATCTGTTAAGTTTTTACTGTTTCACAAATAACAAGAAATGAAGCAGCTTATGTGACAGTATTGAGGGATATGTAATGAATGTGGATGTGTAAGAAATATCAGAATATGGTATCTGCTGTTTTTCTATAGCTGTTGGCTGTAAGTCTTAAAATGGGAAATGGTGAAGTTAGGCACAGTTTAGTAATATTTACTGTGATTATATCTTTATCTATTAGGAAATCTTGAATTTGCCCAATAACAACTTGTAGGTTTGTATTTTAATGCAGTGGTCTCCAAACAATTTTGATCATGTACCCCTATTAGTAAAAAATTTTTGAGCATGCTCCCCTGATATACATACATACATACATATATTTATAAATTATAACATGTACTACTGTAATAATATATTATGTGATTATAAAACATACACAAAAAAAGAAATTAAAAAAGGATGAGATAAAGATGAAATAAACACTATTTTAAAAATATTTATTTTAGTTATTAATGGTACGAAAAAAATTTTTCTTCCTGCACCCGATGGTATTGTCTTGCACAACCACTGGAGTGCACACACCCCACTTTGGAGACCACTGTTTTAATCTATACTGAGACACTACCTACAGGTTTACAAAAGCATATTTAACGCTTACTCTAGTAAGTATTCACAAAGAGATTTCCCTGGTGTTTATGGCTCCCAGGGTTTGACTGGAGGAGAAGTTAGGAAAGCATCAGAAAAGACTGAGGAAAAGTTGGTTATGTTGATGCCTTTATAAATTTAATATATTTATCTTTTATAAATGTAAATAATAATATTTTATAGCAATATAGAAATATGTAATAATATACCTACATTTTTATATATTTATAACTTCAGTATTGACAGAATTCATGCTCCTACAGCGAAGATTTATAGCGCTGCTTGTCCCTGTTGTCTGTTCTATTGCTGTAAACAAAAAAGAGCTAGGGACGTATCTTAGGTTAAAATGTAATAGTTTCATTGTAAGAACTGCAATGAACTTGAGAATAAGTCATTTGATCTCAATAATTTAATGATACATTGTAAAATGGTGGAAGAAAGAATGATATTTAATACAAGTCTGTGCTATTATGCATTTTTAAAAAATCAACCCTCTCTTCTGTTGCAGGAATATGAGGCCTTAACCAAACAACCAGCTTGCAATCCAGATGTTTGGGTGAACCTTGCCTGTACGTACTTCTTTCTGGGGATGTATACGCAAGCTGAACAAGCAGCCTTGAAAGGTGAGATGTATGTCTCTGATGGAAAGGACTACTTGTTGACTTGAACGCTTAAAGTGATTTCCAGAGAAAGTATTCAATGCTTTTTTCTTCATAGGAATAAAGGATACTTTAGAGCAAAGTTTTTTGGATTTGGGTTTTTTGCTTGGTTTTTTTTTTTTTCATTTAACAGGAAAGTCATGATGCAGTTTGCTTCCTAAAAATACCTTTGGCAGGTGGAGCACCTGGAACTGAAAGAAGCATCTGGAAAATAATTTCTTTTATTTCTAATAATTTCTAAATACAAAATCCAGCATATGCTGACCAGCAATAAAAAGTTACTTTTCTTTTGACTGATTCCATGTCTCTGAGCCCGTGCAGATGAAGCTAATTAGGCTAGTGAAATTATCAGAAAATAAGCATCTGAGAGAGTTCAGCGTTCTCCCTGATGTGGACAAGACCTCTGTTTACGTAGTTTGAGTGACTTAGTAGGTGGTCTTGGGTCTTGTTGCCTTATAAGTCAGATACTAGGTATCTGATTCTTCAAGGCGTGGAGTTCACCGCAGTCACATTGTTACAATTCTACTTTAATCTGAACATGCATGGGATCATTTAAAGAAGAGGAATGGAAATCAGATTCCAAGGCAATTTTTACTGCCTAAAAATGTTTCTGCAGTTTAATTTTGTTACCCATCACTTTCTATTTATCTTAGTGATTTATATTGTTTCCCATAACCATAGTATCTCAGAGCTTTCTAAGTAGAATTAACAGTAGTGATGTCCTCAGTCAGCTTCTGACTCTTGCCTTTTTAGGATAAAAATTTTATTGAAGTATGGGTTTTCTCTTTTTTTCTTCCTTTAGTCTTCTAGTCTTGGGCTGAAAATAGGGTAGGGAGAAAATAATTGTGTACTTTCTGCTACTGTGGAGGAGTGCCTTCAAAAAGGACAGTTTTGTAGTATTTTTTAGAAATAATTAGATTCTCGTATCCCTTTAAAATTCTCTGAAAGATCATGCTGAGCTCGAATCCCACAACTGGAAATGTTTTGTTTCCAACTGTAAAAAGTTTCATGCAGAGCTTTGTGATCGTTTAAGGGGTGCAGGAATTTCCAATATTCACAGATAATAATTTAATCTTTAATGTACCACAAATTTGAGCTTTGGAGATTAGAATCTAGGACTTGAACTGGAAACTAAAAATAATTGGGCAGTAGAGCCTGCGGTGTCACTTTGACCTAAACCATGGAGGAAGCAAGCGGGTGCATCCTGTACCAATTGGAGTCATTGTCATCAGCTTCACATCATATGAATTACAGTAACCCATTCTAGAGATGACGGATACACATCTGGGCATGCACCGTTATTAACTGTTAGCTGTAAGTGAGGGAAGGTTAATTTTTTCATGCCCCTTCAGATTAGTTCGTAGTAGCATGGTGAGTGGCAGGGTAGGGGGTGTGGTTAGTGGTACTCGGGTGCTGGAGGAAAGGGCAGGAATATTAAGAAAGGAGCGCAAGACGTAGGGAATGTTGCTGAGGGAGGGAACAGAGAATAACTGAGTGCTCACGCTAGTAATATCAGTTCCTGATTTTATGTAATTGTTTAAGAAGGACAGCATGTCAGTTTTTATAGTGAGGTGCTAAACCTTTCTTGTAAGTACTGTAATACCGATGATTTCTGGCTATTTAAGCTCGGTGGGGAGGCAGTCACAGCTGACGATTTGTACTTGTCCTTTCTCCATTGAAGGCTTCCAAGTGTTGTATATTCCCCTTTCCTTTTCCCATCATTTCAGTCTTTCTTACATTGAGGTTGAACCATTTTATTTTTGCTCAAGACAGATCCTCTTTTAGGTTTTTTTAACATCTTAGGATTGCATCAGTGATGGCTGTTCACAATATATTATTGACAGCTGAGACCGTAACATCTTATGATCTCTTCCATGGCTTTGCAAAGATCCTGAAGAAGCAAAATATTTCATTGGATATAGACACAACAGGTGAAGTCTCTAGAAGAACACCATTTATCCAGGACTGCTTTGAATACTGCTGAAAAAATGATAGTGTTAGTGTTGGGCTGCTTACCATTGCTATTTTTGGGATTATTTTGCCTGAATTCTTGCATACTGCTTGCTGCTTATGCTAGGCCCCTGAAAGTAGCATAGTGCTAAAACAAATGAGGGAGAAATAATTTATTTTCAGCTATAATTCGAGATTTCTACAGTGATGGAACCTCTGTGTGAAAGGGAACATAAATGTCAGCTACTTTATTCCGGAATAGATTTTCCACACAAACATGTAAATATCTAGAAATCAAATAGAAGTTCCTTCTTCCCATGTACTGTTGCTTAAGAAAATTATTGTTAACTGTCTGAGGAAAAATATACAGGATATTTAAAAATTAGGAAATTAGCATTAAAAGCCATGAGGTAATTATTGCATTTCATACAAGATATATAGTCTACAATCTGTTGTGGAGCAAGGTTTTATGCTTATTTTATAATAGATGTGAAGTGTTCTCTTAGCTTGTCGTTTCTTAATTAAAACTTCATGGTGCATTCTGTCAGGAAAAAATAAATCTGTATATCAAAAGTCATATAAACCAGAATTACTGCGAATATAACCTAAGAAGTAGAGCAAAAAGGCAATAAAGAAAAATCCTTCTTTGAAGGTTTTTCATTACAGTTGTACTTTATCTCCTCTAGGCTTTCTTCCAAATTCCTTTCAGATATTTCTGGCTTCTCCATTTTCCCTGCTGTCCCCTTATATTACAGTTACTAATGTTCCTGGATCTGAGGTGAAGGTAGAGTTACTTCAAGTCAGCTACTGTTGTTTCATAGTCATCCCATAGTGAAGCTGCCAAGTGATGCTTTGTTTACTCCTTTTGCATCTGTGCTCTCGTACATTGGCTGAACATACGTTTTCCATGCTGTGTGCTAGCCCATCTAGTCTTGGGAGAATGAAGCTGAAAGTTTTCATCTTGGTTTAATAAATAATAATAATAATAAAAAACTACTGTTTTTTAATTATAAAAACAAATAACTTATGTTGCATTCCCAGTTCCTGTGCCTTGCAAAGGACAAGGACCAGAAACAGCCTGGCACACTTGCACGGCGATCCTGGCAACTGATCCTAGTGTTTAAAAGCCTGCATAATGCTCTCAGAAGCCGTTGGCTAGCACTGCATTAAGAAAAACACAAGAACTAACAGAGTTCTTTTAAACCACAAAATGTGCACATTAGTGGGACTGCAGTTAAATCTGTTATGAAAAACAGTCTTTTTAGGATAAATGGAATTTTACAATTAAATTTAAGATTCATGCACAGACAGGGTTGTGTTGCTGAACCAGTCATTAAAGTTCTTTCCCCCCCTTTTTTTCCTCCATTCTAATTTTTGATGGGCAAAGCTTTGTAATTACTTCTTCACAATTCTGCATGTGTCAGTTCTGAATGTGGTTTAACTGAGCAGAGATACTTCTCATTTCACAGCCTATATTGGAAGGAGCAATATTGTACAAAGGCAGAACAGAGATGGGTTAGTAAGAACAATGACATTTTCCAAACCAGTTTTGCTTATGATTGTACGAATGTTTGCCAGGTGTCAGATAGTTCTCACCAGTGAAAATGTGCAGTTACAAGCAGGCATGGAAAACTTGCTGGGTTTTCTTTTTCTTTAGACTGCATGTTCACCTACATGCAAAAAAATCTGCTTTCTGCTTGTACTGTATTTCTTGAGAACAGTAGTTCATTTTCATTGCATTTTAGCTGTGGTTTTGAACCAGCAGAGTTTGATATATGGAACTTTGAGAGTGCACAAGTGAAAATATCAATTTATACATATTTACACTTTAAAAACTACTAACCTTATCTTCTTGTTTTGCTTTTTAAAGTATAGTGGAAGCTACAGAACAGGAATAATTGATAGTTTTTTGGTTTGACGATCTTTAGCTTGCTGTGCGTAGTTAGGCATGACTGAAATGAAATGTGTATATATTGCAAGTAACTGAACATAGCTGAACTGGCTTTTAAGTGTTTTGGGAATGGGAAAATTTCAATTAATGTCCTCTGTAAATTTCATTCAAGAAAATTCTGAACAGTTGAGCTATTCAAGTATATGTAAGTGTGAACCTCACTGTTGGACCATGTTTTTTCCGAACATTTTTCCCATACCCTTGCATTTTCCCTCCACCAGTGAGACTGTGGTTCTGAGGCACAGAGGGCTTCATTCAGCTACTGTATTCAGGTGAGCAGGGCGTTGTTTCTCAGGGACCGGAGAATAAGGTTTCCTCTGGTCATATTTTCTGTGCTGTCAGGCTGGAACCTTGTCAGCACTGTTCCATTCCTACCAGCTCCTGCTATATATGTTTAAGATGTGTTCTATGTCTGTTAATGTGTGAAGTGCTGCTATAGCATATGCATTATGTCTGCTAGATGGGATTTGTTAATCCATTTGTTAATGGATGCATGACCAGCATTGCCTTGCACTCTTATGAGAGGGCACAAATGCCACATTGTCTATGACTGTATTTCACTATCTTCTTACTGCCTGTGGCAGCAATATGGAACCCACTAAGAGTCTGAGCTGCCATTTCTAGTGAGCTTAACTTTTTGTTTAATAATTAGGGAAGATAACTGTCTTCACTCTTATTGTAGCTGTTTATTATATTTTAACAAATAATTCACTAGGTGCCTGTTCAGTGTCAGCACATAAAAATATACAGAACACTTTTAAGATCAATGTCAATTATGACTTTAGTGCCTGGAACATCAGCATGATCGTGACAAAAATTCTAGTGTAGGAATATCAGTGTGTTTCCTAGCTGGAAAGAGATATATCCTATCCAGCTATCTCAGTGATGTCGTCAGCACAAGGCCAATACTAGACCTGGAGCAGGGTCCAGTTTGTTGCCATGCAGCATTGTCATCATGTTTGTTATGATCCCTAGATTGCTTAGTACTGATTTAAAAAAAAAAAAATGTACAGTCGTCTTCTTGAGAAAGTAGGACAAGGAAAGAAAATTGTGCTTCCTTGTGGCATTAATAGATCAGTGACAATGAAATTTGGTAGCAGCAGAGAGTAATAAAAGAACAAGCCTAATGTCCCTTAAAAATCATTATCTCTGATGAGGCAGTTGTATCACTTCCTGCTCCAGTGATTGACAACAGCTTTATCCAATATTCATAACCAAATTCTTTCTGGAAACTAATCTGACCTTGTTCATATGTTTCCTTGCCTTCCTCAAAAAATGCATTTGGCACTGGGAGAAAAGAAACTGCTGATATTGAATGTTTCCTTGGTTCTGCTTACTATATCGACAGGACTATATTTTTTTTGGGTTTTGCCCCTATCCTCCTCTGGCTGACATTAAGTAAATGTGTCTTATTTTAAAGAATGTAAAACTGATAATATCATGTAATATCTTATGAAGCAGGACATTTTTTCTCCCTCCAGATATCCATGCACACCATCGGAATTCAGGTTTCATCTTTTGCCTGTTTTTAGGTGTAAAATAACATGGACTAATCCTCCAGCTTTTGCCAAGAAGTAAATAATAACCTTGATGTCAGATCAGATGCCAGGTTTGTGAGGGCAGCACTGCAGTCATTGGTTGACCAGTGAAACAAGAATTCCTCGGTTTAGATTCTTGAGGGAGTATTGCTTGCAAGTCACAATTTTCACAGTGAAATTAATGCTAAAACCCACTCAAAAAAAAAAAAAAAGAAAAGAAAAGAAACCTACTCAAAAAAAGAACATTGGTGTCTTTACCCATAGTACTGTGATTATACAATATGTTATTTTCAGTGTAAAATCCCACAATCTGTCCTGCTTGTATTTTTGGAGTCTTTGATGACCAAATGTTTTGAATTGTGAAGGGTGGTTGTGGTTGGTTGGTTGAAGTTTCGCACAAAAGCACATGTGGGGTCCATGTGCAACCCTTCTAAACTTTGATATTGAAACCTATCAGTTAATGCTGGGGCACATGTGGCGTTACCACAGTATCATTGCTGAAAACATTTTGAAGAACATGCATTTAAATTAAGATACTCTAACATTGTAACTCAATGGATTAAATCCTTTCTAGAATGTACTATCGTGTCAGTTATACTGCTACTACTGCTGCTTATACAATATTGATTGTAAATCAGAAAAACTTTCGCTGTCTAATAATTAGGCTAATGAGAATTCCCACATATATTGAAGACCATTTAGCATCTTAACAACTTGGTGCTTTCTTAGTAATACCTTGCAAGATGTTGTGGTTTTGTGAGACCTCTCTCACCACCTTTGCCTTTTGGGACTTCTCCATTCTAGCAGTCCTTTAAAGATACAATTCACTGTCCTCTATTTCTAGGAACATGGTTAAATAACACAGCTTGGGAAGGAGAAAAGGGGAGAAATAATTGCTATGTCTATCAGAAGTAGGTGGACAGCCTTACACTGCTAACCTGATGAGAACGGCCTGGATTTTGGCATTGTTCACTGTGTTACAAAGTTTTCTTACAATGTGTAGAGAAAAAGTAAGAAGTCTGGAAATCTCTCCTTAGATTGCTTTTTAAAAAAAAAAAACCAAAAAACTAACTTATTACTAGAGAATTCCATCCTGGAGTGGGGGAGGGAAGAGGTTTTGGTGGTTTGAGCCCTCTTTCATGGTTTAGGATGTCAGAAGAATTATAGCCTTGTGTTACAGGCCATTGCTTTGCTAACTCTGCACTTTTGTGGTCTCATAAACACAGTAAGTAATTCTGCTTTTTGTAAAGATTCCATGTACATCCTTTCTGTGGAACATAGGTTGCCAGCTGGTTGGTCTGAGCAAGAATGAGAGTGCTCATTAACCGAGTAGGCTAAAGAAAGTACAGGAAACAAGGGAAGGCTTTTTGGAAGATTGCTTGCAAAAGAAATTAATAGCTTTGTTGGATGAGGACCTTTGTCACTCTCAGTGAAGCACAAGGCTCTCTCTAGTGACTTAAAGCTCTACAGTTAACAATTTGTGTCATATGGAGCGAGTTAAATGGAATTCCTAATCCTGCTAGAGCAAAATTTCATGAACTTTAGTGGCTCTAGAAAGGACATGTCTCCCTTAAATCTCTCGCCATATCTTAGTTTGAATCTTATCTGCTCTGACTGCAGGATTCTTTCATGTGCCTTTTGTTCCTAAGGACAGAAGAAATATTAGAACTAAGTATAATATAATGTACATACATAACAAAATGGTAGCAGCAATAGGTTTTGCAATACACTGGAAGCTGACAAGATTCCTAGAATTATGAATCACAACTTACTTCAAATATGACATTGTAGAAGAGCCTTGATTATGACTTTTTCTGTTGCTGCTTTTTATTTTGTAAAAGATGCTGTGCTGTGTGTCAGTTGTGCAAAAATAGAGAACTATCCAGAAGGCCCTGCAGGCAAATGATAGTGCAATTCATAAAAGTTTTAAAGCTCATGGAAGGCAGAGGCCAATTAAAAGTTATTTTCAACAGGGATTTCAAGAGAAATGGGCAAAGAATGAAGACAGGAAGCAGGAAGGCCTTTCAACCACTCTAAAATTGGTAGAACCCACTCCGGGGCATGACCTGCAAAGAACTGTACTTGGGCTAGTTAATGAAAGGATACGCGTGCATGTATGTCTATTGAGAAAGGGTGCATGTATGTCTATTGAAAAATAAAATAGAGACACCCTGAGTTGTTTTTTGCAGCAATAGTTACTGAATTTTCCTTACAGCACCTAAGAGTCGTCTCCAGAACCGTTTACTCTTTCACCTGGCACATAAGGTATGATGATTTTTCTTCACTCATGCTTTGTTTGTTTTCTTTTCAATTGGGTAATGTGTAATTTATGCTGGCAACCTGGCAGAATAATTAAAATGTCTGTGGTGGCAGGAGAACAAACGTTTTCCACAACCACCCTACTGTATTAAAATGTGGAGGAGAAAGTAAGTGTGAAAACATGATCTCAGAATAGATGCCCTCAGCATGTATCTGAGGAAAGTCTTGCCACCCTCACTTCACCTAAGTCATACAACAGGAACGTGATGGTATTTTTGATCATGAGGAACCTGGGACTTGAATAGAATCGGAAATGTATAAGCCACTCTTTTTCTTTTTCTTTGAAGTGTACAAAGTTTTCCTGACATGCAGCTGTCTTATACTTCGCAATTTGAGCAAAATGGTTTGTATGTTATTACTGATCCTCCCAAGTCATTCAGTACCCAAGAAGTAATATTGTTTATAGCATGAAATTTACTTTACTTTAATTTCAACAACAATTAAATGCATATTTCACTTGCTACACATAGCTATCTTCCCTTAAATTTGGGTTCGTACCATCCTGTGTTATACTTAAAAAGTATTGTGCTAATGAAGAGACTGAGTTTTGGGTGAAAGAAAGTATAAATCCTGAATGTTAGCTTTGATGTCAGATTCTCTTTACTTAAATCTCTGTTAAGTTTAAGAGAGAAATCTTAAAACATTTTTGTAGTGGCACCGGCACTTACAGATGTCTGTGATAAAGAGAAGTTGGGTAATTCCTAGTTCATGTAGTTAGTCTTTGGAAATAAAGGGTTTTACGAAACTATGAAGCCCATTGCTTCTGTTCTGTTAAGCAACTTCTCTTGCCTTTGTACTGGAGTATCATTTTGTGACTGGCTCAAAGAAGGAGGAAAAGGATTTGAAGAAAACTGAGCAGATAGATGAAAAACAAATACGTAAGATAGAATTTGTGTGTAAGAAAAATCCATAATTACTATTGAATCAGCAGAACCAGCCAAGGGAAGCATTGGAATAAGTGATTTGAGTAGACTGATTAGGTGAATAGCCTCAACTTCCTATTGCAATACAAATATAACAGGTATGTTTAACTCTGATCCTTGTTTTTATCCTTGTGTGTGTGTTACGTGCTATACAGCAATGCTTTTAAAAATAGTTAAACAAACTGGAATTTTAAGGGGCTGATGAAAGAGAATTTTTTAGTGCCGTAAAGAAGTCTTGTGAAAATTAGTGCTTGTGTGTTGGCAAGTCTTGCATTTTTCTGCTATCCAAGGGAAATAAGATTTGGATCTACAAACAGCAAAATTTCTGCTGGCTCAAATAAAAACAGTCAGATCTTGTGTTGCAAAATTCTGTTTGTGAAATAATTAATTCAGCTCTTCCCCTCTTATCCATCAAGGCATGTGACATGTAATTATGTCTAAATCACACCTTGAAGGAAAATGTGTACTTAGTTTTAGCCTCACATTTGTCTAGTTTCAACTGGTCTGCCTCTTTAATGTTTGGCTTTCTCCACTGGTCAAATTAACTTTAAAGTAACAGAGTTTTTCCAGATGTTTGGTATGAATCACCTGCTGTTTGCCAGCAAGGACAAAACTAATCCAGCTAATTAAAACATTTTTCTTGCTGAACTCTTCTGAGAATGTGTCACACTCTTTTTAGTTCAGTGATGAGAAGAAACTGATGAGCTCTCACCAGAATCTGCAAGACATTACAGAAGATCAGCTTAGCTTGGCGTCTATCCACTACATGCGGTCCCACTACCAAGAAGCTATTGATATCTACAAACGCATTCTTCTTGATAATCGGTGGGCATCTCTACTCTAAACCTTATTGCAGTGTCTCTGATACTGTTGGTATTTGAATTCCATTTCGTTGCTTGGTTTCTGAAAGTACGAATTTTTCCCAATTACTATGTCCCTTTCTCACTGCAAAATGTACACAAATTGCAGCCCCCTCAATTTTGTTCATTGCAAATCATTATTGAAAAATGCATATTTAAAAAGAAGTCTGCTGTCTGTTGCTTTCTTTTAGTGATATTTTCTTGTAATTCATTCTGAGATCCTTTTTTATTTTGCTGCTTATTTCTTCTGAAATGATATATGGTTATGTACCTGCCTTGTCTTTTCCCCCCCCACACCTCTGATGGCCAGTCCGGTGACCCTTGCTTGTGATTATTGACTTCTCCTTCACCTCTTAGTCTTTCTAAGAAGGGTTCAATTTTTAGTTTTTATGTAGAGAGTTCTTTGCATTCCTTTAAGTCTGAAATTCTTTCCGTTTCTATTTATCCTGCTATGACACTTGTTGGTGGGGGGGGTTATCATTTTCTGCAAGTTCTTAGTTCAGAATTTAACAAGGAACAAATTGAATTCTTAAGTGGCTGGAAGTATTGTTTACTAAAATAGAAACTGCTGTCCCAGAATACATAGCTATCTTTTGGAAGTATCTCCTTTTGGATGTTTCAGAGAAAGCTGAGAGTCCATCATAATATATATAAGTATGTCATGTAAGGCTTGGGGAAAAGATTTTAACTTCCAAGTCCTGTAGAAGCAATCACTCAAAGCTAAATAAGTAACCTTCATAACAATTATCCTTTTACTTACTGTTACCACAAATGTCTGTCTTATTTCTGTCTGTAGTTCTTCTGGCTTAATAGCCTGTAATGGCAAGGATTTTTTGAAATAATTGTACTTGGTATAAGATAATAAGATCGATTTAAAATATTTTCAAAGTTTTATGTGCATATTAAATGCCTTTGCATGTATTGCATAGAAAATCCTATTCTGCCAGGCTGAGTACAGTGCTCATGTTCTGTGCATTTCCTTAGTGTGAAGTTGCCACCATTTCCCAGATTTGCAAACCAACAATTTTGTAGGTAATTCTTTAAAGCTGCAGTAGCTGCCATTGAAAAAACAAATGTGAGTCTGGATCTGTGCGATCTTATCTAATAAACTAGAGCTCTAAAGATACCTAATAAGCATTTCTCAGAAACCCCGTTTTGATGTGCTTGTAAAAGATGTATAGACATGTGAGAGCTTTATCACTGATTTTAATGTTCTGTAGTATAACTATCTGGTGGGATTTAAATGTTCTCTTTAATCCTCTTTCCTGCAGGGAGTACCTGGCTCTGAATGTATATGTGGCCCTGTGCTATTACAAACTGGATTACTATGATGTATCCCAGGAAGTGCTAGCTGTTTATCTTCAGCAAGTTCCTGACAGTACCATTGCTCTCAACCTTAAGGCTTGTAACCATTTCCGACTTTACAATGGGAAGGCTGCTGAGGTATCTCTTGGACAGCCCTTCAGTTCACCTTTATTTTAGTTTAAGATTCCATACAGGTTTCTTTTTCCTTGTTATCTGTCTTAATCAGTAATGTTGATAATGGCCTTTATCTTGTCATTGTGTCCTTCTCTTAGGAATGTCACCCATTTCAATTTCCCTAGTATTAAGCCATCTGTCCACATGTGTGCACGGTGGTCTTACAGTTTTCCCAGTCACTTTCCAAATCGTCTATATGTATTATCCAATTGCTAAAATCATCACATAGAAGTAGGAAGGCAAAAATCTTCCAGTGACCCAACACTGGAAGATGGAGATGTCTTTCTATCAGCTTTGGGGCTCATCCAAAGCTCCATTTATGCTTGTGTGCTTTTTTTGTTTTCGTTAAAATTTTGGAATGTATGTAATTCCAGGCAGAACTCAAGAACTTGACGGACAGTGCCTCATCGTCTTTTGAGTTTGGCAAGGAGCTCATTAAGCACAATCTGGTGAGTAATGTATTTCTCAGATTTAATATGAACTTCACTCATTTGTAGAGCTTTTCTTGATGATTCATAAAATGGAATATTTTGGGAATTGCAGACCCAATTGAATCTCTGCTGCCATATCAGTCCCATTCCAGAAATCCTATCTGTATAATGAATGCCCCATCAAGTGTATTTTTTCCCCTGGAATTTTTCCCTGTCAGTTTGAGACTGTGTCAAGAAAATAATAATGCTGTTGCTTTTACCCCTGAAGGCATATTAAAGTAATTTATGTCCTGTAAGAATACCTTTGCAAGATATTTTGTGGAGCCCAGTCAATAAGGACACTGTAGAAACAAGTCAGAATGCATGACCCTGAACTCTTATTTAGAACATTTAGACAACAATGTCAGTGGAATTAAGATAACTCGGGAAAATGGTCTTCATCCAAAAAGTACCAAACAAGGAGTTCATAGGGAAAAAGATGCTGATAAAAGCCAAAATACTTGTGTGTTCTGCAGTAAAAGAGTCAGTAATCACCTGTTAATTTTCCCTGCAGTGGTGTTATTTCTTTGCTGAACCAGCAGTAACAGTAGATTGCTCTTATTTAATGATGGGCAGTTGCTTGCTTTGTCATTTTTCAAGAGCAATCACAACAAGCTAACACTTTTTTCCCCAAGAGTTAAAACTGCTTTCAACCAGGCTTCTCTAAATTAACATTCTTTATTTTGAATGTTGGTCTTTTGCCAGTGGTTTATTGAATAAGTATATTAGATTTTGTTGGAGGAACTGTCATGGGAAGCAGTATAAAGAATCGACTGCTCCTGATCATTTTAGGTTCCTGTGGCATTCTAAATAAAATGTAGAGTTGTTAGCCTATTTTTTTTCATATGAAAACATCACAAGCAAGTTGTAATTCTCTGTATGTGTTCCCCTCACTCTTGTCTCAGACCATATTATTCTTTAAAATCTTTGATATATAATGTATCGCTGCTTTAAGCTGCTAAAAGCTGAAATAAGTTAATCTTTACTGATGGATTAAATACTTTATATTCTTCAGAATCAAGATTGTCACACATTGTAATTCTATAGTTATATAAAAGCAGCAATTATGCTAATCCCAGTACCACTGACCTTTTCCTACTGTTAGAATAGGAATTTAAGGATGAATTTCCTTGAATTAAGAGATCATAGACAAGATTTTGATATGCAGTTATCAATATGCTGCTTTTCTTTGCAGGTAGTGTTCCGAGGAGGAGAAGGGGCTTTGCAGGTCCTGCCTCCTCTGGTTGATGTTATTCCTGAGGCAAGACTGAATCTTGTGATTTACTATCTCCGGCAAGGTAACTACACCTTCCTCTGGCTTTTTCATAGCTTCAGGGATGACATTCATTCATCTGACCTCAACTGACTATTCCATGAAATGCTTTTTTTTCTTTGCAGTAAAATGTAATTTATTTCATTTTCTGTTCCTCTGGAAAATAGTGATGTAAGAGTTCCCATGGCTTGCAGAGAAGGGCTTTAATTGTGTGCAGTCAAATAAATCTACTTTAGCAGAGTATTGGAGGTTCTTGGGTTGTGGGAGATGGCTTTGGGGATGGTGGTATTTATATGTTTATAGTGAGAGGACCTCTCCTCTGCCTGAATATGTGAGAATGCTAGGCCTATGTCCTATGTAAATACAGCACAAACATATTATGAGCCAAAGTGACTGTGAACAAGGCTACCGTTTGTGAACAATACATTTCATTCCAAATCTACTTTACAACTCTTAAAGTATTCAGGTAGGTAGCCAGAATCAGTTGGAAAGGATTTTCTACTGTTTCTCTCCTTAGTTGTCTCCTTTGAATTTTATCTGAGTTTAGTTTCAGAGCCATTCCTATGCTCCCATTGTGTTCCTTTATTCAACAGTGGGTTGACTGGCTGAGTGTTGAGTTAACTGCAGTCATCTAATATAAGGTGGTGTGATGATTGCTTTTCCATCCACTGCTTCATTATAAGCCTTGTATTTTGTCACTTTTTAAAGGTGACAAAATAGGTTTAGATGACCAGAGCATCTGAAAGCAGAATAATGTCTTTTTTTACTTTTTAAATAAATGAAGTCCATGCTTGCGATATTTTTTTTTTCCAAAATATTGCAAAATTACCAGGAAAAAAAGGAGATATATTCTGCTGGCAGAAGTAAGTCACACCAACTTTATATTCTCTGCATCCCAATAAATTCATCAGAGAATCTGAGCATATGTAAACATAGTACATTGAAAAGCTCTGTGAGCTTTTTATAATGAGGTTGACTTGGACTTTCAGATACTGATTCTGAGTAACATTTTTATGATTTGTAATCAGCAAGGTTGGTGAGATTTAACCTTTGTAGTTGGAATAAGTTCTCTTTGGTGCTCAGTTGTATCCAGGACTGCTTCTTTTGTCTGCGTGTGCAATTGAAACACTGCCTCATCGTTTCAGTTCAACTTGGACTGTGACAAATTTTAGAATATCCCATTATTGATGACTATTAGTGGTTATAGAAATTTTTATTGTGGCTAATACTGTGCAATAAAATCTCACTAATCTGACTTTGCTAATCTGCAAACATCACAGTCTTCACAAAATATGGCAATTCTATCCCTATTTTGTTTTATTTGATACTAAAGAATGACAATAAGGTTATTTAAATTTCATATGAGGTTATTTAAATTTCATCATGGTTGTAAATTAGGTATACATTCTCAAGTAAATTCAAATGGTCACAATTGTATATTATCAAAAGTACATTATCACCTGCCTTATATTGTATAAATTTATAGAGTTCTAGGTAAATAACAGAATCACATTATTGGTGAGAAGGCACCTCTGGAGATCTCTGGCACAACATTTTATTCAAGGCAAGTCCAAGATCAGGTTGCTTAGAGCCTTGTCCAAATATGCATCTAGTCAGAACTTCCTCTGTCCCACCTTGTGTCCGCTGCTTTTCATCTCACCCTGTGGAATCCGTCTCCATCTTCTCTGTATCCTCCCATTAGTTCGTTGTAGACAGTGATAAGATCTCCCTTGAGCCTTCTCCTCTGACAGCTAAGAAAATGCAGTTCTCTCAATCTCTCCTCAGCCCCCTACCTGCCTTGGGAGCCCTCGGGTGCGCTCACTCCAGTATTTCAATGTCTGTCTTGATCGAGGGATCCCAAAATTGGACACAGTACTCCAGGTGCAATCTCACAAGTGCCAAATAGAGAAGAATCCTTTCACTTGCCCTATGGCTACATTCTGCTAATATGATCCAGTGTGCAGTTGGCCTCCTTTGCTGCAAGGGTGCACTGTCTGTCAGGACCCCCAGGCTGCCTTTTAGCCAGTCAGCCCCCTGCCTGTCTTGTTGCTTAGGACTGTTTCAAACCAAGCAAGATGCAGGACTTGCATTTTGCCTCCATTGAACTGAATGAGATTTCTTTCAGCCCGTTTTTTTCAGCCTGTTGAGCTGCTTCTCAATAGCTGGGAGCTTTCTCCCCAATCTTTTATCATCTGCGAACTTGCTGAGAGTACTCTATCCTATCATCTGGGTCATTAATAAAAGACATTCAACAGTATCAGTCCCTGGAGGATTCAATTAGTAATGAGCCACCAGTTGGATTTTGTACAACCGATCACTGTTCTTTGGTAGTCCAGCCAGTTTTACATCCCCTTATGTTACTTAGCCAGTCCCATCTCTCAAGTTTGGCTATGACAAAGATATAAGAGACCATGTCAAAGACCTTGCTAAAGTCAAGGTATACAGCATCCGCTACTATCCCCTTATCCATACAACCAGTCATCCATTGGGTTAGCCAGTACACTTTGGCATTGGTAAATCTATGCCTGCTGTTCCCAGCCACCTTTCTGTCAGTGTTATTGTTGTCAATATCACTACAGGTAATATTGGTATTATTACCAATTACCTTGCCCAATAATATTGTTAATAATAATGTATGTTTCAAATTTAGTTCTACTTACACAGAGGCAAAGTAACTTAAAAATCAGTCTTGTTTACTCATTTGCTGTCAACCTTGCAGTAATTTTCATTAGTTAGGTTCTGTTCTTCACTGTGGTATACAAATGACTTGCATAATGACAAAGGAGGCCAAGGGGAATTAGGTTTAAAACCTCTTTCCTGGTTAGGCTAAGTTTCCATTTTAAAGTCTTGCTAGTGTAGCAGCATCAGTTAAGAATGTGAGAAATCATTACTTCTAATGACAACAGCTGTCTCTCCAAAACTTACAAGGTCTCCGATAAAGGAAAGGTAGGCTTGTGTTAAGACATGCTCTGAACTGGAGTAACTGAAGCACAAACATGCATCCCATTTTTTTCAACTCTTTAAGGTAGTGACTTTTAACAGGGTTGGGGCCAGGTATCCAGTTGTAATCTGCTCCAGTGAGATTTGCTAGAGGCCTCTGTGGAGTCTGAAGAGCATAGTTCTTTGTTGATGGTCTACGCTGATGAAAACAAGGACTGCTGTCATCTCTTTTTTTGTTGTTGGTGGTGGTGAGCTGAGCTAGCCAAATATAACAAAAAAACTATTTCTATTAAAAAAAAAAAAGTGATGACTTTTGGCTAGTCTAGTACCTTGCGCTGGCTTACTACATGACTGCTTAAGGGAATGGGTAGGAAAGCAGAGGTGTTGGATGGGAGCCTGGCAGCTCTAATATATATTGCCTTAAATCACCCTGGAGTACTGTCCATACAGTGTATGGATGGTATGTACTAGCAAAAAAAGTTTTGTTCGATAAGGCTTGTTCTTATGGGCAGCTGGTATAATGCTGTATTAACAAAATTTTGCCAGTAAAAAGGGCATCTTCACTAGGTTGGTTTATGAAGCCGACTGTAGTGCCAACATCTTTTTTTGATTTAGATGAATTTTAGGATCTTTTCAGTTTACTTATTTCTTAGATAGGAAGGAAGTTGTTTATTGACTTCAAACTTTACATTTAAACTTCTATACCAGTAGTGCTTTTTGTTTGTTAGAATTAGGGTCAGCTAAGAGCTGCTGGATTGATTTTGAAATATTGATAAGGAAAAGATGAAGTTTCCCTTCAGAATCATGTTACCCTATCCTCCTTGAGCGGTAAATAAATATGAGAAAAGAAAAGACAGAAAGATGATGGATTTATTATCTTGACCTTGTACTGCTGAGAAGGCAGCCACTGGATTATGAACAAGGAGGCCAAGTCATCTCTACTAGGAAAACTGTAGTAATAAAGAAGCTATTACTCACTCCATGTTTGTTATTTGAGTTCTAGAAAACCATCACCATTGTGATATAAATTCACAATGATTTATAGTTACCTTTCTCCTCCTGTCTGAATGCTTTATTTCTTAGTCTATGACTATTGGGGAATGTTGTAGAGGATGAGTGACTTGTTCTAATACAATGTGCTATGGGTTGTCATGCATTCTAACGTATGGTATTTCAGATGATGTGCAGGAGGCTTATAACCTGATTAAGGACCTGGAACCTACAGCTCCACAGGTAATTGCAAACTGATGTCATGGTCCATAAAGATGGAGGTTATAAATTGTTAGGAAATCTGCCACATACAAAACTGGTATCCTGAGGACAGCTTGCCCCATTCTCACTTGTAAAACTCTTGTTTTCCATGTTTTTATCAACAATAGTTAATGTGCATGCATGAAGTATTACATATGAGCATATATGAGCACTTAGCATGTTTATTGCCGTACCACCTGGAGTCAATAAGAATACACCTCTATTGCGTGCAGACTTGATTCTAGTGAGCTGACCGTTAGTGCATAGATAAAAGCCCTCTTCCAACTACAGCTGCTTGTCACTTCTGCCCGGGTGATGGTTACCATCCCGCAGATCTACTAGCTCAGATGCTCATGTGGTTTGTCCTGAAGCCATTTCAATAAAAATGAGCTAGATTAGATTAAACAGTTTAAATAATAGGTCTTTTCTAATTCCATCTCACTTTGGCTGCAGCGAGTGAAAACTGCAGTGTCCCTTGGCTGCTACTGTAATTTTCTTTTGTGGCTGTTCCAACATCTTTAGTCTCTGATTTATTCCTCTTCGCAGTTTATTTTCCAAAGGTCACATAGCTGGGCATGAAAGGGACCTTTCATGAGTCTGTGTGAGGATTAGATGGAGGGAGGGAAAAGGAAAACCTCGAGAACACAGATCTGGTGATTCTGTACTGAGGGGTGTCTTCTGCTGTTGCTTTTCACTTCTCCTTGCATTTTTCAGTACAGCAAGACTTACTTGAACAGTTTTCTGCAGCTATTGGTCCTTTAGCCTCCGTTTTCCCCGTATACATGCCTAATATAAATAACATGATACCATTCTTGATCACATTTTGAAATGAAAATCTTTTGTGCTTTTTTTCCATTTTCTCACTCACACTTGGAAGGAACTCCTCGCTAAGAGTTGCAAAACTAATTGTATATCCTCCTTCAGTTCTCAAATTTCTTCTTTGTCATGACATCTATAGGATAATAATTTGGCATCTGTAAGAGGGTTGGTGTGCTAAAATGATTACTTAGCGTGCTGGCTAGTACTCTCAGATTGTTTCCTGCACTCCATTGTTGGTCTGTGTACATGTCTCTTTCTCTTTTTCCATGTTTACATTTGTAACAGGGCTGTCCAGGTTTATCAGGAGTACCTACTAAAACAGGTTTAGAGCCATAACTCTTAATTGTAAGACAAATGAGTAAGACAAATGAGTCTGTTACATACTGAGAAAATCTTGCATGGAGAAGAATTAAACTACAGTGATATCTCATAGTAGAGATTACAGGATACTCTACTCCTATTCCTAATTTCAGTAGAGCAACATGACCACAGAGCACAAACCTCTTGACATTTTTGCCCTGATGAGAAACGCTATGCATTTTGGAACAAGGATGGTAGTGGTTATGGTTAACCAATGTGCATACTTGAAGTGGGATCTGTGCATTAATATAACAATATTGCACTTGATTATTGGTCATATGATGGTGAAGAGGGCATGATAATATGTTATGGTGTTCCTTCTGGTGCATCGTCTTTGAGCGTAAGACTTATCAGAAAACACACCACTCCTTTGCATCCCACATATTTAACAGAAGTAATTAGCTAGCAAGTAGAATGGATTTGGGTGGGGTAACTTTGTACTACTGTGCTGAAGCACTATCATAGTAACCAGCTACCTATTAAACTGAGTTGAGATAGGGTTGAATTTAGGAAGAAAATAATGTGCACGTAGGCTCTTACGTGTCTCCTGAAATCTTCACGTTGTCTTCTCCGATCCTTTTTACTTTTTTTTTTCAGGAGTACATCCTCAAAGGAGTGGTAAATGCAGCACTTGGACAAGAAATGGGCTCGGTGAGTGAAGCTCATGAGGTTCTCCAGCTTCTCCAGATCTGTTCACATTCTTCTCCAGTAGAATGTGAACAGATCTGTAGGGACTGGAATGGAGTGAAAGAGGCAGTCATTTCTCATTTAAACTGCAGGATCTTTGAGTCTCTTAATCTTCTTCTGTACAGTACTCAGTCCAGAATGAGTGTGATGAAAATCTCTGTTGCTAGTCCCGACGATAAATCAAGCTGAATTTGGCTTCTCTGTCCTGTTTCCAAAAAACCTGTTTGCTTTCTACAATGTTCTTGTGTATCTAGGCACATACAGTGGCACATTTACCTTTTCTGTTTTTACTTCAGCCTTGGTTTGTCTGTTAGTTGCTCCCCATCTGTTCCTCAGAGCATATTTTCACTGTGTATTGTAACATCGACTCTGGAACTCATGTTGGATTTTTTCTTTTTTTTTTCCCCCCAGAGAGATCATCTGAAAATTGCTCAGCAGTTCTTCCAGTTGGTGGGTGAATCAGCCAGCGAATGTGGTATGTTTGAAATGTTCTTTCTCGATTATGTAATCCTTCTTACAATATCCAAATATATACCATCGTATCTTCGTCTAACTGCTGACTGTTAGCATGACTATTGCTAGGCATTTTGCTGCTATAGTATGAGTAACAGAAAGTCTAATTTATAGTCTAAAACAAATTTGCAAGTTTAAATTAGAAGCTCAATTGATTCCAAACCTTACTATATGAATTTGGCTGGAAAAGAGGCTGTACTGCAAACTGCTAGTCTTCACTGATAGGCGCTGTGGCAGCAAGGCCTTTGACTAATAATCTCTATTATAGAAACAGAAGACAACAGCGTAATTAGATGAAGTGTGTGCTGAAACCTCACAGGTACAGACACTCACAGGTGCAAATCTAGGACTGCTAATGAAAGCCTATCGAGTACGTAGAATCCTAGCATAGAGTGTGCCCTGGAACTGAGAGTGATAAAAACGTAAAGAGGAATTTGGCTACAGAGAGAAATGGAGGCTCTGGGACTAACTCCTTGGTTGAATCAAAAAACACATGAAAAAACCCAACAAAAAAAATGAATCTATTTTCAATATTTACGTCTACTTATTCAATAATAGGCCATAACAAGGCCTTGTCTTCCCTTCCTCTTGCCAAAGTAAAACCAAAAATCCCAAATCAAAAAAGCCAGTAGTTGGAACACAGAAATTCAGCCAAAATGGGGCTTCCCAGTTTCTTTTTCAGGCATTGTCAGTAAGACTATTTCTTTAGGTGGGTAACTTACGCACGTTTATGGTGCAGACAGCTCATGGTCTTCAGAGACAGAATGCTGTCTTCTGTGTCCATGGTGACTAAAGAGAAGGAGCTCAAGAGACAGAGCGGCAGCACTGATGAAACTTTCAGAAATACTGTTGAGCCGTTCTGTTCCCCTTGCAGCCCTTGTGCTGTTGAGATCGTGCAGCAGAGAACTTCACGCTAGAAGGCTGGAAGTGGTTCCATAGATGAGGCTTTCTTAACACATTCCTTTTGCATTGAGGCTATCCCTTTGGGAGTTGGGATCCTAGCTAACAGAAAGAAGCAATAGTTAGTGGGCGTATAGGTGACTGGGTTTGTGATGCCAGTAAAGTCACAGTGTGACTGATAGAATGGTGGTAGACCTCTTAATGCCCATAACAGTCATGCAGGTGTGATGAGTGATCATAGCACACAATAGATGAAAAGAATACAGAGATAGTCTGAGAAAAGATATTCTGAAAAGATGTATAGTGAAGATATAGCCCAAAACCAAAACTGAAATTGTTAGGAAACTAAGAGTCTTAATTTTACTGTGAAATATTTTTAAACCCATATGCAAAACAGGATGGAGAGGCTGAGACTTGACGTATGTTTGGGAGAGGGGGAAGGGAACAGAAATGTAGTCTGATTAGGAAGGTAGGTTAATTGAAAAAAAAATGAGCCTATGGGAAGGATTGGTTCCAGCTAAAGGTAAATGGAAACATTAGTACTGCATGCATCTTACACTCTTGGTAATTTCATGTGAAAAATGCTTTGCCATCTTTTTAAAAATTTGTGGGAGAAAACTGACATACGGAAGAGCACACAGTTCAAGGTAACTCCTCCTTTACAGGCGAAATAGTGTGAGGGGTTTTTTGTATCCTCAAATGAAGGACAGGTGGAGGTCAACAAACCATAGATAGGAAATAGAACAGGCAAACAGAGTTCAATTTAGATAGGATATAACAAAAAGCAAATACATGAACACCAAATATGTAAGTGTTTTTATACAAATATTAGATGTTTTACAGGAAGATGAATAAAGTGGAACACATGGTTTTAGAAGAGGAAGCTATAAACCTAAAATAATTTTTTTAATGTGATAGGAGGAAGATAACATGTAGGATATTGTTCCTATTTAATTTACCATGGGGTATTATTAAATAGATTATCCCAGTGGAGAAATGGTTCTAAACATTATAGAAACCTTCTCTCAAAATAAAGTAAATATCTTTTCTTTATCAGTGAGTAACATAAAATTGTTTTAAATTACGTGCTCCGACAGGAGACTCATCTTGTTGAGGCTAAATTATTCACCAGCCAGCCTGGATGGGAACAGTGACTGGCATATTAAAGAGGTTAGAGATTTTATGTAGATAGATAATTAAATAATAGTTGGAGACTTCTATTCTGCCCATATTGACCTAGTAAATGCAATGACATGGCATGATATAGAGAATGAATTTTAAATGCTAAGTTTTCATCTTTCTTAAAGAACACACAAGTGAACAGGTGACTAGACCAATACAGAGAGTACACAGAACTTGATTTGAAATTTTATGATGAAAATTCAAGTCTGTTACAGTGATCGGAGTATAATCAAATTCAAAATCCATGTGTTAGCAAATACCTCAAAAAAATTTCCACAGTACTAATTTCAAGAAGGGAAGCTACATAATAACCTTTCTCATTTCTAACAGAAAATTTTCAGTGAAGTAGCAATGAAAAGGATAAAATGCACCTGATTTGAACACTTGAAAGAACCTTTTGTTTCTTTAAAGAAAGGGCTCGTATTCATAATTAATAAGTTATAGGAGACAAATAATGACATGACTAGGTTTGCCAAGGGTACAAAATTACCCATAGTAGGAAAAATGAAAGCTTCCACAATGATGAAAGCTGTGGAAGAATATATGAGGCTGGGTAATAATATGCAAATTAAATTTAGCTTTGATAAATGCAAAGTAGTACATGGGGGGGAGGGGGAAACCTTAAACTGTATTTGCAAAATTATCAGAAAAGTTGGAGAGAATCTTAGGAATTGATGAGGAAAGAGAGAACAAAACAAAAATAATTACTGTGTCATTGTGTATAGATGTGGTTCCCTTGAATACTGTCTACAGTTCTGGTTCTTATATTTTAAAAAAATATGGTAGAACAAGAAAGGGTACAATAAAGACAGCAAGGATGATCAGAGAAAGAGGATAGCTTCTTGAACAAGGACAGATTAAATAAAGGAGGATACATGGCTTGGAAAATGATGACTGAGTTTGCTTATGTTCGCGGTACAATACATCATAAGTGACAAGGAGAAGAGGAATAGAGAAGAATTAGTTACTGTACCATCCAAAAAGCAAGGAGCAGTGACATAAATCATCACAGAAGATAATTAAAACAAACAGCACAAATTACTTTTTCACATAACACAACTTATTTGATATAGAATCTTGCAAGAAGCAGAAGTATAAAGGAGTTTGTAGAAGAAAAGTCTATTGGCTGTTTAACACAGATTTTTTCAGTGATGATTAGGAAGTCCTCAGTGCAGATTTCTGGAAGCTGGGAGAAACTTCAAAGGAAGTGGCATACATTCACCACAGCATGTATGTGAAATCAGAATACATGCTTTCTATAGCTGTATATTCTTACTCAGCAAGCTTCTGAACCAGATAGACTTTGGATCCAATATGATCATTTTTATGTTCTTATGTAACTTAGCATATTAGTCACTATGTTGTATATTTGTGGTCATTTTTGATCTGCTGCCTTTGTTTTGCTGGATTTAGAATGGAGAACAGAATTCTTGCTGTTTGTATACTTGGGCTTTTGCTAAGTAGCCAGCTGTGCTATTCAAGCATGTAAGTCATGCTTCAGCACTTCCCACTGTGCCAATCCTTGCAAGGAGCTAGTACCACTAGATTGTCTAAGATCTTTATCAAGTTACTTAGCTGCTTTGCAGATTTATAATACAAAAGTAGGTTGTGCTCGCTAAAGTGAGGAAATCCTATGCTGTGTCTTTGCTCGCAACTGGGCCTACAAGGCTCCTAATTTTCATGTGGATTACCAAAAATTAATGTATTAAAATGAAGATGTGGAATATTTTTTCAAAACAAGGTCCTGTCTTTCTGACTTGCTTTTGTTAACTGTAGCAATCCCATGACTGCATTAAGAAAAAAGCAGCAACAGACAGTTTAGGAAGAATACAGTATCATGTATTTGTAAAGTATTTGGAGTCATCAGTTAAGCCCTTTGCTATTTTTGATTAGATCGCTGACTTGGAGGTTCAAGGAACATAGAGCAAACAGAGTTAATGTGAAAATCCTTTCCCATACATGTACACTTTTCATCTCATGTTGGAAGTTACGTGCTTTAAGAGGAGTAGGGACAACCAAAACAAAACAAAACAAAAACTAGGAAGCACTTATAGTGTAGGAGTCAATATTCACCCTCTAGCAGCAATAAATAACACCCAGAACAGCAGCTTGGTTTACTGTTTCTTTTTTTTTTTTTTAAGCTTAATAAAAATTCTTAATCCCAATGACATGAAATGGAACTGGCATTACAAAGGAGGATATAACTAGATTTTTATAGTTAATTCTCATGTTCTTCTCCCAGGGTCTCAACTGGGTGGAAAATTAAACAGATCAGATTTCTGAGATAAGTTAAGGAGGAAATGGGGCAAAAAGAACATTAGTGAAAGTAAATGAACATTAACATTTCCATTAAATGCAGTGTTTCTGGTGTTTAACATAAGTCTTACAAACTACCCTAAAAACACTGCAAGCATAATGGAGAAAAGCACCCCTTTCATTTTCAGTGGTCTTCTTTTAGGACCAAGTCAGGTATATCTAGTGTTGGGTGGGAAGAATGAAACACTTCTTCTGGACCTTGTGCAATCTTTTCTTTGAGGTACTCTTAGGTCACCTTAAGTAATTTTTCAAAATGAGAACTTTTTCCTCTTCCTGCATGAGTCACATGGGATGAATTAGAACTATAAAACTCTAGTTTTCCTGTCACTAGTAGTATTCATTGCTGAGTTGTATGAGATTTACAGATGTTTTACTTGTTTGGTTTTTTAATGAAAGCTTTCACTAAAAGTATATGGAGGGTGGTATGCTGGGATAACAAAACTTTCTGCCAAAATGTGGACATAAGAATAATACCGAAACTTAGAAACTCTCCAATCATATATGGGAAAAGAAAAGTGTGGTTCTAAAATTTTGTTTCTGTGATTAATTTTTACTGAAAATGTATTCTCAGTTTTAAGTCTTCCTTGCATGTTTATTTGCCTTTTTTTTAAATTTTGTTTAAAATAAATAGCTATGAATTTATGAACTTGAAAAATTGAATGTGAGAGAAAAGGAGCCCTTTTGAGATACCTGCATTCTCATTACAACAAAAAAAAGAGTGGGGGAACACTGAGAATTGACCTGTCAAGGCATATATGTGTCATGATAACTATGCCTGCATATAAAAAAGGACAGATAAATATACAGGACAGTTTCTGCTCCCAAGTGAACGCTTCATAAATAACCAAATAACTTTCTTAAGTTGGAGAACTGAATGATGTGGTTCAGACATAGATACGGATGGATTGTCTCTATATGGAAATGACAGGACTTCCAAGCTCAGTATCTCCCAGTGCTAAAAGATAAAAAATGAGAATATTCTGCTTTCCTTTGAAATACATTTTGAGATCTTATATAGTGCTTTCCAGGAATAATTACTACCCTACATTTTTAAAGGAGAATATACAATTTTCCAGTGGAATGCTATATTTTGTGCTGTGGTATGGAGTCAAAATATTGGTCTTCAGATAAATGAAATATCATAGAATCGTTTAGGTTGGAAAAGACCTTTAAGATCATCAGATCCAACCATTAACCTAGCACTGCCAAGTCCACTATTAAACCATGTCCCTAAGCACCACATCTACACACCTTTTAAATACCTCCAGGGATGGTCACTCCACCACTTCCCTGGGCAGCCTGTTCCAATGCTTGACAACCCTTTCGGTGAAGAAATTTTTCCTGATATCCGATCTAAACCTCCCCTGGCGCAACTTGAAGCCGTTTCCTCTTGTCCTATCACTTGTTACTTGGGAAAAGAGACGGACACCCACCTTGCTACAACCTCCTTCCAGGTAGTTGTAGAGAGCGATAAGGTCTCCCCTCAGCCTCCTTTTCTCCAGGCTAAACAACCCCAGTTCCTTAGCCGCACCTTCTAAAGTTTGTGCTCTAGACCCTTCATCAGCTTCGTTACCCTTCTTTGCACCCGCTCCAGCACCTCAATGTCTTTCTTGTAGTGAAGGGCCCAAAACTGAGCACAGTAGTCAAGGTGCGGCCTCACCAGTGATGAGTATAGGGGGACAATCACTTCCCTAGTCCTGCTGGCCACACTATTTCTGATACAAACAGGATGCTATTGGCCTTGTTGGCCACACTGCCGGCTCATATTCAGCCACCTGTTAACCAATACCCTCAGGTCCTTTTCTGTTGGGCAGCTTTCCAGCCACTCTTCCCCAAGCCTGTAGCGTTGCATGGGGTTGTTGTGACCCAAGTGCAGGACCCAACGCTTGGCCTTGTTGAACCTCATACAATTGGCCTCAGCCCATTGATCCAGCCTGTCCAGATCCCTCTGTAGAGCCTTCCTTCCCTCAAGCAGATCAACACTCCCACCCAACTTGGTGTCATCTGCAAACTCGAGGTGCACTCAATCCCCTCGTTCAGACCATTGATAAAGATATTAAACAGAACTGGCCCCAATACTGAGTCCTGGGGAACACCACTTGTGACTTGCCACCAGCTGGATTTAACTCCATTCACCACAACTCTTTGGGCCTGGCCATCCAGCCGGATTTTTACCCAGTGAAGAGTGCGCCCATCCAAGCCATGAGCAGCCAGTTTCTCTAGAATGCTCTGAGAAACGGTGTCAAAAGCTTTACTAGAGTCTAGATAGACAACATCCACAGCCTTTCCCTCATCCACTATTTCTATATACAGAAAAGATATTTTAATTTTCTAGTGTGGATGGATTGATAGTAACTAACCTACAGGAGCAGATTACTTCAGGGCTGTTGGTAGCCTTAGGTCTTATCTCCTGTCATCTCACCAAACTGCACAGCGCAACATGCTTTCTAATGATCATTTGACATAGTGAAATAGTGATTTGACATCACTTGGGTTTATGCCTTCCCAGCTGCTACTTGGGTTCATCCATCTCTGACCAACTTCTCCTGGTTGGGTCTAACAAAAATTAGTCCTAGTAAGCTTACTTCCGAATCTCTAAAAAGCTAAATAGTTTTTCAGTAACATAGCTAGCAATTTCAGAGTAGATGACAGTATAGTATGACGGCAGCAAAGTTTACTGACGCTCATTTGAACTGATATGCCTAACTTATTTATGGCTTTACGACTTGTGGGCAATGTGGTAATTCCAAGTGCATGAACATTAATTTTCATATTGTATTTCATCACTGCATATTTTTCCTGTGCATGTATTAATTTTTTTTATATAACAATATTTTCAGTGTCTCAAGTTTACTCTTTTACTGGAACTAAAATTAAAATATGTAGAGCTTCTTTGTCCAGGATAACTGAAAAGCATAATTTAAAAAAAAAAAAAAGGCTAATGAAGTTGGAATAATAAACTCAGGCTTTGTATCAAGTGTCATTTCCTAAGAGTAAGAATAATTCACGGTAAAATTATGCTACATAAATTGTCTCATGGAAAAGGCGTGTTACTTAAACAATTTGTCTCTGTAGAATTTGCTGTTGAATAGAGTCTTGCAATAGTTATTGTATGCTGTAGAGAAAGTTGACAAGATGGTCTAATAGTTTTTCTAACTTCTAGTAAGGTCCTTTGCCTTGAAAAGGCAAGTTACACTATTTTTAGAACTTAGCTGCTTTCATAGTTGCCAGCAGTGATTTCCATTACCATGTGATTTTTAAATTCTACAAATCTGCATTTCTCTTTTGAATTTTAGATACCATTCCAGGGAGACAGTGCATGTCCTCCTGCTTCTTTCTTCTCAGACAGTTTGGTAATGTCCTGATTTACCTCAACTCAATCAAGGTTGGTATTATTATTTAGTATTGGTAGTACTCTAATGCATGGAATCACTACTTATGGAATTAGACTGTACTGTGTGAGACACTATGTAAACATTAAAAGATACAGAAACACAACAGTAACAACAAAATACAGGAACAACAGTGGGACTTAAGTGGTCATACAGCAAATGGATCAAAATGTAAGGAAGCAGTTTAGATAGCATTGTGCAGCATGGTGGTCTTCTCACACTTGCAATTTAACCATTATCAGGCTTTCTGGTGGCATCATAAAAGACAAGGAAGATAACTGAAGGAAGACAATGAAAAAATTTGTGGATATTTATGGGGTGGATAGCATGGAGAAAAAACCATGGTGTTTTTTTAAGTGATGGAGTGATGAGTGATGTCACTGATATTGTCACTGGTTAATAATTGGGGACAACGTTTTAATGAACAACAATGTGTAAGGAAGATAGGACATGAAGGACCCTGAAAGTAATAAAGCTTGTATTTTATAGGGAAAGCAGTCACTGAAGGGCTGAGATAAGGCAGTACTACCAAAGCAGTAAGCTAAAAATATTATTTTTGCAGAAGTAATCTGAGTGGTACCCTGCAGGCAATGTTGCATTTTTCAAAGTAAGAGGAGATTGCTGTTATCATAAAGCAGCATTATCAGATCACCAGTATTCAATGGATAAAATGGGTATAACTTACAGATATTCAGTTATAAATCAGATGTGAGGAAAAAGAGAGAGTGCAATTATAGGGTTAAGTGATTGCAGTCTTGTTCTACTGACTTGAAACTAGAGTTGGAAGAACTCTATATTTGGTGAGAAGAGGGATTAGAATCTTAAAAAAAAAAATGGCTAGGGAGATGTATGAGATGAGGACAATTCCAATGTTCTAAGGAGGGTGAGACCTAAAGAAAAATACGTGGCTGTAATGGTGCCAAAAGCAGCTGAGAAGTGAAGAATGAAGGTGTAGTGTTTTTAAACTTTGTCTGAAAAGAGGTCATTGAAGAAATCCCAAGTGGCTGTAGCCACTGGAATGGTTCTACCATAGTGGAATGGAGAGACACCCCACCACCACCACCACCCCAAATTGGAGTGTGTGTATAATTGGAAAAAAGGAGAGCTGGAAACCAACAGTGAGATTTGTTTTGCATAACTTGAGCCACCTAAAAGTCAGATTTCTAGTTATAACTGATCATCTGGTCTCAGTCTATAGCCAATGGGGGCAGATGGTAATTTCCAGAGGAGAATTCATCCTGTGTATTTCTTACACTTAGAATGGAATGAGTCACCCCATAGAAATACCCAGCTCTTTCCATTTACTTTAAAAAGTTCTTAAACAATTAGTTCTAACCTGAAAAGGTTAAAGTTAAATGGGATTACTCACCACCTCCAATGTATATGGGAAAGCTTATGTCCTGGTTTCGGCTGGAATAGAGTTAATTTTCTTTCTAGTAGCTGGTATAGTGCTGTGTTTTGGATTTAGGATGAGAATAATGTTGATAACACACTGATGCTTTAGTTACTGCTGAGCAGTCCTTACACAGAGTCAAGACCTTTTCCTGCTTCTCACCCCACCCCACCAGCGAGTAGGCTGGGGGTGCACAAGAAGTTGGGCGGGGACACAGCTGGGACAGCTGACCCCAACTGACCAAAGGGATATTCCATGCCATATAACGTCATGCTCAGTGTATAAACTAGGGGAAAAGCTGGCCAGTGGTCCGCTGCTCAGGAACTGGCTGGGCATTGGTCAGCAGTTGGTGAGCAATTGCATTGTGCGTCGCTTGTTTTGTATATTCTTTTATCATTATTATTGTTGTCCCTTTGTTTTCTCTCTTATTAAATTGTCTTTACACAACCCACAAGTTTTACTTTTTTTTTTTTTTTTTAAATTCTCTCCCCCATCCCACCGAGGGGGAGTGAGCGAGCGGCTGTGTGGTGTTTAGCTGCCTGCCGGGTTAAACCACAACAGCTTAGAAATGAGAGAGAGAGAGAAGGGGAGCGTCTGGGGAGGCAAATGAAATCATCACTAATATTGGAAAGTAAGGCATTGCTAGCGTTTGTAAAGGAAAGAGCCATAAGTGAACAAGACATTAAACAGAAATTAAGAGGGTGAAAGTGGGCAATAGAGTGATCAGAGGATAGATCAGAGTCATGAGGCAAGAGAAGTGCTACAGGGAGGGGATTAAGTGAGACAATTCTGCATCTGTGAGGATATAAAGGAAAATGTAGTAGGAAGGATTGGAAAGAAAATCCAAAGGGAAAAGGAAGAGCACAGAATACTTGGTGTTATTTTGTAAGATTTAAGAGCCCATGCAGAGGGAAATAGGTGAGGAATAGATCTAATGTTTAAAACTGTCAGGAGGGAGGCAGAAATAATGACAGGTACAGGTATGGAAGCCTTCTATCCTGCTATATTTATCAGCTAGGAGAAAGAGTATTCTTACCTTGTCAGATTTGGGAAAAAATATTTTACTATGTGTGCATAGGGGAGGGGGAGGGTTATTTCATGTTTGGATGTTTTGTTTTGTTTTGTTTTAAAAACTTAGATGTTTTGCTGAAAGTATGTAGAACTACTGTTGCACATTATAACATATATATATGTGGATCTCAGCTTGCAAGCTGGACTTCTCCGCATATATATGCCTTTGGCATCAGTAACCATATATCTGTTTTGATTTGACCCATATTTAGGCAAAGATATTAAACTTTTTTTAAATATTCCCTGGGTTTTCACGGTTGTAATGTGACTGCATTTATAAGGACGAAACAAAATATTATGCTAAGTAAAGAAAATTCAATATAAAAAAAGATTGATGCATTTCATTGCACAGTGGTGTACTCTTATTTGAAATACTGGCCACTCCCCCCTCAACTGTGGAAGAAAAGGTGATTCAGAGAATAATCAGAAATTGAAATATTGTCTTAAGAGATTTAGAAGATAGACATTATTTGCTATAGAGGGAAGTTAAGAAAATAAAATGATACAACATGAGGATTAGAATAAACAAGGTAGATTTGAAACCTCCATTTCTATTAGGAGTGGCTGAAAACAAGATATGGCTTGCTGGAATTGCAGCAAATTCACTATGTCTTTTCTAAGAAAATGCATTTTGTCCCTCCCAAAACACAGTTGGTGTATGGAACTCATTGTCATAGTTCAAGGTAGGGTTGAGGTTGCAATTTCGGAAGGTTTTATAGATTGTATTGAGCAAGTTGCAAAATGATCAAGCTTAAGTAAAATATCTATTTGTTAAATTCTTGAAGGGAATCATAAATAGTGGTACTTTGAGACATAATGCGGTTGATAAATAGCAAGGGACAAAGTTTTCTGCCTACCACCAATTTCTTTGCATGGTCCTTTTGAAGTAGTTGGTATTCATCATTTTCTAGCTGAGACTAGCCACTGCTCAGATTTACTTAGATCATTCCCCTCCTCTTCAGGTCACAGGATGCAAATAATTCTTCCTGTACCATTTTACAAGCAAGGTTTAGGTGGCTTTACAGTCACCTTTGTGTTTCATTCACAGGAATCAACTTCAGTAGAATCTCTGCAGCTCTTTAAGTGGAGCTGTGCGCTCTGTGAAGATTGTTTGCATGATATTCTCTCGAAACACCACCTTCATCCATGATTGATTAGAACTGCTTTAGGCATGAGAATGTCTCAAAGGACACCTTATTATAATTGTATTGCCAGCTGCCCCTGAGGGTGACATTAGAACACTGAGGATCAACTGAGAAGACAAGCTAATTCAGGCTCAGCTGAGTTCTGGCTACAACGAATGCTTCATTGTTCAACTGCATATCTGAGCATCTCATTGAAATGGACATCACTCAGGGCACAGTTAGTTTTATGAAAAAAATTGAAGACCACTAAAAAGACCGCAAAAGAGTGAAGTCCAGTACATATAATGTGGTTTTCAAAAAAAAAAAAAAAAAAAAAACCCGAAAAGAAACAAAACATGTAGCTGCTGTGAATGTGTTGCACTATCAGCAGCACTAGTTCATTTTTACTGGTTTTGTTTTTGCAGCAGGTCTGGGCTCTAGCACTAATACAACCAGGATGGAATGACACAGTTTTTGAGTTTGGTTGCTGACAGAGTTTCTTTTCCATTTTAATTCAAAAATACAATGGGGGCTATTTGAACAGAAGGAACTATTCATGCAGTAAAACTAGCATCTTGCTCACCAGCTTTGCTTAACCTGGGACTTGTGCTGATTCACACGAAACTATCATTGAGGAAGAATACGGTAAAGTGTTGTAATTCTCATATGGTGAAACCAGTTAGTTCACCCTAAGGGTACTGAAATGTTTTCACAAACTGAGCTTGAGATTCACCCGATTGGTTCATCCTCATGCTTTCACATAGCTTGCTATATTTGCTGGCTCTTTTGGACCCTAACATAGACTATTTGAGTGAAACCTAGACATGCGGCAAATGGCGATGACCCCTCACCTCTCCTCTCAGGCATTGGCTTGATGTACGTGTGTGGACTGGGTCAGTACCCTTTGTTGACTACCTGTGACAGGGAAGGGAAGAGGTTCCTCAAGTGTCCCTACATAATGAAAGAAGATAGAGAGCACTGGGAAAGGGTTTTGTCCCTTGCTTCTCATATCTTTTGTCCAACGGTCCCAGTTGTGCATTTTACTTCCTCCTCACTCTTTAATGAGGGAACAAAATGAAAGTTTGGTCTTCCTACACAAGTTCTGTTTCTTTTATAGATGTTATATAAGGAAAAACATTTCCACACACCTTGCTGTTATGCACAGAGGAAAGCTTTTCTTGCAGTACCTGTAGTGGATAAACCACCCTGCTTTTTTCCCATGCTCTTTCACAAGCACTGCACCTCGGCTCAGCGGGGATCCTCAATTCTGTTCACACTTGTAGCTGTGGTATTGTGTTCTACCTTACCTCTACCAGGTCTACTGGCGCAGCAGCGTGGGAGAGTGCTGAATGTAGAACACACTCAGCAGACTTTTGGTCATCTAAGTTATACTTCAATCTGGACATCTGACGATGATCAAATCTAAGCTATTTGGGTCAAACCCAAACATCAGGCTAATCTGTACCTAGAGTTATATTTCCTGCTTCGGCCCATGCAGCTTTTCAGAAAAGACACAGCTATATCAACCTGATCTGTCATTAACCAGATGTGTCCAGTCTAATATTATGAGAGAGAAAAACTTGATGTTGCACCTCAGATAGAGAGAAGGGTGCCTGTAAACAAGGCGTGAGCTTAAGGAAGTCCTATTACATGGTGTGCTGCCTGGTTACAGCCTGGTACTGCAGCTCCACCTCCATCATGTGATCCAGCGTGTCAGACTGGCATCTGTCACATAACCAGATCCACAGGATCTCTTGTTGAACCTTGAGAAGTCTTGGAAAAACAAACTGTTCATCTCCTTAAGCCATTAGGGAGTCAACTGCCTATTTACCACCCTAGTGGTGAAATAAGTGCTTGGGAGGTGAAAGAGACCATGGCAGCACAGCATGTCTTCACATGCCCAAAGTGCAAATTACACCCATAAAAGCTGCCACTGCAATTCTGAGCTTGGAGCGTTCTCCAGATCTCTCATGGTTAATACTGTGGAATGTTCCAGCTGTGTTTGTAGTCACGAATGTAGGATGGAAAGCCAGTCCATAATTTTCTACCCACTGTTTATAAATCTGTATGTTCATAATGTGGGTTTTAATTTTTCCTTCCCGTTGTCTTGATATAGTCTGACTCAGATTGAGGGGGGGGATATTTTTAATGTTTTATTTATTTGGGTTTTGGCTTATTTTCCAGAGTTACTTTTACAACGATGACACTTTTAACTTCAACTACGCCCAAGCCAAAGCTGCCATGGGCAATTTTAGTGAGGCTGAAAAGGTATGTATTTACTTTCTTTAAAAAACAACAATGGAAACATTTCCCACATACTCCCCTCTTCCCTTCCTTTTCTCCCTCCAGATCTTCATGTTGGTTGAAAATAAGCAGGTTGTGGAACATCATCTTCACCTTCTTAGAGGAACTGAAACTCTCAGTGAACACTATTCAGAAAACATTATCTTGCTAATCTTGTAATGTGAGGTATATGGGGAGTCATGCTGCTTGTGGTGCATCAGGAGTGCTTGCAGCTATCTCTAATTGATCAAAGAATGCCCTCTTAATCAGATTTCTTAGGCTTTGTCTGGGATCCCAGGCAGTCTTATTGTTCAGACTGACTAGGACATGCTGAGTAAAAGACACACTGAATAGTTAAGAGCTTCTAAGTGTCCCTAGAAATTTGT
Organism: Calonectris borealis; assembly: GCF_964195595.1. Taxonomy (NCBI): domain Eukaryota; kingdom Metazoa; phylum Chordata; class Aves; order Procellariiformes; family Procellariidae; genus Calonectris; species Calonectris borealis. Next base: position 55,521,415 of record NC_134312.1, read on the forward strand.
GTTTAAAAAAAAAATTGAAAAAAATTTCTTCCTCTGGGAGATGTGGGAGGAAAAGAGGAAGTGCTCACTATCTTATTCAGCAGCATCCAGATGCAGCTGGAAGAGATTAACTTCTACACACAGCATTTTTTGTGTCTATGTGCAGTAGAAACTTAATTACAACTAAAATATGCAAAAGCAAATAGCTATTATGAAGATGGAAGCAACATTTTCCACAAGACCAGAAAGAAGACAAGCCAGGAAAAAAAAAAAAACAACCATGTAGTCTAAAGTGAATCATATAGGTTTGGTTGGTTTGGGGTTTTCTTTGTTTTTCCTGTCTTTCTAACTTTTTAACTCTTCAGGTTTCTTGACGACAGAGCCCCTCTGTTCTTTTTTCTTTTTTCTTTTTTCTTTTTTCTTTTTTCTTTTTTCTTTTTTCTTTTTTCTTTTTTCTTTTTTCTTTTTTCTTTTTTCTTTTTTCTTTTTTCTTTTTTCTTTTTTCTTTTTTCTTTTTTCTTTTTTCTTTTTTCTTTTTTCTTTTTTCTTTTTTCTTTTTTCTTTTTTCTTTTTTCTTTTTTCTGTTTTCTGTTTTCTGTTTTCTTTTTTCTTTTTTTTCTGTTTTCTGTTTTCTGTTTTCTGTTTTCTCTTTTCTGTTTTCTCTTTTTTCTTTTTTCTTTTTTCTTTTTTCTTTTTTCTTTTTTCTTTTTTCTTTTTTCTTTTTTCTTTTTTCTTTTTTCTTTTTTCTTTTTTCTTTTTTCTTTTTTCTTTTTTCTTTTTTCTTTTTTCTTTTTTCTTTTTTCTTTTTTCTTTTTTCTTTTTTCTTTTTTCTTTTTTCTTTTTTTCTTTTTTTCTTTTTTTCTTTTTTCGTTCTTTTTTCTTTTTTCTTTTTTTGTTCTTTTTTCTTTTTTCGTCTTTTTCCCCAGCACCCATCCCCTTAATTGCTGTGACCTGAATTTGCATCTCTCTTTAAGAAAAATATCCAAGACTGTCAGGCAAAATGGATATATATTTCAATTCACCTACCTTAATTTGGTTAGCTTAATGAAAATGCAGGTATCGTAAAACTATGCTAGCAGGCTATGCTGATAAAAATGATAATGCAATAAGTAAGCTTTAGCTGCCAAGCCAGGCAACAAAGAAACACAAAGGTATAAACTGATGTTAATCCACATTTTTCTTCTTATGTCCTTACAAATGATTCTATATAAACTTGTAGCTGATAGGTTTAAATAAGAGGATTATGTAATTAAATTGATTAGTCTGTACTAATGTCTGATCTTTGCCTGTGATGACACTTTCATATAAAGATCACCCTTCTCCAGTGTCTCATTAACTTGTAAAATATCTCCACATATAGCACTTATTAACTTATTAAAAAGCTTACCTCCCTGGCCATAATGAAATAAAACCTTTGATAAAGTGCTACTTAAACTGATAATGCAGCTTTTTTTTATTTATTTATTTCTTCCCCACCCCCAAAATTAGGGGGTCAGTAATGCTTAACCAATAAAAATGTCAGTAATCCTTAACCAATAAAAATGTCAGTAATTTGTGGAACTCACTGTTCCAGTACGTACATCTGCTCCTATAAAGGTGTTTTGAGTTTTGCCAGTAGCATCCTAGTGTAGTTACAAATATACCTGCAGAGAGGCACAAATAGCTTTTTTTTTTTTCCTGAGAGTAAAGCCAGAGTACATTTTAAAATTTATAACTTCCCCCCACGCATCCCTTTAGATGTAGAATGTAATAAACCTGTATTTGTAGAGTAAGTTACAAAAGGCGAATGTTTTGCCTTGGAACCTTACTGAAACCAAAATGGTTAGAAATGGCTTATTGCTGACCTGGAATGATCTCTGACATGTATGGGGAGGAAAGGTTCATATATATGTGAAACTTCTGGTATTTCAGGAAGATGCTAATGTAATTGCTTGCATTGCTTTCTAAACAGACACATTCCAAATAGCTTTTCCCACAGGCCCAGTGTTCCTTTGTGCTGTTTGTGTTGCATGGCCGCCCACTGGCACTTGTTCAGAGCAGGCTGCACCCTCCGCACAGCTTGGTGTTTTGCAGCTGCAGAAGTCCCCTGATAAGCGTGGCACTGTTTGAATCCTCCACCCACCCGACACAGAGAGATGCCCCTGCATGGCACTTGCATACCCTAACTCTCCTCATGAAGCAATTGTTCGTATGGCTTAAGCCTTAGCTACATGTTGAAACGAGGCAGGTCTGCCTTCTGTTTGTTTAAAAGTACATGCATGTATAATATTTTATTTTCCTTCTTCCTGCAGGTGTTCCTTTTGATCCAGAGCGAGAAGATAAAGACTGATTTTGTTTACCTTAGCTGGCTAGCTCGCTGCTGTGAGTCACTTTACCCTCAATGTTGCAGAATACAGATCCTCCTCTATTGCATCAGTCTTGGCAATCCACTTTCTTAATTGAATTTAATGTTGTAGGTGGATTCAGGACTGTGAAAGTGAAAATCTGATTGCACTAGTTATAGCGTGGGTGGTTATTGCACCTTTCATATGTCTGGCTTTAGTAAGCAATTACTGCTTCAGTGCAGCGCTGTTATAGTTGTGTCAATGCAGCTTTGTCCTAACCAGTGAACCTTTTTCTTCTCAATTGTCTACTCAATTGCTCGAGTGAAGATTTTTTGTCTTAAAAGACTGAGTTACAACTCTAAAATGTTCAGAGTAAAACATAAAATAGAAGCATCCGTACTGGGTCAGGCCCAAGGGTCTGTCTGACTCCAAGAGTAGCCAATGTCAGATGTCTAGGGAAGAGAAGAATCAGGCAAGCATATGTGGTATTTTTCTTCCTACCACGTTACTCTTCGTGTTATCCAAATTCCTGTGCCTGAAGGATGTCCTTTATAATTTCCATCATGTTTTTTCTTTCCTAAACTTTTCCATTCTTCCCTTGAAATCAGAAAATTTGTGCTATGTTTAATATCCCATAGCAAATTTTATTTAGTATTTCCGAGTCAGGTTTTAAAACATTGTAGAGTACACCTCAGTACAGATACAGCTGCAGCGCCACATGCAAAATAATAGAGGTGGACTTTTCTGATAATCAAGTCTGAGACTCCCTAGGCTGATTTGTTTTCCTTACAGTGCCCCAATACAAAAATATTCTCTTATCATACAGTACTTGTACTTGGAATGTAAATGCATTTGTTTTGGAACGTTATGCTGTATCGCAGATGTGGTCAACGTCTCTAATGTGATCTTTCCAGACAGGCATATCACACCTATGGATGCCTATCTATGACTCTCTTTTAGGACATGCCAGTTTATTTCCTTTTTAATTAAGCTGCAGTACCTGATTGTGTTTGAGTGTTTTGTATGTGAATGTTTTGTGTGAATTTTTTTGATGAGAGAACTCCCATTGCAAAGGGAAATCATCGTTGTTCAGTAGACAGTGTTCATCCCTTTGATTCTGTGCTATAGTAGTCCTTTGACATACATCTGGGGATGCAGAACTCTTTGAAGGTGCTACTTATTATACAAGAAGTAGAATCAACACCATGTTATCAATTAAAAATTTTCTAGCTCTTTCATAAGAGTTGCTATTTTTTCTTGAGTGTGCCTTTGCCATTCTGAATTCCTGCTGAAGTTTCAGTAGAGCTGCTGTATTCTTCTGTCTCTGTCTTAAAATTTTGATTTTTCATTCCCAAACAGCTGCTAGAATTCTTTGCAGAAACAACTGTTCAGTGATGAGTATAGTTATCTTTTTGTGTCAAGTATGTAAATTACCATTAGATCCTTCTGGATAAAAGCTGCTGTAGAAATTACAAAGCATTATAATACATTCATGTCAGAGTATGATTAGATATTGAGTCATAAACAATTCAATGCTGAAATATTTCCAAAGGGCAAAAAGTACCAGAGATGCATCTTTTTGGATGCTAGACAGTATTTTTTTGTTTAATATTATTGTACTATTAATAGCAAATTCTTCTTGAAGAGAAAGTAAAAAAACATTGAATTATATTCAAGTACTCCGTTTCTCTAGGTAGCTGGGTTGGTATTTGGAAATTTAAGACCTGGCTGTTTGCCACCGTGTATGGTATCTGGAGCTGATAAAAGAAAAATCTAATTTGATGTCTTGCTGCCTCCTAAATGAGAAGTGTCTATAAATTCTGTGATTTGATGTTACATGTTTATTGTTGATATTGCCACCCATTCTACCTGCAACATATATATTGGCACAGTGGGCACAGATATAATAAGCTAAACAGTCCTTCTTTTGAAAGAGCATGAGAGTGGTCCATGTGTAAACTTGAGAAGACTTTAAAAAGAAGGGAATACTTAATTTCATTTTCTTTTCTCCCAGTCCTTGAATGAGTCTGAAATTACCAATATCAACCTCAGATTCAGCAGAATGGGTTCTTATCTCCAGAAAATCAAATTTTATAATTTTTGAGTTCAGACACCCTTGTAGAATTTCCACTAGGTGAGATGGAAGATTCAAATTCTTTTATTTCTAATTGTGTATAGCAGTGATGTTTAAAGTTAAAGGCCAATGAAAAATTCTAGTCACATAGGCAAATTTAAAACCAGGACCAAATCTCAATAATTTAGAAATATTTTTTCTAGTAGATGCATAATGACAAGTTTTGTTATGCTTGTAGGGGCTTCGCCCCCTGCCTTTGGTTTGCTATGATTTATGGGGATTGAATGTTTAGATTGAGGTGGGCACCAATATTAAAGACCTCAGTTCAGTGCCAGTTAAATTTTTTCTGTGTGTAAGAACACACAATCCTAAATCTCACCATCTAAATGGATTGCCACAGTTCATTGTAATAAAATAACTTCTCTAATGCTTTCCACTCTATTTCTTAATCACATCTGAAATCATGAGAGTTGTGCTTATTGCTGTATCTGTGAAATATAAATGGAGATGTAAACACCATAATTATTCCTCTTGATGTTGGTATTCTCTCATGAATTGCTGTTATCGCTAGTAAGGCAGAAGATAAGGACAAGTTTCCCTTCCCAACCTCATGCTCACAGGCTGAGGCATGCATTTACATTAAGCAAAGAAATTTAGGAACATTTATTTCACCTACCGTTGAGTATTGTGCGTGGCATATTTTTCACAATCCCAGCTTTTTGTTGTTATTGCAGACATTATGAATAAGAAACCACAGTTGGCCTGGAAGCTCTATCTGAAGATGGAGACCTCAGGGGAGTCCTTTAACCTTTTGCAGCTCATTGCAAATGATTGCTACAAAGTGAGTCTTCTCTTTAGAACTTGGTGTATGGCATGTTAATTCAGTGATTGTACCAACAGCCATTTTTTTGATACTTTCCATCATTGTCATCACTAGTGAAATTTCTTTTATAACAGTGGGATGTCTAATAATGTAGATGAGTTGGCAGGAATTGGTCAGTATTTTAACCTACAGGCCTTCTTGGTAGACAACCTGCTGATTAAAACGTTGGTAAATTATGGCATGCTTGAGCTATCAATAACGATAACAGTTTCTTCTCCTACTAGGGATTGATTGTTGGTAGAAATGACAAGGAATTTTTAAGAAAAAAAAAATCTAGCAGAGATTCAGCAAGGAGCCTCATGCTGCATTTTTTTTCTGGGACTTTTTTCTGGGACAGAAAAAAGCTTTCCTTAAAGCTTGTAATGGCAATGGGAGATACTCCTTTTTTAATCATAAGGAAATGGAAAGAGAATTTCCACAACTACTATTCTATCTGCCCAAGTGGGGCAAAGAGACACGGTGTGTGTGTAGTCATTAGAAATAAAATTACTCAGAAAAAATGGTGAGCTTAACTGCCTACAGCGGAATCCTTGCTAACACATAATAGTTCTTCTTTTGAACCTTTTCTAGAGGAGACTTTTAAAGAGATGAGGTTAGACTAAGCTGTCTAACATTTTAAAAAGTCAAGCTAGACAAGACAATGTCCACTTTAGTAGGGATGCTCTGGGCATTTTAGAACAAGTTAAAATATATGCTACCTTACTTGACTAAGCTTCTAGATTGTGTTTACTAGTTTTGATGCTCCGTGCTAATACACTGCTGGCACACCTCCAAATTCTAATTTATACAAAGCTATGTTAATAGTGAAGAGATCTTGGGAAGCTGATTACAATTCTGCCTAAATTCCTAACATCTAATTCTTCAGATGGTGTCTATACACAGTCAGACTTAGCTCTGATTTAAGTTTTTTTGCTGTTCTGCAAAGCATGAAGAAAAAACATGAGAGCTCCATCCGCAGGGTGGATGTAGAGGCATATAAAGAAAACTTGTTTGAAAAGATTGTAAATGGCACTACAGGAGAAAGAAAAATTGGTTGTCCTATGCAGAGTACAGATTTCAGTAGACAATAATAGAATGCTGTATCCCCGCATCCTCTCTGCCATCTACAAGGATGGCTGCACTGTGTTGGACCCTAGAGGAGTGGCAGCTCAGCGATAGGAGAAAGGATGTTCTTTGGAAAAGTGTCATGGTGAGACACAGGCCATCCACTTTTCAGAATGTATTGGCCAGAGCCAGAAGATGGACTGAAGTTATTTGGGGAGCAACCGTTCTATATTTAATTTAAATTAAATATAGAATATAAAGACAGGTTGTAATTTTGTGATTGTGCAAATATAGTAGTTCACTGTTTTAAGAAGGCAGATGTGAGAAGAAGAGCCGAACACAGATAATAGGTGTAAAGCTCATAGAGCTGGTTCAGTGGAGGCTAATGCAAGTGAATACACAAGAGCTAGCAGCTATTAGCACAGGCTTATTAGAGATACAGGGACCAAACTTGCCATCATAGAGGAAAGATAGTAAACTGAGTCCTGTTGGAAAACCTCCCAATGATTCCCCGTTCAGCCAAGCTCTCCAAAGAGCAGCAGTATCTACATACTATCTGTAACATTATTTTTTGCTGTTTTCCTTCATCTGACAAAGTAACATGTTCTCAAAATTCTAACAAACGCATAACTGAAAGTCAGAAAATCTACCTTGTGATCTCAAAAGCATTCTTCTAAAACTAAGCAAATTATCTCTTGCATATCTTTCAGGTATTCAGTCCACCATCTTACCCTAAAAGTCTTGTTGCTCAAGCAAGTGGCTATGCCTCTGGTGTTTTCTGTAGCTGCAATTTGTGAAAGCAAGTTGACAATCAGACCTTATGTAAAATCTCCATCTAGACCATTTTAAGTCTCACTTAAATCAGTTGGTTACTTTGCCTAAATTCTTCTCAAAACCTTACTGTACTCGAGAGGAGAAGCAGCTCCACACTTTGGATTTATTTAGAGCTCTTAAAAACTGCACTTACAGGACTAAATCTTTCAGCCTAATTATGTGTCTACCTACGGTCATAAATGGCTGCTCCAAAGACCAAGGAATTTCATTTCAAAAATGATCACTATAGTGTTATAACTTGTTTTTCTACACTATCAGCTATTTCTACCTCTTCCACTAAATAGCAAGGCCTATGTTGTTTGAGTTTATGTAGCATTTTCCAGTTGTTTCTGAAATATTATATTATATTGTATTGTATTGTATTGTATTGTATTATATTATTATTATGGAGGTCCACAGACAGCACCATAGCTGTAACTTAAGAAGGCAGTCGCACTAGGCTTCACTCAACAGAATGCTGAATGAACATGGAGCAAGGTCAACAGTGTCCTGCGACTAGGTGTAGCACGATGCCCCATTGCTATGCTGATGGAAGTTGTCCAGTGAGGAAACTGGAATGCAGGACTTCTGGCTAATTTCTTGCTGCTTTTCATGCAATAGTCCATCTTATCCATATAGGGAACAGCACATTACTTGGGGTGAAGCATTTCCTGCTTTTATGTCGGATAGAAGGAGGACATTAAACCGATATCTGCTTAATGGAACTAGATCAGATGCCAGTTTGGAGACACGAGTATTCAAATTTTTCTTTTTAGCTGACACATCTGCTACTGTTTATACTCACTATCTTTATTTCCATACATTTAAATGCTTGCCAGTCACCTGTGGTTAAAATCACCATTTATGTGAAGGGAATTACTACTCATTCTGAAGAACCTGTGTTTCTCTGACTAAAGTTTTCAAACGTAACTCCACAGCCTGTCCTTTTTTCTCAGCAGATGCAGGCTTCCAGCCACCAAAGGATGGGAGGTTGTGTTCAGTCTACCTTCTGTGCTCCCTCATGGGAAGATGCTAGCCACAAACAACATTGCTATTCAGGCTTGCCCAAGTGAAGAACACACACAGTCATAGATAAGGTCCACATGAGTTATGCTGACGTCAAAAGCCACAGTTGCTGTGGTCACTCCTTTCACACCGACTGTTGCCAACCAACTTGCTTCTTATTCCCATTTACAAGTAGAGAACCTAAGGCAGAAAAGATATGGTACACAGTGGATTTTCCTATGCTTAGGAAAATTTTGGATTATAGAGTCACTGAATCTTATTTTGTACTGTACTGTAACAGTGAAGAAAAAAATTTAGCTCTAAGTTAAACCCAAAAGACACCCAAATATGTCTCTGTGACCATCTCTAGATGAGGAAAAGTGGTTCTGTTTTCAAATGTTTGGACTAGTTTGAAGTTGATACTCTATCAAGGATGTTGGTATAGTCGATACAACACTAGATAGGGCACCTCATAAAAAAGAAGTTCTGTAAGCTAGTGTTACCTGTGTATGATCAAAACAACAGTGCTGATCGTTGCCAACTAATGAAGTTCACAGTGTAGTTTGTCTATAATACGTTCAAAGATAAAGACCAGTAATGTTATAATACCACCTGTTTCCCGACATAGAACTGAAATGTGCCTGTTCTGTGTCACTTGCTGCCTGCAGAAAAACAGGAAAATGCACATGGCTTCTATGACTTACTGCTGATTTCAGAAAGAGCTCAAAATTTTTAATTCCCTTCTGAAAGATAGTCAAATAATCAGGAATAATGTTTCGCTTTCTGTGCAGATGCGTCAGTTTTACTATTCAGCCAAAGCATTTGATGTTCTGGAGAGACTGGACAGTAATCCTGAATACTGGGAAGGCAAGAGAGGTGCTTGTGTGGGTGTCTTCCAAATGATCTTAGCTGGCCGAGAAGCAAAGTGAGTATTCTGCGTTGTATCTGAATTTATTTTGTTCTTTTCCTATTTCCAGTTAGCTGTAAGCCAGAATCATAATCTTAGCTTTAGGACTACATATCCTCTTCCAATTTTTTATTGACCTTTCAGAGAATAGACACTCTGGCCAGTGGTTCCATATGCAGTGTTCAATTTGAAGTGCATCTTCCATACCAACAAGTTATAGAATATATGGTGGAGAATAACTTATCAGCAAAGGCTATGAACTGTAGGAAACCAAAATACATTAGTCATTATAGTGGGAAGAGCTAAGTTGATAAATGTAGTATGTTCATGAACTGAGGGAAAAGAACCTCATTTCATGTTGATGGCATAAGAATGGAAAACTGTTCCATGACATTTTAAGGTTCATAGAACAGAATTAAGGAAACATTTACTCAGTGCTACAGGAAGGACATGATTTCTCTAAATAGTGAGCAGATGAGACTGTGTTTTCCCTAAAATTTGCTTTCTGAAGACGCTGTCCATCTCAGACAAATATACTTACTTGATGAAAGCTTAAAGGAAATTATCTGTGTTACTGATAATTTTGCTTTTGGCCCATTTCACTGGATGGGAGAATGAGAGAGAGTAGTGAGGCTGTATTTAAGAACTGTTCCCTCGTGAATATTCTGCTGTGATGCCAGATGGCCGTTCTCCCCTGGCCAAAGTTGCTGTTTCGTACATGGCTGGTAGGTGTGTATCTTGGCTTCTACACCTTCCTTGTATTCCCTTCTCTGCTGGAATAATCTCATTAACTTCTGCACCCTTCAAGTGTCCTTTTAGCAATTACTGCAGTAGATGCAGTAAAATACACATAGCTTGCCTGTTTTTCAATATGCATACAAGTTCTTGCTGTAAAGTAGCTGGCAAACTGCAGCTTCATACTGGTTTATCCTATTGCTAATGTTCATTTCCGTGTTATTTGTATTCATGTGTAAGGTGCTTTGGCAGCATTAAGCTAGATGTTGCCATACTGAAGACTAGCAAGTAGCATTAAAGAAAAAAAAAGTTTGTTTTATTCTGGGGAACTATTTTGCAAGACTAAGGATTTATATATAAATACACACGCGCGCGCGCACTAAACTCCAAACTAATTACATTTTGCTGATTTTTTTTTTACTTTTAATCTCTCTCCTTGTTGCAATTGTATACAAGACTTTTTTTTTTTTGTCCCCTGGGATCTAATCTACTGTGCATTTTTACCTATTCCTGCGCTGCAGATGAATGGACCTCTCTGTCTAGGAACAATGTTTTGCAAAATAGTTTGGGTCTGGGTAGTTGTTTATTGTATCAGTTGGGTCTCACTCTCATTTAAATCTTTGCTTTTCACCTTTGTAGAGAGACTCTACGGGAAGTACTGCATCTTCTGAAGAGCACTGGTAATTCTCAAGTAGAATACATTGTCCGCATCATGAAAAAGTGGGCCAAGGAGAACAGAGTTCCTGTTTAAGTCAGTGCCACGAAATGAACCAGGTCAGTTACTATTGTGTGTGTGGCTCTAAGATGTGGGTCTTGGTTTCTCCTGTGCACTCTGGGTATCTCCTTCCTTGCAGGACTTTAGACTATCAAGCAGGTTGACCCAACTGAGCAACAGTGTAGTGCAGTGAGATTGCAAAACATTCAGCAAGTATTTTTTTTCATTAAAGCTTTATTGGTACGTTTTCTGTTGAACCACTCTCTATTCCTCAGTTCTCTATTCAAAGTTTCTCATTTTTTTAGTAGTAATTCCAACTGTCCGCAAGTCAAAGTGCTCCTGAGATGTTCCCCAGATTTCTCAAGACAAGTTATGGAGTGCTTTGTGGGGTTTTTTTCTCAGCCAGTTTTCTGGCCTCTGGAGAAGAATCATTTGATAAACGGCTGAGACAAATCTCCTTCAGCAAGAGGTGGAATGTGGCAAGTAGAGAGGATGACAGTGACAACCAAAAGCCAGTACAAGGGTATCAGATAATCCATAAAGACTTCTATATATTACCTGTCTCAGGTAAAATACAAACCGTATTCTGAGCACTGTCCTTTTCTGGATAAATCTCAATAACTTCATCTCTTATTTTTGTCTATAAGGATTGCTTTCTCTCTTACCACTAATTCTGAAGATGAGGGTTAATCAACCCAAACTGCCAAGCTCCAAAGTGGCTTATTTGCTTTCTAGGTTGTAGCAAAGCATGACAGTATCATCTTTTTCAAAGCATGGAGATTTGACCAACTGTGTTGTTCAATCTTGCTTTGAGATCTGACACTCAAAACATTTATTCGTGTTAATATAATTCATGTGAGTAATCCATTTAGTTTAGCAATCTGATGGATAAAAGAACTGGATGTTTTGAATAATTTTCTTCAGCATTTACAACCCTAGGTAGCAATGTATTTATTATACTTTTGGATTTATTGTAGTCTCCTGTTTTCTAAGGAGACGAGTTCAGGGAATACATAATTCTAAAAGAAGGCAACAGTTGTAACATAGAAATGTATTACATGTTTTTTGCTGCAAAACATTGTAAAAGGAAAATTTACTATTTGTAAAATACTTGCGAAGTATTTTTTTATCTTTTGGGGGGGAAACTCAGAATACTGTATTCTCTACTGTCTGTGCTTTGATTAAAGCTCTTAATTGAATCTACAGTTGCATGTCTTGTTGGTCTGTGTTGCTTCATACTGAAGAAGTTGAAATAGTATATTCATTTTGCTGTGGAAGAGGGCAGATTTGTGACTGGTCATTAAATGTATGTTCAATAATCAGTCAAAAGCAATGGCCTTGGTCCTAATTTTATGGTGGTTTGATGCTGAAAATAAGGAGGCTAGGTGTATACGGAATATATACACCTTTCTGCCATATAGCATGTCAGTATTTTTATTGCTTTAAGCAAAAACTGTGAGTATCATCATTCAGATATCTAGCAGTACATTGATAGTTGTGGCTACTTGCATTTACATGTATTTACATCTAGGAAACTGATCCATCATACTGGCAACAATAATAGAGCCTTTCAGCAGGGGCGATGTTTACTGATTCAAAAGAGGTGTGAAAGGAGCAGTATTTTCACTGAAAGCAGTTAGAAAACACCTTTCACTTGTAAAAGGCATTTTTGTTTTCCCTCCCACTTGAATTAACTTGGAAACAGATCGAGAATACAATTATGAGTCTTGGTACAAAGCTTCAAAAAAATCATGTTGGTGGCTTTGTAGCAGATGTTAAATGCATCTAATTACTCCCTTTATTGAAGCTTAACCTGCAGGAGAGCTGAAGAGCATCCAAATCCATTGCAGACCATTTTACTTGTTGGTTGAATCTTCCGAAATAAGTGTGATGGCATTGCAGCGTAAGGGCTTGGGGACTCATTTTAAATTCTCTGTCTGTGACCAGTGAAGAAGTTTTTGAAAACCTCACCTTTATTCATTATAGTCACAAAGTCATATTTGATATGCTAAATAATGTAGTTTTTAGCACAGTGCATTTTATTGACTGGTAATAAAGCCTTTGTCACTTAAGACATAAAGAACAGGGGACTGCAGCGCTTTGCCTTGAGCAGTGACGAAATAAAAGATATATTACATATTGTCCTAGCATTTAGGGTCTTGGTAATGGAACAGATATGTAGGTACTATTAAAATGCAGAACTGGAAAAGTGCTGAAATACTGGTGTTTATTTTACCTTAGAAATATGTTCTAAGAACATCTTCCGTTGTACAATCTGAGATCATATTCAAAGAACAGATGTGTGAATAGGAGTTGCCTTAGCTGATACAGAAAGGGAAGTTAATAAACCATTTCTAAAGCTGTTTCTCAGGTAGAGTTAACAAAATTTTATCCCTGCCCATTTCCATATTTCCCTGAACTGTGGAAATTTAAGGAGTCAAGGTACTCCAGATAGGACAGGTAGGAGTGAAGGTAGATGTGGAGAAAAACAACAATAAAAGTGACCTATACAGAACAAGCAGGCTGTGAAGAATGCATGTGCAGAGTCAAGGAAACAGGTAAGTTTATTGGGTCGGGAGTAAGTGAATATAAAATTGAAACAGTGGCATTTCAGATAATGCAGTGGAAGACAGACTAAGGCAGAAATTGCTGCATCGTTAGAATTTCAAGGAAGAGTATGGAAAATACAGTTATTTCTTCTACTCTGGATAAGCGTCTGATTCTGGAAAAAAAGCTATAGAGAATGCACAGAAGGTACTGTGCTAGCAATCATATCATTAATAGTGACCGGTAGAGAAAGCCAAACCCGAAACAGCGTGTAACGGCTTTTAGTTGGGCACTGACTTATTCCTGATAGATAAGGAAGATGACCTTTAATTAAACTTGGTAATACCTGAACAACATTCATGCCAATAACATCTAAGTGAATTGCACTGCAGGGGAGGACGTTTTTCCTCTCTGTTGCTGCAAGTGAGTTTCAGGATAACATCTGCTTTGGCCAGCATCTGAACTGATCCAATACAGCAGCAACCCTCTTGGATTAATTCTGGAATCCAGCATATAACTTGTAAGCGTCGTAACAGCTGGAGCCAAGTAATGTACTAAACTGGAAGTGGCAAGTTCGTTGTGAAGGAAAAGTCACGTCATGTTCCAGCTCTGTAGACTGTAGCAGGCATTTAGGTGTATGTGGTTCCCTCAGCTCGTTGATCTTCATAAGAAAGTTGTCTAAGGTTGAATAAGGAACTTGGCCGTTAGCTAGTAAGACGCAAAATAAACGATTACATATATAGCTGTTGCTACATGTAGCTTCACTCTATGGGAGCTGTACATACATTGAGGAACACATCTGGGTTTTGCCCATTGGTTTACTCTTTAACCAAACTTTCCCTGTATTATCTCTAGGAGTAATTTCCAGTCGCTCTTTTTTGAGTTTCATTTCCAGACTTCCCTCTCCCCATTTCATCTATTCATATGATCACTGATTAAGTAGAAAATTGCATGAAAGTGTCACCAGTAACCATTAAAATTAATTCATTAATCAACTACTCGATAATCTGGCCTGACCCTACATAATGCAAGATGGTAGATTTCATTGGCTAATTTTTGTGTTGAATCCAATAACTAACTTGGCTTTCCATAAAAATATTTGCCAGAAAAACTTAAGAGTCTTAATTTGAAGATGGATAATGAAAAATCCATAGTTTTACTTTGCGATTTTTTCAAACGGTTAAATCGCCTTTGCTCTTTTAGAAATTGTACCTTAATTCCAAATTCAGCTTGTTTGGCCTTTTTTTTAATATTTGATTTTTCCAATGTTCATCTTTGCTGTTAGTCGTTAAAGCCTAGCATTCTTTGTTTTGGTTTGGTTTTTTGGTGGGGTGCTTTTTTTTCATCTTCAGGTATGCATAAACTCCAAGCAAATCACCTCTCTCTCTATTAAAGACAGCATCCCTTGCAAGGATATTTTCCAGTCTGGAAAACTGGCAATCAGTTTGTCAACAGATTTTTTTTTTAAAACCTGGGCATGGAGCACTGGGCGTAGTTTATTACTGTATGTGACATTGGAATATGCTCCTCCATACTGCTGCTGTATTCTCCTACATGTGTACTGAAAGACTGCATTCACCCTTTTTGCCATATTATCACAGGGGGAGCGTGCATTAAATTGCTTCTTGACTGTGACATGACATCTAGGGTTTTTCCAGAACCGGTATTTTCCAGGATACAGCCTACCCTTTGGAAGAGACAGCCTACCTTTAGCTCTATAAAAAATACATTTTGTTCGAATGGGCTCAGTTTTCCAGCTTATGCAGATCACGCTGTGTGACTATCTTATCCTCACTAATTACTAGTCTATTTCTCTGCAGCTTTTTATTAGTGCTGTTTTACACCGATATCTGGATCATCAAGGGATATGTTGGATCCTCCATCCTCCCAGGACCCCACTAAAGTAAACCCCCAAAACATTCTATTAATGATGACCAATGGCTACTTTTTATCATTTGTCATTCTCAACTTATTTAACATGTATCTTATGGATACTGTATTACGCTATTCTTTTAAATCGGGTATATGACATTAGAAATGTATGTATTGCGTTTGTATAACTGCAATATTGTTGTATTCAGCTAAACTTGTAAAAGATCCATGTCATGGGAGCTAATACTTCCCATTCGTTCTTTATTAGATGAACCTTACAGCACCCCAGAAAGATTGATGGAGTCCGGTTGTTCAAGGCTGCTTGCAGAATTTGAAACAACTTTTTTTTGCCCTGCAATCACATTTAGAAGCTACACACCAAAAGCTTACTTTTGAGTTTGTAGAGTTTAAACTTTCATTTGGAACAAATAAAGGAGGCATTTCACATCTCTGGGCAACGGACAGTTTCTAAATTCCTTATAGGTCTTGCTTAATTGATGAATTACATTAGCATCTATTTATAGATTTAAAAATAAAAATCTGTATTTAGTAAGAGCTGTGACTTTTGAGAAGACAGTGTATTCTTCAAACAAAAAGAGAACTTCTGTTTCAATTCATACTTACACATTGTGTTGTGCTTAATTGCTCCACATTATATTATTCTTAGTAATTCTTTAAGAAAATTTAAAATAATGAATGCAGTAAAATAAGTAATGGTCTTTAAAATGTTTTTACAAGTAGATCTTCAAGAACCTGCGACTTAAGTTATTTTGACAGGAAATATGCTCTGGGATAGTTTGTAGCAGTTCTCAGATATAGCTAAATCTAACTGAAAAGTGCTCTTGTCTCTGCGTTGCACTTTCATGGACCTAGGAATTGCACTGCTTTTTTGGAGTCCTCAAACCACACTTTAAGCTGGCCCTTAACTAGGGAAGAGTGATGAGCCTCAGACTCCACCATCTGTTCCTCGATCACTGTAAGCAACTTCCATGCGACCAGTTGTGAAAAACCACATACAACAATGCAGAACTATATAAAATACAGTAACGTGTTTTAAGAATACATATAATAATGTTGAGATGGTTTATGTCACGTAGAAAAGAACATGCTTCAATTCTAACAGTTACATTGCTCATTGTAACAGCTATAATTTTCTTTGATGATCTTGTCCTTCTTAAGCATGGTAGAATCATTATGCCCGTCTACTCTAAAGCTACTGGTAATCTTTTTCTTGCCTCACATCAGTGGGTGAGGCCATTATAGAGGTAGCCATTATGTGACAAAACACAATGTCTTACTTTGCAGAGCTGGTGAATTAATTCATACCACATGAAGTCAATGTATCTCTTGAATATCAATCCATGTGTGATAGCTGTGTCTAAGAAAACTTTAGAAAAATTAAATTACAAAAACCACTAAACCAGCTCTTAAACGGCCTGGTATGTTCCCAATAGTGATGGTTTTCATAATATTGGTATTCTACAAGTTTAATCTTACTTTCGTCTGACTTATTCATGATGCCACATGTGCTGAAGTTAGTCATCACCGAAACTGGGCAGTTTATTTATATAAAACAATGGTTTTCCCCACCGTTTAAAGGCAGAAGAGCTATTTTCAGGTCACAGCAAAGTAATTTCTGAGGCAAGCTTTACAAGACTTCCCACTCAGCTTAGCTAGGTATTCCCAAACAGGTTCTATCGCTGTATCCGCTTTTCATTTCTGCACGTTCTCCTTCCCTACCGAGCGTTTTCCCTTCCCATCTGTCCGCTAACGTGATTGGCCTTACTGGACTACCACGAAGTACTGCCAAAGTACTGCTGTTCTCCACGTCTCTCTTCCTCCCCTCGCCCCACCTCTGAGCATTACTTGCCTCCCTCTGCTTCACAGGCATTCCAGGCAAGATTTATTCAAATTTGTAAAATATGCTAAGTCCTATGGAGGACTAGAAATCAGTACGACACTAAGAAACAACTCAGTCTCTTAAAACGGTGAGGAAGTATTCAGATAAGTACTCAATATAAGTTAAATCTGACTGTACAATTACTTATCAATGTAAGGGGAAATTCTTTTAAGGCCAGGAAAATGACATCTGAAATACAGCTGTCGTACGGAAAATGTAGCTTGTTTTCACAAGCATTTCTGATATGTAGCATCCACTTTATTCTTAAAATCGTCACTGCTATTGCTGCTATTCTACACTTGTTTTAATATGCTCAAAAATCTTTAAATTTCATGTCTTCTCAAAATACAGCTTGAGGTGGTAAGAAAACAGAGTTTAATAAAATTCCATTTGTCTATTTAAATTATTCATGTATGGAAAATCGTTTTTCATAAGTAATTTTTCAGATGCTATTTTTAATGCTGTGACAACTCAAAAGCAGCTTTGTGTTGAATCTGCAAGCTCGGTATGTAGTTAATTCTCGGTGATGAATATGTGCTTTGCTTTTTGAAGGCAATTTGGCTTGGAAATAAAATGGAAGTAGGAAAATGCTGAACTGCACATGCAAAGTATGCTTCTGACTATTCTGATCGTAAGCTTGTATGAATGTTAAAAATGTGGTAATTTGTTTATGCAATCACCCTCAGCTGTCTGTGATAATGTGCACTTATTTAGATGAAGTAAAAGCAGTTTTCCAAAGTGCTGAGAGGCATTGAAAAAAATGGTTAGGAAATTGGAGTTTTTGTAAAATCAGTCTGAAAGTCAAAGGAGGAACTGGAGAAAAAATAAAGAAAACTCCTCCAAGGTAAAATTCCTGCAAGGTCACAGCCAAATGTTATGTTGTATGTCTTTGCGATTCCTGGAAGGTTGCTTTGCCATCTACATAAGCATTATATGCAATTCTCCTTTTTGGGACGGTGAACATTGTTTGACAGTTGTTTCCTGAACAGGAACTATACTCATTTTTAAGACATTACAGTATTTAATAAATGAAATAAATTTCTGATAATTATTAAAATATTTTTATTTCACTCAAAACCAGAAAATACCACAGTGGTGAGTGACCCAGACTAGTCTGGCCTGCAGTCTGACTGGCTCCGTTTTCATGGGCGCCGAGAGAGTGTTTGTCTTGTCCTAGGTCAGCACTCACATGAGAAACCCTCAGCAAGAGCAAATCTATGGCACATTAGCTTTTGTATTGCTGAGAATTACTTCCAGACCCTTTTGCCTCATTAAACAGCATTACTACTGCTTTTAGTGTAGAAATTACCATTCAAGCTGAGAATTCCCTACGCGGCCAATCTTTCTTATTCGGGTTACAGGTGGGTGGCATAGCTACTTGAAATTGTGACTCATATATTCTTGTGTGTTTTTAATTACTACTGGAAGAATAAAACCAGCAGAGATAAGACAATAGCCTGACTCCAGTGTTTCAGACAGGCTGAATCTTGGGCTGCCTCCAGGGGTGCTGGCCTGATGGAACAGGCTTTTCATTGGAGATAAGCATCCCATACTGCAAGTATCTTTAAAGAAATGGTGCATATGAGGAAAAAGTGAGGGACAACTCCCCAGAGCACATAATCCTTCTCAATCTCTGTAAATATCTAGGTGGTTTTACACTGTCAAATGGGCAGGTGTGAATCATAAAAGAGCTACCATTAAGGAAATCTATTCTTTCCAAAGGCAGCTCCTCTTCAACTGTAAACTCGGCTTAAGTACGGTTTAAGAGACATCGTAAGACACAATCAACATGTGACAGGCAGATGCTCCTCAGTTTAAGTTTCTTCACCAGTTCACTGAATTCCGCTGCCTTTCTCGATATTTGTATTTTTTAATGAAAAAAGCTTTTTTTTCTGTGTGTTACTGGGTACTCCTCTACAAAATCTCTTCTGTGTTTATTTCTGACGTATCCCTTCTTGCTATTCTTTACATCTACAAGAAAATTCCAGGATTTTAGCCAAAAGGTTATTTTATCTTCGGCAATTTGGTGGTTTTAATTTTCTTGTGAGCACTTAGAAGGTATCTAATTTTTTTGCCTCTGTTTCTTCCTCCTTCTCAGAAAAGTTAAGGGTAAACCTGCAAGGAGGAATTTCCTAGTGATTTTAGACCTCAAACTAATCTTCACTGCTTGGCAGAGAAAACCTTTCAGATGCTGACATTCCCAAATTAATTTCAGTTAAGACACGGAGTCCACACACCACTTCACCTAGAATCATTACTACTGGAAAAGTTTACAGCTTATTTGTCAGCCTCAACTGAGTTCACCCTGAGGAAAGCTTAAAGATGAAAATTGCACACTTGTTCTGGCAAGAAATCCTGACAGCAGAAGTAGAAACAATTATTAACAATTAAATAAAAAATGTAACTAGAAAAGCGTTCTTATCTTGTTAGAATTGACTTTGCTACCGTTATCTGAGGGAAAAAATTACCAGCATTCTGCTTGGTAAATGCACCCACTTAAGAGCTGATGTTCAATGTCTTAATATCTCACCTCCTCTCCAGGATTGAAAGTTGTTCCCAACAGCAGCTTCTTGGAGCAGCTTGCTCTTCCTTGGCCAAGATGCAGTTCCTTCCATTTTCTCTCATCCCTTTTTCTTCCTAATATGCTATTCCATGTAAATGCAGCATTTGAAGCTTTCCATTTTCTTTGAGGTTCCTTTAAGTTAATGATCGTCTTCTATTTATTAGCTTAAAGAATGTTACAATATTCTGTAGATCATAAAAATCACTAGTCATACAGAAGTTGTGTCAGTTTTGAAGTTCTCATTGAGAAATTGCATGTGAACAGCACAGGTGATAACACCCCCACCTTTGGTTGAGGAACTCACAGTGCCATGACACAGGCAGTCCTGTCAATCCCTTTACTTTTCTAACACGAAGACTTGCCCTGGTTTCTAGCTTATTTTTAACATGAGATAAAAGCCAACATTTTGTTTTTGTCAGCTATCTCCTAGATACCTAGTACTGCCATTTATGCTGTCCTGGCACACAACATGGTATTGGAAGACCATTCCTCATTTCAGGAAGAACAAAAGATGCACCTAAATCCACTTCTAAAGGTAAAAAGTGTTTCCAAGGTCCAGGAGCAGTAACTACCTTTTGCATAAAAATTGTTGCTACCCTTAAAACTTCCTATCATCATTGAAACCTTGAACTTTTAATCAGGTTTGTTCAAAGCTTTTCTTGAAGTTCTTGAAAGGACTCCAGTGTCTCATAGGCTCAAACTTTCATTCTCCAATAAGTAAGGTTTGACCAGTTCACAGGAAGCAATATACCGACGCATGGGATAAAGTTCATAGTCACGGTTCCTTTGCCTTGAAATTGTGATAAATGCGTATTAATGCCCTGGTAAAGTATATTCTAATTACCTGAAGCTAATGCACTTTTTCTCATCCCAACATCTGGCATTTCTCTACCTGCCTACAGTCCTTCTAAACTACTGCTTACTTCACTGAATAGAGTACTTTGAACTTTTAAAGGATATGGCAGAGCAGCTGGTAACAACTCTAAGCACACATGCCTGAGCAGAAAGAAAGCTAAAGGTATGTCTACAGGAAACAGTATTTTTCATTAAAAGAATGAAAAAAAAAAGGTGAGGTGGAAGGATCCTGTAGATAAAAGAAATTAGTTTTCCAAATGGTTTGCAGGGCATTGTGCTTGGTTTTGGAAAGAGAGGGGGTTTTTTATTCCTTGATTCTGGATCTGGCAGGAACCAACTTAGCAAAACCGTAGGAGGGAAGGCAAGTCCAAAAAAAAGCACACTTGAATTCAGAGAGCCTCATTAAACAGAAAACCAGCAATGCCAGCCATATTGTTGGTGCAGTGGATTCTTGTGATGCAGTAGCTAGTAAAAGCTACACAAACACCATCCTACCTGCAGCTGTATCATCTCCCGACACAGCAATGGAAGTTGCAGCTGCTGTGGCAGCAGTTTCAGTGAAAAGACCATGACGATCAACAAGATGCCTGGCTGGACCTTAAGAAACCAAGATATCAGGAGGATATAGTGAGGAAGCAACCCATGGAAAATGAGGATATTCTTACAAAAAAACAAAGCCCAAACCTGGTAGAAGTATCTCTTGGAGACTTTTGACTGGCTGAGATCTGACCGGCACAGGCATGAGCTGGCTACCAATACAGCTCCTACCTCAATATAGGTGCCAGTGCCCACCTTAAGCAAAGCAGATGACAAACTGCCATCCCACGCCACCTAAGCTTGAGTGCGGAAACTTACTATTCATATAAGCAGAACACGTTTTCCCCCACATTCCCATCCTAGGGCAACAGCCTCACAGCTCACAGAAGTAAAGCATTCAGCCTTTGAAACTGAAAGCAACCTCCCTGGAGACAGACACATCTGATCGTAAGGACACCTCTGCCTTCTGATGGGATGCAGGGCCTGCTGCTGTGGGGCGTCCAGCCCAGAGGAAGCCGTACAGGCAGAACAGCAGCTTCCATTAGGCCCAGGAGAGCAGCTAGCACTGCTCTGTAACGGAACAGGGTACAGCTCTGATTCTAACACAATGAACACGAACGCCCAAAAGGAAGAGAGAGTGCTAGAGGTTTGGCTGCCAGACAGAAAAGCCACCCCAAGGCAGAGCAGGAGGATCCCAGGGTGGAGGCCTCTGGTGGCTTACTGGGCCGTCATTTTCTGTATTTGAAACAAAGCCAGGTCAAGAAACTTCCACTCGCTGATGTGGCTGTAGCACCTGTAGTTCTGAGCATCCACTTTGTATGATCTGCTCATACTGGCTTTCACCAATGAAATAAAAAGCAGCTTCAAATTCACCTCAAAATTACCCTCTTTCTGCAGTTGTTTTTTTTTTTTTTTAAACACTTAATCTGCCTCTTTCAAGAGACACTTTCATTATAAAGTGTCCTTCAGATAACAGACAAAACGAAGGAATCTGTATTCTATGTTGGACTATTTTAGCATGGTCATATCCTGAGAGGAAGCAAAATAATTGGCAAAACATATCTAATTACCTTTTTTTAATTTTTTTTTTTTTTTTGTGCTCCACTGACAAGTGCAGCACATTATACTATGTTCAAACAATACCTGAGACAGAGCTTAACGCCAAAGAACAAAACAGGTAGCAGAACAGAAAAACAATGATGGAAAAAATACAACTCTAACTCCTCTTGAAACTGTTTGATATAGCACAAGCCTGGAACTCTTCTGGTGTATTCAAAACTAAATTCCTGGAGAACTTAAAATCTAGTGGATTTAGTTTGTTTCTTGGGAGTCTTTCCCGAGTGCTTCCAGTATCTTAGACCAAATGTAATGATAACATATTCCAGTAACTGCTATGCTTGGATCTGCTGCCAAGTTTCTTTCTGATCTAGTTCAGATACTCAGATCCAGAGCAAGCTGTCTTTGGTAACTTCACTTGAAATTTAAAGATCCAGAACTACTGTTTGTCAAGTTGCATAAACAAATATTGAGCCTCATAAAAAAAGATGTGTGCTCCAAGATGCTCAGAGGTTAGATAAAATATAAATATGAGGATTTATTTGTCTAATTAAACTCCCAGAAGAGAGAGAGGAAGCGGGGGTATATAAACAAGCTGGTAAATATCTACGAAAACCTTAGATGTGAAAGGCTGCTTCTACTATCAAAGTCTGCAATCTCGTAACTTAGAACAAATGGCTACCTGAAACTATTTCCAAGAACTACTTCTGTTTTTCTCTGTGACCCTCTCATGGGTCAGATGAGTTATTCCTATCCAGCTTATTTTTTTGCTACTTAAAAAGCGTGTTAAAAATCTGACCAGGATGTGCTTCCAGGTGTATCTACACTACAACCAAGATAATTTAAAGTACTGAATTCAGATACTTGCAAAACTCATCTTCTTGTGGAGTACCTGTCCTACATTTATTACTTCTGAATACGTATCTTAGGGGACTGAAAGACAGAACTGAGTTTTAGGTTGGAGCGTTAAAATGCACAGCTTATCTTCACTCTTTTCCAAGGATATGCCCAAGTATTACCTGCGAACATAAATTGTTGTATTCCTGTTATTATTTCAATGTCTAGTCTCCCATCTGGCAATTGAAAACAAGCAATCAGCAGAGCTGCAGAAGAGCCCATGATTTCCACGTAAGACTTTTGTTTGCTGAGCAATAAATTGCTCTTTTGCTGAGGAAAGGCCCCTTTCTACCATCACAAGGTTTAATGACATAGACTACATAGAAACTTCGATGAGAACTAGAATCTTCCTGGCAGGATCTGCAAGGTCTGGAGCTTGGCGATACTCACTCAGTTTGAATGCAGAAATACATTGCCTATTATATGCATCATCAGATAGCTGTATGAAATTCTCAACAGGAGAACAAGTGGGATTTCTGAATAATTTTATTATGACACTGAAAGTAAAAACATATTTGAGGAATACCTCTACCGAGCTTGCTAGTCATACTAGAACATGCAAGGTTTTAAAATAAAACAAGTCCCTTTGACTATAAAGCTCAACAAAGCCTTTCAAGCTTCAAAAGGAGATAGCCTACGTTTCTCAGATCAGATCCATCGTTCCACTGGCTTCCTGCTGCAAGCAGTATTCCAGAATGTCCTCCATTCCTTGTTAGTGAAATCATCACTTTCAATAGCACCGTTCAAGTGTCACAGATCTTCTCTGGAGTCTAGATGAAAGTAAGCAGTCAAGTCAAAAGACTTCATATGCAATGAGAGGAAAACATCAAGCACTGTGATGAATGCAGTTTGGAAAGTGGAGTAATGTGCTGCACAGAATGGTCTGCTATAATTATCCAAAATAATTTACATATGTAAATTATGTTTGCTTTGCATAACATGAGTACATTTATGAAAAGAGAACAAAGCCCCTCCTACCTAGTATTTCTGAGGCTAAAAAAGAGCAAAAAATGATAATGCCTTTCTCTCTGCTCCAATGAAGCTGGAGAACACAATGCACATCAAGATGTTCGTAGCTTCCTGAAACTTAGCAGTGCCTTGGTGGCACACCTCCATCTGGAAATACCAGCCATCAGTCTGTCAAAGTAGGTGGTGACAGACTGAAACACTTGCACTGCTTGCAGGCAGTCTTGCCCACGAAGGAAGCCTCGCTGCTGCTCATACCCTGCCTTCCTTGCGTTGTCCCCTGTCTAGAAGAGAACTCTTCCTCACCATCCACAACTGCTCCCTGCAACCACAACTGGTACCCTACAGCCCAGGCATGGCCGCAGAACAAGCTCCCTTTCCTCAGAGGACAGCCTGGCTACCACAGCAGCGCCTGCTGTTCTGCAGGAGCAGGCTGGGCTCAACCCTTTACGGAGCAATTTTGCCAAACCCTGATCTTCTCAGATGCTCCAGCAGCGCTTCATACGCTGTGTGTCGATGCCACTGAGACAAGACGCGTTCTACCCGTCGCCCCTGCAGCCTGGAAACGGCCGGTCTCCCCCGCAACTGCACTCTCGATCGTGTTTAGGATTTAAGGGTGTTTTTTTCTGGTGACTGACCTACAGCTGCTGAATTCGAGAGGCCTCAGAGCACCTTCCTCTAAGCAGGCCCGCGGGCCCGGCAGCCACCCCACGCTGCCCCGAGAGGACGAGAGCTGCACCGCCCCGTCAGCACCCGCTGCCGGCAGCGGCGGCAGCCCCCCTCCCGCCGAGGGCTCCCGCCGCCCCGTCAGCACGAAGCAGCCCGAGCCGGGGCTGCCCCTTCCTCCCGCCCCGTCTCAGCGGGGCCGCGCCGCGCCTCAGGGGAGGGGGGGATCCCCGCCGAGGCCGCTCCCCTGGCGCCAACGGCCGCCCTCGAGCAGCCGCGAGGTGCAGGGGGAGGGGAGGCGGCGGCGGCGGCGCGGCCGCCATTGCCCCGCGACGGTGTGCCAGCGGGCGGGGGCGCCCCGCGCGGCTCGGGGCGGCCGGGAGGACGGCGAGCGGCCCGGCGGGCCGCGGGCCCTTTAAGGCGCCGACGGCCGGCAGCGTGCACATCGCCAAGGCAACTGGGGGCGGGCGCCGGCGGCCGCGGCGTGTAGGCGCCGGCGGCCGCGCTGACGTCAGGGGGGAAGCTGAGCAATAACAACAGCGACGCGGGGCGGTGCGCCGGCGTCGGCGTCCGCGGTGCGCCTGCGCGGCCTGCGGGCCTGCTTCTATTTATGTGGGGGGGCGCCAAGATGGCGGGGGTGGAGGCGGCGAGGAGAACGTAGGGGGCAGCTCCGACCGGGCGGCGGAGGGGGGAGGGGAGAGGGAGGAGCCGGTGGGAGGGAGCGCGGAGAGCGGTGTCACCGAGCGCGTGAGGCGGGGGCCGGCGAACGGCGGGCGGGGGGTGGGGGGGCGGCGGAGGATGGCGGAGCCGCGCCGGGTGCCGTTCATTAGCCTGTCACCCGTGAGGCGCCGCGAGGGCGAGAGCCCGGCGCTGGAGCGGGAGCCGGGGGGCCGCGAGCCGGAGCCGCCGCCGGCGGGCCGCGAGGCGCCGCTGTTGGCGCCGCCGGAGCCGCCGCACGAGCTCTCCCGGCCGGAGCCGCTGCCGCCGCCGCCCCGCGAGAGCACCGCCCGCCTGGAGCCGCCCCGCGAGAGCAGCCGGCCCGAGCAGCAGCCGCAGCGGGAGCCCCCCCGGCCCGAGCCGCCGCCGCTGCCGCCGCCGCCGCCGCAGCTACCGCCGCCGCCGCCGCGCCAGAGCAGCCGGCAGGAGCCGCCGCCGCCGCAGGAGGCGCTCCCGCTCCGCCAGACGGTCCGCCTGGAGGTGGTGCTGAAGGACCCCACCGAGGAGGGCTGCGTGGAGTTCAGCTACCCGGAGCTGCTGCTGTGCGGGGACTCGCGGGTACGGGACCTCCCCTTCCCCTTCCCCCTCCCCTGCCGCCGGGCCCCGCCGCGCTTCCTCCTCCCCGCCCGGGGCCCGTCGGGCCGCTGCCCGCGTCCCCCGCCTCGCCGATAACGTTATCGGTCTCCCCGTCCTGCTCGGGGGTGGTCCCGGCCGGCGGGGCGGCGCCCTGGAGGGAAGTCCGGCGGCCTCGCCGTCGCTCCGGGCTCCTCCTGGGGCTGAGGTTGCGCCTGTGCCGGCGGGGGGAAGGGGAGGCTTCGCACTTGTCGCCCCTGAGCTGGCCGAGGGCTCCCAGGTGGCTTTTCCGCGAGCTCCTGGCGTTTGCTGCGAGCAGGGGCGGGGGAGCGCCAGTATCTTGTGCCCCGCTTACCCCAGCCCTCCTCCCCTCGCCTTCCTTGCCCGGGGAGCGGTAGTGCTGCATCCTCCCTTCCTGGGAGCTTTTTCCGGCAGCCGAACGAAACTGTTACTATGCCGGTCCGTTTTCCGGATTGTTTGTAGGCTGTGTGCAGGTAAATGAAGCGTTATTAGCCCGGCTCTGCTACAAGCCTTGAGAAGCGGTGAAGTGAGCATTAGCAATCTTGGAGATGAGTTTCTGCAGTCTTGGGGCGGCAGGGATGAATGCGAGTTAATGCTGTTGAAAATAGAGCCTCACCTGAAATTGTTAAGAACTTCATTCAAGAAAAAATTATTTTCCCTTTTCCTATTCTTCCCAACCAGAAAATACTTGGTACTCGAACTACTTTGGTTTTTAAAGAGAAAAGCTTATGCAGACAACTTTAAGAAGCAAGCAGCATTAGCCAATCAAGAAAACCTGCTGT
Source organism: Calonectris borealis (assembly GCF_964195595.1). Lineage (NCBI taxonomy): Eukaryota > Metazoa > Chordata > Aves > Procellariiformes > Procellariidae > Calonectris > Calonectris borealis. The sequence continues at coordinate 55,547,846 of NC_134312.1, forward strand.
TCAAGTAGGAAGGAGAGGCGTATGTTCTTAAGCTGGTCACACTCAAGCCACTCAGTGAGTTGAGGATACCAGTGAAGTTGCACTTGATTTAAATAGTTGTGCCTCCTCTTAATTCCGGTATGCAGGCAATTTTAGAGGAAGTTTACATCCTATTGGAAAGGGCAGGGGGCAAGGAAGTAACTACTACTGAGAAGGTTGTGATAGCTCTGGTGATAAAAGGAAACCTCAAATACCAGTACTAATATCGCCATTGGATTTTTACATGCAACACAAACTCGAGAATGGTTAAAACTTCTGTTTTACGAACCAAAGTGTTTCTAAGTGGTGATGATGCCGTAACTGTTTAAGTAGCCTGCTTACTTTTTGTTCTGTAGTGGGAGGGATGTACACACTGGATTGTGTTCAAATGTGGAAGATGGAAAAATCAATGACCGTGATTTTAATCCCTCTGAGATCTTCTGATGCAAGTTAAAAGGTTCCTTCTGATCATCCTGTATTACAGCTGTTGTGGGCAAACAGTGCTTGTTATGACTCTTCTGAATTGGTGTAGCATAGCATGCTGCTCTGTGAAGTGCCATCTTTCTGAGCAGTTCCTGTACGAAGGTGAAAATTGTGTTATTGTTTAGAAGTGGCTCAGTATGTGGAGGTTGACTTTTCCATTTGGCAGTTCCCAGTTCCACAACTGCCTTTTTTCTGTAGGTTGGTAATATGTTAAACACATAGTTGGGGAAAAATGGCTTTTTTATGTAGTTCTCATGCAAATTCCATGTCTTCTCAGGGGGAGCGTTGATTTAGGGGATTTTTGGTACAATTGGGATCAAAGACTGCTTTTAAGGTAGAAATAGTGATAGAAATGCTTTATAAGGAATTGTATATGTTTTTTCAGCTCTCTGTAGAGTCCAGATTGAAATGAATGGATCATAATGGCTTGTCTGTTGCTGGACTGTGTGGAATAATCTGCTGATTATATAAAACAATGTCATAAATTGTGATCCTTTTAAAATGATTCTGGACTTTTATTCTTTTTAAAAACTGATGTGTACTTGGCCTGTCAGTAACTTCTTGCTTGCTATACGGTAGAAGCTTGAAAAGCTACTCTGATATGGTAGGGAGGACTTAAAATCTTGTATTAATCAGCATGAAAAGAGAGGGGAAACACATTTTATCCAGCAATAAAATTAGCGCACGCAGATTTCTTTATAGTTAAAGCAAACGCAAGAGGAGAATTTGCTCTGCACAGTGCAGGAGGCTTAGGATAACAGAAGTCTGTCTCTTACCCTGGTCGTTCTCAGACCAACAAATTATGTAACCTGTTTAAAGTCCTAAAATAGAAAAAAATTGTGAAAGGAAAATTGATCCTGCTTGTGGAGTAGAACAGCTATGGTGATCTATACCAGTTAATGCAGCAGAGAAAACTGCCTTGTTAAGATGAAACTTGACCAAGAAATGCCTGCCCTCTACCACTTTTCTGCAGAATCTGTGAGATTTGCTCTTTCCAAGCAGGTAGTAACTAGTCGGCAGTTAATGCTGTGGTATTAAGTGGAGTTTTAGATTTCCAAATTTTTTGTTGTTTTAGTAAAGATTCAGTTTTAAAATGAACAGTTCATATAAACTTATCTATACAAACTGTTTTTGTAGGGTGAAGATTGATTGGGTTTTCTGAAAGCTATTGACTCCTTATCCCTTGAAAGAAGTTGTTTGACTTCCTTATAATTATTGCTGTTGAAGTTCAACATTATAAAACTAGGAGCTTGTCTTTCTATCTTGTAGTGTTGCTCTAGAACTGGAGCAACCAAGAAAGGTTCTCCAGAAGAAGACTGTTCTGAGAAGTCAAGGACTAGTGCACAGGAATAACTTCAAACATTTCTTTAATAGGTCTCTTAATGAAACGGTAGAGAATCCCAAAACTTATTTTACAGGATGAGTGCAACTTCTATTTTTTTTGTTCCAAATTTGGGTTCCTAGCCTAGATGAAAAACTAGTGGAAATGTTTATGTTAGAAACTCATGCTGTCCTTGTCCTGCTTTTTTGCCCTGATAAAGAGAACATACTTTGATAGGGTTGTTGGTAGAGTTAATCTTTTGGCAGGAATTATTTATGTAAAGTTTTTTGGATGTGAGTAATAAGTTAGTGTGGTTGAAGAGTTTATTTGCCTCTTAAAAACTGGCAAAAGTGAAAGTGCGCTCCCTTTTCTGTTGGTGCAGTTGAAGCTTGGTGCCTAGAACTTAACTCAAAGCGGATGAGCTGGAAGCCCAAGTTGGCTTCTGTCAAACAGGCTGTAAAGGTGCTGAAGTAGTAATGTCTTAAAGTTACTGCAAAGTCTGAGAGCCGTCCATCAGAGCCCTCAGAAATCATCAAAACTAAAACTCGCTTGAATTTGAGATTCCAATAGTGCTTAACTAATCAAAGTGATAGTCAGCTACAGCTTTGAGAGTTTGGGGGAGAGAGAGGCAAGTTAACACTTAAGTACTAAATTTTGCTTGACCTCTGGCCTCAACCTTGTCTTATTTCACAATTAAAAAAAAAAAATTGTTCCTAGCAGAAGATGTGGAATAGGTTTTCTCAGCTAAAAGTAGAGAAGAAGGTGTTGCATGATTTGATCAGTATTTTATATTTAATTATGCCTGCAGGAGTCGTGTATGTAACTTAAACTTATTTTTCAGGATTAACTATAACCTGTATTAATTTTTTCTCTAAGTACTCAGTTTAGACAATGTAGGATAATTATGTAGTGTTTGCAGTTTTGCTCAGCTTGCCTTCCTCATTACATTGGTCTTGATACTATCGAGATAGTTTGTCATTATTTGGTCACCATTTAGTCAATATGTTGGCTTTTCATACTGTGGAAGAAGGATCTTGCTTTTCTGAACTTAGTGTTGCTTTTTGTTCTGTCTTAGTCTACTATGAATCTTCATTTATTCATTGATGAGTGGTCCATGTGCAGTAAAGTTAGTTGCCATCCATAAAGTTCCATAAAATGGAACTCCATTCCACTATATTTTAGCATCGTAGTACCTTCCCCCGCTTCCAACAATTACAGTATTTTATGTGAACTGTAATTTGAAGAAGACAGCCCTGTTATTCTGCCATACCTTATTTCAAAAAAAAAAAAAAAGCACTACATATATCCTTGATTACTGTTCATTGATGTCATGTCAGTGAAAACTGTTCTCAAAAAAAAAAAAGGGGGGGAGGATACTTCCTGCTTTTTTGTACAGCTGGAATACTAAATCTCTATTGTCCTTGTGGCTACCATAGTGGCAATCTTGCAGAATTCATGCTATGATTACTGAAATTATCTGAAGAAAAAAATAACAGTACAAGAGTTAAAGGAGTTACATTGATTATGGTTGTAACTCACTGAGCTTTTTAGTCTTCTGGCTGCTTCCCTGCTGATTAGGGTACCAGGTACATCTTGTGTATTGTATCTAGAAGGATCACAGCACCTGTGAAGAGGCACCAGTGGAAGCAGAAATGAGAGTTGTATTTAGAGAGAGTTCTTTCTCTTTGAACCTTAAATGGCCATAGTTCTATTATGCTTACACTTTCAGTTCAGGTTGTAGTGGAATGCTTGGGAAAATATAGATCTGAGTCTTAACTTTTCTGTTTGTGTTCTCATTAGAAGAAAAGTAACTGAATCATAATTGAGCGGGTTGAACTAATTTTTAGAGAATAAAGTAAGTATTTGGACTCTCTTAGTATAAATTTTGACTACTTAGTCATCAGACCATTGTTCATTGACATTTAATAGGTTTTTATTAGATGCACTCTGTGTGTTTCCTATGGAATGAATATTTAACTTCTGCATTTTTCAGAAGAAATCAGTTCACTCAGAAGATCCATTTAATGATGAACAACGTGAGCGGCATGAAGTAGAAATGCTAGCCAAGAAGTTCGAGGCAAAATACGTGAGTTACTGTACCTGTATGAAAATATACAAATATTTAATAGTGATAACATCTCTACAGCATCGTAAGTTAACATCAGGTTTTTTTCCCGAGTAGGGTTGCTAATGTAGTGTCGAATGACTTCTGTACATTTTGGAGCTGACTGTCTCATTATATATTTCATTTAAGCAGCTTGAAGCTGCTGCAAGCTTATTAGACAAGTCTGCCAAATAGATTTGTCTCTAGGATGTTATAGCTTGTGAAGCTATTCTTGGAAAAGCTTCCTATATAAATACAACTGAGTAATAGATGCAGGTCAATATTCATGATAAATACTATGCCGGAGGAAAGAATTTTTATGTAATACTGTTGTGCACTATTGAACAGTTCTTCTGTTTGGGCTAAATACTGATGAATCTTGATGAATTTCTGACTGATTTGGAAGGAAGTGATTGTTTAATAGCAAGTCATTGCTTGATGAGTTTATCTTGTAGCTGCCAGCTGCCTAAAGATACTCTGCTGACTCCTGAAAGTGTAGCATGAATGACTTGAACAACAGTAGGTAGTAACATAAAGAGGCTTTCACTAATAAATGAAGGTAGAAATCAGAAAATGTTGACTAAAACCACACCCAAACAGGTCTTTAAGAATTCATATGGGTAGGGTTGGGTGATTAATTCTGAGCTGGCAATCAAAACTCATCATCATGCTTAGGCATGTTGATATTCTGGATTACCAATAGAGCACCTCAATAATAAAGAAGGGAAACAAGAGCAGTCATTTGTATCTTTTGCTATTAATATACATACTAAAATCTTTCTTGTCTGATTTATTTGGATTTTTTTTCTGGCAAAGGCAGATTTCTCTTGAGTGCCCAGTCTATACATGTTGTAGAAGTAATTACTATTTCAGGGCACGTTAGCTGTGATGCATAACAAAGAAACCCTTAAACAGAAAAGAATAATTTTCATCTTTTGGAGAGATTGGCAGAAGCCAATATACCCAGTGAATTGAGAAGGCAGTTCCAGAATACTGTTTGCTTTTCATTTGAATGATAAATTATTTCTTGAACGTGAGAGAAAAATGTTTCAACTGTACTTTTCTAGAAAACTCATTTCCATAATACAAGTTAAGGATTTTATAATGTCCTGAAACAAGTTGCTTAACTACAGCAGATGAAAGTCAGTGTAGAGCATGTAAAGCAATATATGTAGGAGGGAGTGGTAGTGGAAGCAATCTAATTTTACATATACATTTATGCATGCATCAAAGCTAAACATGTACATTTATGGACAAAACATGGTGTTATTAGACTTACAAAAACTTGAGTTCAATGCTCAGTAGTCATAAAAAGGGACAAATAGATACTTTTAACTATTAGAAAGCAGTAGGTAACAAAAACTATCATTTTACAACAGTTTAAGTTCATGATGCACTTGGATCTTGATTACTGTTTGCACTTCTAATTTCTTGCCTTTCTCTCATTCTCTGCCATACCTTATGCCTCTCAGCCCCACAAAATTCCTGTAAAGGGGAATGTCTTCTATATAAAGGACAACTGATTAGCTTAGGGTAACTAAGCATGGAGGGTGGCGAGGGATTAATAGTTCTTGTGTTAGATACTCCCTGTCCTTTCTCTCTTCCAATACTTACCATCCATGCTCAGAGGAATTGCATCTCTGTACACTGACCTGGTACAATTGCTCATGTTCTGACAACATCCAGCCATCTTCTGATTCTTGTGGTGAGACGTTCGCTCCTTAGCTTAAACTGGAACAGGGATCCCATGACATAGATACCCATTCTCTTCTCTTTAACAGCGCTTTAGTGTAAAAGTAATCACTCGTTTTAAGAGAAGGAAGTAGAGGGTTTTTTTGGATTTGCAGGAAGTACTATATCCTCCTTAAACTAATTAGGTATTACTTATCTATATCCATTTAAAATGGAGTCAAGCAATCTTTTTAATCATAACATGTGTGGCACCACTACTGAAAAATTTGATGTGTGAAGAACAGTCTTCCTTGAAGACTTTTTACTTCTTTTTGGATAAATTCCTGTACTCATAATCAAATCAGTACAGTATTGGATAGATCTTGCAGATACTAAGAAAAACCCTACGGATAAATATATTTTTGTAAAACAAGATACATAAAGTTAATGTACCATTTGTTTACTTGATTATTCAGAACTTTTTTGCAATTGCTGCACGTTTTAAACACCAGCATAAAAATCTGTTCCGAATGGTTCCCGTTTTCATTCTTTTGATTACTGTTATTCTCTAGACAAAATCAAACACTGTGTTGTAAAAACATGGTAATGAATCTCGGACAATATTGTACATAATGTAAGAATTTTTAGTGGATCAAAACAAATGTCCATCTAATGGATGGTAGCGTAGTCCTCTGACACTAGTGGAATCTCGAAAGTATAACAGAGTAAGTGTGCATTGATACTACTTCACTGTGCCTGTCTAGCAATCTGTAGCTTAATTTCTTAAACACGCAAAGGCTGTGTGTTTAACTACCCTTCGTATAGCTTTCTGCCATAAATTTGCCGGATCATTTTGAATTCACTGAATTTCACATTGTGTTCCGTGGCACTGAGTACCATGATGATTATGTTGTATGAAAACATACTTTGTGTTTAAACCTGATGAGTTCACTTGGTGCTCTATAGTTTCTGTATTGTAAGAAACAGTGAAATATTTCCTGTTCTTCTGCATGCTGCATGTGATTCTGATGCTATCATCTAAATTCAGCCCTTTCGTTTCCCAGCTGAAGTGTCTTAACATTCTGTTACTGTACAGAAGCAGTGTTTTTTACCTTTAAACATCCTTGTTGGCTTACTGTTCTCTTTTTTGTTCTAATTTCTTTTTTTAAATGAAAGGATATTAATGGTAGGATGCCCTGATTTATCAGTGATATAATGATGACTTCTGGTTTTGTTCTCTGTTCCTTTTTTTTATAAATCCCAATTCTTTTCTTTTTTGATGACTCTTGATTGTTGAGCAAATGTCATAGAACTGTGTGTAACGGCTCCAGTGCTTCCTGAGCAGCATAACCAATTGAGAGTGCACTGTGATTTTTTTCTTGTTTGGGTTGTACTTCCTTTGTGTGGATTACCTTGCTTTTATTGATACTGAATTCAGTTTGTGATTTATCGTACTAAGTTGAGAGCAACTGTGAGGTCTTTCAGTGATTCTTCAGTTGTCTTTTTTTATTTACTATCCTCAGTAATTTCTGTCATCTCACACTTCTTCCCCCTCTCTCTTGCTTGTAAAGATGAATGAATACACATTCCTTGGTGATTTCACTGATGTGGCACTTTCTTTGCCATTTATTCCTACCCTTTCTTTCCTAGCCTTAAACCAGACCTTTAATGCAGTCCACCTAATTTGAGTGGGCCTTCCCCCTTATCCCATGATAGTTTCTTGTCTTTAAAGATCTTTGGACCTTTTTTAAAGCATTTGAAGTACTGCTTCCTTCTACCAAAATTCTTCCTGCTCTGCAATGTGTATTCTTGTACCTGCTGGTTCTGTTCTTTATAACTTCTATTAACTTGTGCAATATAGAGATCAGGTTTACTGATTTATAGACACTGCTGTGGCCCTTGGAAGAGTCTTCAAATATTGGCATTGTGTTTGCCATCTTCTAGTCCTGTTGGGCAAAGGTTGTTTAAACCTTAGGTTACATGCTACAGTTAATTTGTTGAACTCATATTTGGGTTTTCTGAATACTTGCATGAATACTGTTTGCAGCCTCAGGAACTAGACATCTTAATTTGCTCTAGTATCATGACTGCTTATGTTCTGGGACTCAGTTCCTCCTGGGTTGGAGGAACTCTTTTGGGAAAGGTGAAAAGCTTCAGTGGTAAAACTTCCCTGAACTGCTGCATAGTAAACACTGATGCAGATAATCCCTTCAGTTCTTCCGCTGTGGTCTTGCATCCTTAACATCTTGATCATACAGACTTTCAACACACTTCCTTAAACATAATTGGGTAGAACCAGCCTGAAAGAAATTCTCTATACATACATATGGTTCGGGTATTTTCATATGTCTGAATACAGGTTACTATTTTAATCTTGCTTTTATTCATTCGGCTATTACGAGACTTCTTTTTTGTTATTAACTTTATTCCATATCTGCACTATGTTTTTATGAATAACAGGCATTCAGAATGTATTGAGAACTTTTAAAAATTTTTTTGTAATGCCCATATACTGACATCATAGAATCATAGAATAGCCATTGCTGCAGAAGGATTTTGGGCTCACAAACAAGGATGGTGGTAGTTACTTGGGCTTAGCAAGACATGTGGTACAGAGGTGGATTGCATTACACATTAGTGAGATGGGTAGAGGTAAAGTATAGTTTATGTAGCATTCTTCAGACAGCCTGCTGGTGCCTCAGTCAGAATCATGAGAATTACATATGCTTTTGCACTGGAGTTTAAACAGAATTCCTATTTTTCTAAGATTTTTTTCTTCTCTCATCCAAAATAAAATACATTTAAAAATAAAAAAAGTCATTCAGATGTTTTATCAGATGAGTGACTGTAGAGGATGATAGGACTAATAGGAGAGGTTAGGAATACTTAGCTTGGAATATAGCTTGGAAACCTGAATTAAAAATGGAACTCACTTTTTTTCTCCTAGATTTTCTATTGCATTTATTTAATTATACCTGAGAGATTCCTGTTTGCTTGCAAGAGCGCATGCGTTACTTAGTTACAAACTTGAATTCTTGCAAAATATTGTTAAAATGGAGGTGAATTTTATCTTTTAAGACTTTTGTATTGACAATTTTGACAAACTCGTAGACACTAGGTGTCTAGTACCTTTCAGGGGTGATTCTGATGAGGCTGTAGTAAAGCATGTTTGCCAGAACTCATTCCTGTGTGAAAGTTTTTTAGTCATCTAGACCATCTTCAAGGAAGCATCCCAGAAAGCAAAACTGCTAATTCCCTTAATGACCATCCCTCCAATGCCTTATGTTTTGTAGACTTTAGTACATTGCTTCCCCGTTTCCCAAATGATATAACACTTGCTTTGTTTTCAGGGTGGAAAGCCCCACAAACATCGGAAGGATCGCCTGCAGGATCTAATTGATATAGGTTATGGTTATGATGAAACGGACCCTTTCATTGATAATTCTGAAGCGGTAAGTGAGCCTCATCAAAGCAGCAACAAGAAATAAAGACAATGCTTTAATTTTTTGATAAAGAGGAAAGGTAAGGGAAAATACTTTGTGCCCGTCTATAACTGGTATGGATCCAAAGGCCATAATACTTTGGGAATCCAACAAATGATTGTATTTGTAGTCTCAATAAGCTGTCATTAAGCACTGCAAGAATTAAGAAAGCTATTGCTATATCACATAATTTTCCAGCCTAAGAAATTAAATCATTTTTATTTGTGGCCTTCATTTACTATGGACTGAAATTACACTGGCTCTGTTTAGTTTCTTGTACTAGCTATCTGGATTATTAGTAGATTACTGGTGTTAGATTTCCTGCATTAGATCAGGATGCAATTCTGCTCTTAAAAAACAATAAGAATAGGATGGTTATTCTAAACATTCACCAAATATGTCTGAAAAATTTGAGATAAAACAGCTTGGTTAAACAGCAGGGTGTTACAGCTTATTTTGTCTCAATATTTTTCAGAAATGAAAACACATCTTGAGGTAAAAGAAAAAGGTATTAGTTAGGTGCAGGCAATATCAGGGATATCAGGAGGTTTATAAGAGGGCATTTGAAGATATCTTAGAGATGATACATGAAATTACGAAAATGAAGAAGCAGCTTGGAAGAGAGAGTGGATGAGGTAAAAGCTCGGAGACGTCATATAATTCTCCTTTATTAGATGTCAGGAAGAAGTAGATGTACTGTTTAGTCAAGTAAAAATGAACAAAAAAAAAACCAAGAAAAAACACCTGACACTTTAGACAGCCTTCAGTTTCCTCCACTGCTGAGTGACACTGGACAAAGCAGCAGTGATCTACTGCTCTGGAGAGGAGGGAGCTAAAAGTCTGAGTGGGAGAGCAAAGATGATGAAAAGGAGTTGTGAGAAAAGGGTAGGAAAAGCACAGAAGTGAAGTGCATTGCTTAGCATACATGATGTCAAGTCTGCTTTTGAATGTGGTAGTAGATTTGGGAAATTGTAAAACTTCGTAAAGAGCTTCTGTGAACACTGAGCTGTGAGGTTTCTAGCACATAGATGTTGCAACGAATATTGCTCTTAAGAACTGTGTGAGGTGCACGGAAGGCGTGCTGCAGAACTGATATCTTCTTGAGCAAAAGAAGTTCTGCTGTTAACTACACTGGATAGCAGGCTGAGCTCATCTGTGTGTATTGTTAGTTTTGAAGTAGGTCTGAAGGCACGTGAACAAGTTGCATGAAAAGGGAGTTTGCTGTAGATGCTTATTGTAGATTGTATTAATTTGTCCTTTTTCTTAAAAATTTTAGTTGAACTTGCCAATATTAAACTGTCCTATCATTATCCCTCAACTTTTGGTTGTGCTGCTGGAACAATATTGGGGCCTAAGCCTTGGTATGTCCTTTCCAAAGGTCAGATTCTGATCTTCAGCTCAATCAGAACAGATGTGCTTCAATCCTGCTGAAAAACCACTTGAGCCTATAGGCTTATCTGGTTTCTTACTGTTGCTTAAGTTAACCATCCTCAGTTTTGAAATTTTATGATACAGGACCCAAGTTATAGCTTGGTTTTTCTGGATTTATTGTGACCTATCACAGATCTGATATGTGATTTGGATAACTTTCAGTACTTGTAGTACAGGTCTCTATCAAAGATGTATGCAAGTCTAGCAGAGTTGAACACTCACTGGTGTATTAGTACTTGTCATACTGTGCCTCCTTCCAGTGCTGTTCTTGTTACCAGCAGCAGATCCGTTAGGTTTGCAGGAGCATTTACTTCTGATATCTCTTTCCAGACTCCTTGCAAGAACATACAAAAGGCAGTTGTTGGAGGACCAGATGGTTGCATCATGTGGTAGCTGTGGAAGCTACTGGGGAGAATGGTGTATTCTCTAAAGATTGCTCTCCTGAACAAATCATTATGCCTTGTGTCTGCAAGACTAGTGAGAAGCCATCTCTGTTTTGCTTTTATCTCCATTACTATATAGAAAAGAAGAAAAAAAAAAATGCACTGTGTGCCGGCTGCAGTCTAAGTTGCTATTGCAGAGCTTAAGAGTCTTGTAACATAGGAGTTAAGAGCAACAAAACCTCTCATTCCATCTGAGATGCAAATGGGAAGTGTTCAGAAGTAAAATCCAAGTGTCTGGCTTGCTCATCTTCTGTGTGGCCAGCTATTAAATCACTGTGTACCCTGAGAAAGGGTCCAGGCCGAGCCTGGACTTCCTGCCTTTTGGAAGATACACTTTCTTACACATAAAAAGCTATAATATCCTGGGCACAAACATCTGAAAAATGAGTATGAGTGCCTCTTGAATTGCTCCAGGATTGGCGTCCTGTTGTCTCCCTCTGTATCCCAGAAAAAAATAATTGAAAGCTTCCTTAGAATTTTAGTCCTTTTTCTTGTCACAGGTGTGAAAGAAATAATGAGCTCTTTGGCACTGAAACAGATTTATTCCATAGCTTTAGAGATATTTTCCTTCTAAAAACAGATTTTGGGGTAATGCCATCAAATGTTATTAAAGAAATCAAACCAAGAAAACTCTAGGCCTGTTTTTAGCAGGCATCATAATAGAGTTAAGGAATTCTGCTTCCTTTGGATCCATTTCCAATTAAGCAGTTTTGTACATGTAACATAGATGCATATATAACAAGTAGCATATGTAACAGAGCATTTGGGTCCTCCAAGGATCCAGGAAAGCAATTGTTCTGCTTGTTTTCTTGAGGGCAGGTATCAGGGTCAAGTGCAGGGAATCTGCTAATGGCATGATTCTCAGGTAATGGATTTTAATGGGACTGGAGTACAGACAGGTACAGGACATCCTTTTCTGGAGGAAGGTTCTTGGAAGGTGCTGATAGAAGGGAGCTTCTCCTAAGCAAAGAGTTTTTTCCTGTCAGACTCCTCAAAGGGCACTGGTATCTTGCCCTAATGAAGTAGGGTAAATTTTGGGCTGCTTACTAGGCTAGATTGCCATTGTTTATCTTCTGTGAAAATGAAAATTATGCATGAGATTCTTACAGAATTGCTTTCATTGTTTACTCTGGAAAGAATCAGTACTTCCCTACAGCGTAGTAAAGACTTTAGCAGCATGGCTGCATTAAGACCATCAAAGTCTTTGTGGCTACTGAACACAGAAAAGGGCTCCTGAAGAGCAATTCAGTGGACTTGGACATGAAGCCAGCTAAAGGAAAATATTGGAGAAAGGTTCTTGGGTATGTATTACCCCAAGTGACACAGTCAGTTCTTACCTCCCATCTTCCTTCAGACTTGTCTCCTCTTACAGGAATAAGTACATAGTTACAGGTTGCTGTTTGCTTTGGATGTATCTGATATATATGCTGTTCAGTTTTTTAACTTGCTGTCCTCCTTGGAAAATTTTTAGCTGGTCCTGTTCCGAAGAAGTGGCTTTTCCTCTCTGAATGTGATTGCAGGCAAGTGGGAAATCCATGCTTCAGTCTACACAGTGGATATTTTTGGGTTAAGCATTTTGACTGTAGTCAACGGATCGGGAAGTCTTAATTCCAGGAAAAAAAAGTAAATCCAGACCATCTTACTATTGTTTCTAACCCCTATGTAGCGGTTAGTCTGATGGCAAGTCCTAATCTTTGCTTATCTTAATGGACCTCTGTGGTAGTAATACACAAAATGTTCATAACCTGGAAAGCAATCTGTCCCTTCTCACTGTTTCCACTGTTATGATATTGAAAATAGGTTTTGCTATAGTGTAAACTGCCCAGAACTAAATTCTTTGTGGAATGGTATTCCTGTTGATTTCTGCTTCCCCTCTGTTCTTCCTGCATGCACACACATGCATACACATGCATATCAGCCTGGTTTGGCTAGACTACTTGCTCTTGTGATGATCTCTGAATATTTGGTTGGCTGAATACCTTCCTGACAATGTAAGCTTTATATAGATTCCAGGGGAATACAGTGCTTTCTGAGCTTTCTGCTATGTAATATAGAACAGGTATCTGAATGATGCTTAGTGAAAAAGTATGCAATTTTCTCTCACTCAGAGGTAATAAGACTTGTACATCCAAAACAAAGATTGGCTAGCACCTTCCCCAGTGTTGGGTAGATGAATGCAGAGAAAGAGCCATCCACCTAGAAATCTGTAAACAGTGAAAGCTGTCTTTTGAAGCAGGTAGCAACACTGACAGGAACTGAAGCAAAACATGAATGCCAAGAGCAATGGGAAGCATGCAGTTCAGTACTTCGGACATCCAGCGCCGTATGTCAATATTTAACCCAGTCTACTATATTCATGATTTCACAGCAGCCTTCTAAAGACTGGTGTAGGAGTCCTGTGCTGCTGGGTAGAGAAAACTAGCCTACCAATGGTTTCTCATACATGGAAAGTTTCTCCAAAACAGGTACTTCAACTTAAAGGAAAAACTCATTTTTCTTTAGCTACATCTTGCCTCAAGAGCTCAGACCCTCTTAAAAGACAGCCTTTCAAGGATTGCATGTTGATTTTAGTAATTCCGAACATATTGGTAAAAGAGTTGCTCTTTTTCTATCTGGGTTCCCTAGAATGCTTTCTATAATTTAAGGGCTTAGTCTTTGCAAAAATTCTGTGTCACGATACACAGTTTTCACGCATTTTCAGGATAAATTTGGCTTATTTCATCTTGTAATCTCCAGGCTTATTAAAGGTGTGATATTTAATATCCTCTTCTCTCCCATCCTGGCTTCCCCTCAAAAGTTCCTGCTGCTGTGATCTAAAACTCGAAGCTGATGGATTGCCAGTAAGAGCATCTTGCTCAAGACTCTTGAGTAACTGAGATGCTTTTTCCCAGTGAGAATGGTATCTGTTTGGGGAATGGCAGAGCTCAGTGTGCTGATGGTAATTTTTACTTTTTTTGTGGTGTTCTGGGCCAGATGCTGTTTTAGGCCAACTTGATGATGTTCTCTCATCCTTCCTACTCAAAGGAGCTTGTTTTATGCTTAGCTATGGAGAGCAGTGTTGTTGCTTGAGAAAGATAAATGTCTCTTAAAAAAACAAAACTAAAAAACCTATCAACCCACCAATGTTAGAGGCATATACAGAGAAATGCTACGTAGGATCCATTATTAAACATACTTTCACATTGGATTGAGAGATAAATTTAACATTGCTGCATTTTTCATGTGGAAAAAGCTGCCTTTGTAGACCTCTATCAAACCTCATCCACACTGAATACGTGAGGGTGCATTAAAGCTTTTCTTTTTAAGAGATTCATTTACTAGCTGTTTCATTGGCTATGGATTTGTGTGTTTATATTACTAGTCTGTCTTCCTTGTTCATTGTCGCTTTGCCCAGTCTTGGAAGTTCTGTGGTTGGGGAATAGTGCTCACTTAGCTGAGTGCACCGTGTCGCCTTTAATAAAAGATGCCTTGCATGCTTCCCAGGTGTCTTCAGGGTGGATCTGCCAGTTGGCACCTGACATGTCATATGCATTTGAGTGAATACAAGGGCAAATTCTAATTAGGAGATTCTTTCTTTGCTTTTTATCCCTCCTCACCCCAAGATGAATAAAGGTGTAAAGTGGAGTACCAAACAAATAAAGCAGATACTGTTCTGCTTAATGCAGAACAGACATGTTTAAACTATATACCCAGCAGTCCTCTAGTACAAGAACCATTATGGCTAGAGGGACAAAGGTAGTTGAATTTGCAGAACAAGTCTGATATTTGTTAAAGCAACAGTAATGTTCTCTTGCTCCTTCTGCAAAATATCATATCCTTTTTTAGGAAGGAATAAGTAATTTCTTAAATAATTTTTTTAACCCTGTGTTCTGGCCTAGATTTCATCCAGGTAGTTTAGGACTGCTCATGTATTTAATGACCTCAGTGGGACAACTGGGAAACTGAAAACTCAGCATCTGCATAGGTACTTGAAAAAACCTAAGACTTCTATCTGGCCTTTGTAGTACCATTGTTTAAATTTGTGTACATCAAGAATGTAGGAGTAAGCAGTAATTAAGAAATAATAGGTGTAGCAACTTCTTGCTTTTTGCTAAATTTAATTTTTTGAAGAGCACAAAATCACTTTTCAAAGTAATCTGAGCTACTAGAGGGGTAGATCATGGCCTGGGATCAACTATTCTTCATGAGCAGATGAATCTATTTAAGCAGCACAAGGAACTTAAGTATTTTCCAAAAAATATACAAACAATATGATTGTTAATGTAATATAAAGGGGGGTTTATAACATGCCAAAATAACAGATCTTTTATAAAAGCATTTGTCTTAAGTGTCATATAGGGTAAGTCTGCTCTTCATGTTAGATGAATGGGAAAGGAAAGCCTAACTTTTTCCTACAGAATCTTCTAGTAATTCTGTACCATGAAACCTGGAGAGGTTAAGTAATACATTGCATATTTATTTGTAATAAAAACACTGAACTATATTTTCTGTGTGGGTCAGAGCTCTATCTCTGAAATAATTGAGTTGGACAGATAAAGGTGGTCACATGAGTGGTCATACATTTTATAACTTATCCCCTTGAAAATATTTCAGCCTAAGAATGTCATCTTGTTGCACTGAAGGTCACTGAAGCTAATAGCCTGACTCTGGTGACTGGTGGAAGGGTATAAAAGGTGGTGGTCGTGGTGAGAGCAAAACAGGGCAATATATATCTATTGGTACTTCTCTCAAGGTGCTGTGATAGGCTGATGGATTACAATATCCTCACTACTAAACTAGGATTCTCCTAGGAGACCATCCTATCCTAGTCTAGACTACCCTGAGCCAGGTATTATATCTTTATTTAATAGTCTGTTATGCTTTTTTCTGTTGTGCTTTGCCAGCCGTCCTTTGCCCAGGGTTAAAAAACAAAACAACTTGCCTATGCATTTTGGAAGAGGAATCTTCTTTACCATAGGAAGGCTCTTTCTGCTTGCTTTTTGATGTTGTCTTGGGTTAGAAAAGCAATGTATTGTTCCCCCTTAACCTTGTTCAAGATTTCATTATATATTCTATTATGCTGGTTTTCGGAAAGATAGTTCTGGGGTTTTTGTTTGAAAACTCATCCTTAAAGGATAGCAAAGCCAAAGAGTGCATTTCAGTTCTTTGTGTCTTTAAGAAGCATAGAGATGGATCAACTATGCTTGTTTGAAGTATCTTGAAGTACGTAGTGAAGTGTATGGATATTCAGTCCATTTGACTGAAGCAACCATATTTGACATAACTTCAGTTAGCTTGACTTTATTCAGTGGGCTAATGATGATCAAAAATAAACAGCTCCCCCCGCCCCCCCCCAAGCTGGTTAGAGCCATCTCAAAAATAAACAAGGAACAAAAATGATCCCTGCTTAACTGCTATTATTTAGATAAAAGATATCTAAATAATACCAGTTTCACAACATATAATGTACAGGCTACATTTCTTAAAACACTTGGACATGTTTGCAACAAATCTGATTTCCAGGACTTAATACAGAAGTGTTAAAAAGCCTTTTCACATGTGTACTTTTATATTATAGTTTGTTCTCTGGAAGGGAGTTGAATGAGGAGGATCAAGGTCAAAATATCTGAACACAAGAGTAGACAATATAAGATACTGCTGTGTACTGTGGGTCTGGATTTCACAACTGAACTGTATAATCCATAAAATTTCTGTTGTTCTTGGTGTAATAATGAAGTTGAAACTGGTTAACTTATTTAAAAAAAAAAAACTAAATTATCTTCCGCACCTAAACATTTAATTAGATTAATGGCACTAGAAGCATAGTAAAGTAGCTCAAGGACAAAAGTTGAAAATAACTTGCATACTTGATCTGCTTTTAGATGATCAGACAATATATCAGTCTTATTTTTTTATCTGCAGAATGATTCCGTAATCTTTTGTGGGACAAATCTTTGTTCACAGGAGTCAATCATATGAAGTCCTGTCTGTTGGTAGGTCTGAGAATTTTAATTTTCAGTCTTGGAATGTATAAGGAAGAGCAGAACACTGTAAAGGGCTTAAACTATTTTCCTTAATAGGATCATTTCTGCGATTTCATATGCTAAAAAAGCTAGTGCAAAGCAAAAGTCTTGAAACCAATTCATCAGAAGACGTAGAAGTTGCAAGAGCCATGTTCCCGTTAACTGAGAGACCTGAAGAAACTTTAAAATGAAGTTTAATCTAGCTGTTGCCAATATCTTATACAATCATATTCAAATTTTCTGTTCAATTAGGGTGCTAGAAAATAGTAAGCTTACCTCGAAGGAGGGAGTACGAGGTACATTGTGGTCTGCAGGTCCCTGTTCTATGTAAGTTGAAAATAAAACGAAAAAAAGGAAACATTAAGTCATAAGTTATACCTTGTTCACTAGGCTAAGGACAAACCAAATTTTGGTAGGGAAAAGTAAACTCTGTCAAGGGTTAAGGAGAACTGAATGTCAAAAAAGTCTTTGAAATTCTGACTAAATTCATAGTCCTCAGCAGAAGCTGTTGAAACCTCAACTGGTAAGTTGCACATCCACATCTTGCTGACCTTGTTTGCCTGCCGACTATTATGGCATAGTTTGTTCATCTGTATATTGAACGAATTCTGCCTTTCTAGTTGCCTTGTTCCTATGGATCTGTGCCACACAGCATGTTGATCATCCTAATAATCTGCTGTGATTCAGGCTTCCTCACTTGTGGACTGTCTAATCCTTACTTTTTCTTGTGTGTTCTCCAGGGCTTCCTTTACTGCTCTGCAGCCAAGTCTTCACTGTGTTTCCCTTTACTTGCTCTTCACTTCTTATGGTAATGGTTCCAGCTTTGACTGTGTGCTTTCTCCTTCAAACTTGGCGACTACTGTATTCTTCTGTTTTGATCCCGTACTGCCCCAGCCTCACCGATTCAGTTCACACCCTGTCAGCTCAAAAGGGAAATGCCTGCTGTCTATTAAGCACTGTGGATAATCATTTATTTTCTTTCCCTTTCATCTTCCGTGTACATAGTGAAGCTGGTTCTGAGAGCTGTGGAAAAACATCAGTTTTCTCTGAAATTCTTACTCAGCCTCCACTCTCAAGTTTACCTTGCACTTCCTACTTTGCGTGGTCGTCCTGGTCTCTTAAGATGAATGGCAAGTCCACAACTAAGCCACTTTGCTTTCATTTTGTCCAATTAATAGATTCTCCTGCTTTCTTGCGCTCGTCTTTGATGTGATCTTAGGGTATTTCATAGATCCTGTCACCACTTTTCCTTTCCCTTTCTGTCTTTCTGTACTGCTTGTTAAGCCTTCCATTCTACGAAAATAAAAGGTGATGACTCATGGAAATCTCTAACTACTTACTCAGATCAAATCCAAATAGATCTCCAGTTCAGGCTTTTTCCACCAGCTTCCTTGTTGAAGTATACATTCACTGTTTTCCTCTTCTGGATAACTCTTCTTCCTGTCTTAGTGCTTTTGGTAGCCCAGACTGTTTGGTTCATAAACCATTTTAACTTCAATATATTTTGCATGGCATGCAGGGGGAAATGAAATAAGCTGGTAGCTGACACTCCACTTTGCACTGTGCGTGCTCCCTTCATGTAGGTGATCTCAAGTCTTCAGTTAATGTTGTGGCAGTTAAAACTGCCTACTCATTTATTCAGCCTGTTGAATTGTCTTAACAGACAGTTAAGTGGAAGGCCTGCTGGTTCAAACTTCAAAATAACAAACACATTGTTTCCTTCTCAAGTATCTTTAAGTCTTAATCATTTGGCTGTGCTACGAAACACTTATTGCTTACAGCTGTAACTCAAAATCGACTTTTTCCTCTGCCAGAATGCATACCTCTGAGGTATCTCAAAATCCTACCCTTTCTTGCAGAAGAAGGGCAGAAATTGATTCTTAGTCATTGCACTGTTACTGTGTCTTTCTGGTACTTTTGTAACACTTCCTAGGTCCTGTAAATGGTTTCTCCATTTGTATGTGTCTCAGGCATTCTGTTTTTATGCTTCCAGACAGACTATAGCTTCCAGAATTATATTTGTGGCTTATTAAGTTCACCATCTTGCAATTTTCAGTATTTGAAAACTAAGACCAGTAGTTCAAATTTGGAGTAGTTAAGGACAACATTGTCCTTCTGCGTAGTGGTAACAGCATTGTCAAGGCAACCCTCCCTCAGTTCTCTTGCAAACACTTCCATGGCTTGCTTTGTTGATACTTCTGCACAGAGCTAGAATGAATCCATTCATGCTCCCAGTCTTTTTGAGAGTTTGCTGTTTACAAGGTATTTCCTAGAGATTTAACAGTCTTCTGGTAATACTTGGGAGAGAATGTAATTCTGGAGAGGCTGCTGGTCATGAAATAATAGAATTAATATTGTCTTCCATTGTACTTGATATTGACTACTTTTCCTATGTCTTTGGATTTCAATATTTTTGAGATATAGCTTTGCAATTCTAACTTGAAAATTCCTTCATAAATACTAAGTGCTTTTCAAAATAAAGTGTGTATAAGAGTTTGAAACCTTTTGTGGTTTTAAAACTGTCTAAACAGAGTGAGAATATGTCTGACTTTCAATGAAACAGGTCCTGGCATTGTTATATTTGTATAAGAGGCAATGTCATATTCAACACCTAAAATTGGAAATAAGGTAACAGATACTGTGGCTAAGTTTGTCACGTCTGGGATAGCATTTTTAACAAAAGAAAATTTCGAAGAACTTTGTAAGAGAGGTAGTTTTTTGAGCAGGGCACTGTGGTTAAAGTTGGTACTAAATGTAGTGTGTGTTGGAACATCTGAACATGTCAAGTGCACTGCAGAGGTTGGTATTAATGAAAACTGTGGCAATCTTAATGAAACAAAGCATATAATCTGAGAAGTTTTTTTATGTTTAATTTACAAGAACATCTCTACTATCTTCAGTCCTATTTCCTGGATATAACATCAAATTCTGTAAAATTCTGATATAGATTAGGCTTCTTCCACTGCAGTATAGTGATTGTTCAGACTCATCTTTTTTGAAAATATGGAAGAAATAGGTTCTGGAAATAACTGTAGTTATCATTTACAGATAACTTAAAGGGCCTGTGATAGAAGTGTATGACTAACAGAAGGCAATTTGAACTGCACATTGCCTCATAAAATTGAAGGGTATTCAATAGAAGTATGAAACGTAAAATTTAAAATCGATAGAGGCAGATTTGGTTTGTTTTGGTTTTTTTAACAGAATTTGTTTTCAACCAGTGATGTTGCTGGTATGCCTGTAAGGCTGTCGTAGATGAAAACATATAATTCACTATGTGCCTGCCTATTTCCTGGACAAAAACAACCAGTGAACAATCAAGTGAAGTTGCTCATAGGCAGGTGGTATATCCATTGTTCATATGGTTTATGCATCTTGAGATTTAATGTCTAGCATAACGTAACATGCTCTCAGAGACAGAATATTGAGGGGAAAAAAGTTTAAAAAGTTTTTGGGCTTTTTTTTTTCCTGGGGTGGTGGGAGGTGGGAATGCCTCTGTGCCCATCCTCATTTCCTTCAGAAAGCAGTACTTTTAATGCTGTAATCCTGTCTTTTCTTCCAAAAAAAGGGCATTGTTTTGAAAGTAGAAAGGTTATTCTATGATATTAGTGTTCTGTGCCTTGGCCAGTAAGTTTTCAATAGCATTACTATCCTGCTTCTATTCCAGCAAGCTGTGCTGTGTACTTGTATATAATCTTTCATGTATAGGGACTGAAAAATGAACTACATATTCATTTTATTAAGAAATGCTGATGAACTCATCTTCTTTTTCCTGCCCAGTATGATGAATTGGTTCCTGCATCCCTGACAACCAAATATGGAGGGTTTTATATCAACACTGGTACACTGCAGTTCCGCCAGGCATCTGACTCAGAGGACGAAGACTTTGCAGAAGACAAAAAGCATAGGCCACCTAAAGTGAGTTATCTTAATTATGCTTTGTATACAGAACTTACAGCTAGGTGGACATTGGGAAATACTTGATACGCTTAGAATGGCTCAGATGAAGAGGCTGAACGCAGAATGATGCACAGTATTGTTTTATTGCATTTTCTGTTCTGTGGCTCATTTACTAGCATTCGGGAAATAACTCAGGATGTCCACAGGCTATCCAGTCTTGTAAGACTAACTGTCTGTTTAGGCAAGCTAACGAGTTGTGTCCATCCATCTTGAAGTGACAGATGATTCTGTAATTTTAAAGGAATTTTATTATATGAGATTAGAACTTAAATTCTCCAACACGGTTTTTATGATTTTGCACAAAGCTTGCATGATTTGCAATTGCTCCTAATATTCAGAATAACACTTAAAACATCTGTTAAAATAAACCCGGCACATAAGAATAGCTATATTAAAAAGTATATATACAGTCTTTCCAAAACAGCGTGCTGTTGTTTGTACTTTGACAAGTTATGATCAATGTGAACATAATTACTTGCATGTGACATTCACAAGTTCCATGCCATTCAAAAAACATCCTGCTTTCTGATGTCCTTTCCTGCTCTGTAATTCTTTAAATTTAATGTAATTTTAAGGTTCTTGTATTGGATCTGACTGGGATGGAGTTAACTTTCTTCATAGCAGCCCTTATGGTGCTATGATTTGGATTTGTGACTAAAATACTGTTGATAACACACCTAAGTTTTGTCTGTTGCTGAATAATGTTTGCACAGTGTGAAGGGTGGTGTTTTTCCTACCCTGCACCAGCAGGTAAGCTAGGGATCTGCAAGAACTTGGGACAGGAGACAGCTGATCTGAATTTGTCGAAAATATATTCCATACTATGTAACTTCATACTCAGCAATGAAACTGTGGTAGCAGAAGAAGAAGGTGGGGGGGATTCAGTCTTCCAAGGTGGCCATTGCTCATACTGGCTGGGCATCAGTCTGCGTGTGCCTTAAGGTATTTTTCTTATTGAAAACTCTGAATTCAGTAACTGTTTAAAAATGATTAATGACGGAGACTTGTCAGTAACTGCAATTGCTGCTAGGAATCTAGGGGTACTGTTTGCCTTTACACACATTGAGGTATTTTTCCTGGCTCTGAATTGGAATGTGTAAGGAAAACTAGATGTTTCTTGCTGTAAAAGTCCTTAAGGGTGGAAGAATCATTGTCCTTTAATTGATCTCTTTTCTAGATAGCAAAGTTAAAAGAAAGTGAAGATCGTGGAATGAAGAAGCGCAAGCGGAAAGATGAAGGGACAGAAAAGGAGAAGAAGCCTCGGAAAATGAAAGTTCCTAAGCAGTTGGGGTAGGTTTCTTTCTTTAGATGAACCCTTGAATTGTATGTGAGGTTTGGCTTCAAGATAGCGTGCTGTAGCAAGATTATCATAGCTGTTTAGAATATTGTATTTTTTAAACTATAATTAATAGCTAATAGATTTTGGGTTTGGAATTTGTTTGGGAGTTTTGCATAAATAAGTCCTACGAACTAGTTTTTTTGTCCCCCAGAATTTTGAACAAGGCATAATAAAACAAGAAAAGACAAGTTACAGAAAATAAATTTTGAGTCTATGAATAGCATTATCCATCATTGTTCTACCCGAAGTCTTACATAGCACTAAGAACTACATCTTCTAATGAAAAATAATTTTCTTTCTATCCCTTGGTTTCTAATCTGGAAAACTATAAACATAGCTTAATTATTCTACATGTGTCTTACTAACTTCATGTATGCTTTCCTGAGTTCTGATGCTAGCATGGAAGGATTAAGGTGGTGGGAAAACTGTCGTTGAGTGAAAGTTGTCTTATTATGAATATTCAAGTTGGTATTGAAAAGTTGTTGGTGGTATTTTTCATCAAGGTGATGAATTGGCAGAAAATGCTCAATTTAAGTAGCATATAGATGTTGAGCCTGCATGTCAAAATTCTTAGCAATTTTTTTAACATACACAGTGTGCCTAAACTTGAAGCAACCTGCCACCATTCAGGAGTCTGAGACGCAAGTTTAAGTATTTTAGTAGCATAGATCAGCTGTGAGTTTAACAACTGTGCCAACTTCTCCATAATTAAATTGAGAAGTCAAGAGTAAATAACCTTTGCCTTAATGTGTACAAAACTTAGCAAAACAAATCAGTTGGAGAGCATGAAGTCACATGACCAGGAAAGGTTTATGGTATTTGATAGAATAGTCTGAAGATAGAAGGAAAAAGTACTTGCTTCTTCCCCGTGATAATTTAATTGTACTGAACTCCCAGATTTTTGTTAAAGGTTACTAAGGCCTCAAAAGTCACATGCATTCTAATGAAAGATTTCTTTCCTCTAACAGAGTAATGGCCTTAAATTCACACAAGTCTGAAAAGAAGAAGAAGAAG
The DNA here is from genome assembly GCF_964195595.1 of Calonectris borealis. NCBI lineage: Eukaryota > Metazoa > Chordata > Aves > Procellariiformes > Procellariidae > Calonectris > Calonectris borealis. The sequence goes on from NC_134312.1 coordinate 55,571,114, forward strand.
TTGTATAAAGACTCACTCTCTCTGGCTGCCATGATCCGTAAATTTCAAAAGGAGAAGGAAGCCATGAGGAAGAAGGAATCTAGTCCAAAACCTCCAGTGACTATTGCAACCTCTACCCCTAGTAAAATTCCTTCTTCCTCTCTCAGTGCAGGAAACGATATCTCTGACTTGAATCTTAGGATCAATGATCCTGTCCTCTCCATTTTTGGTAGCACAAATGAACCTGAGCTCATGCAAGAAGCTGAAAGTGCCCTGGAGATGCTGGGAGACATTGACTTTGACAAGTTGCTTGATGGCACTTCTGATGGCAGCCCGGTATCTGAGCTGTCAGGAGAAAATGGAAATGTCACTCAGGCAACCTACATCTCTCAGGTCATGACACCCAAGCAGGTGCCTGCTCTCCCAGAAGGTCTGCCTATGCTACTTGAAAAGCGCATTGGAGACCTTCGAACAGTAAGTATAAATTCACTGGTAAGGGATTGCATTCAAGAATCTGAGAGAACGAGGAAGAATAATTAGGGCCTAAGTTGTCATCCTTGAATTGCTGTCTGAAACTCTGGAAAATGTAGAATTTATCTTAATGTCAATCTTAATGGCTGTATTTATACTCAGATGAAAATGGGCACAGAGTTGATGCAGGTCAATTGTTAAAGCAGTGTTTGTTTCACAGTGAAGACAAGGTTTTAAAAATCTTCTGTATACAATAACTTGTAATGTTTGTTTGGTTTTTTCCATAATGGAAATATCAGTGTTACTTTAACTTGAATTATTAGTTGGTGAAATGGATGGGTGTTTTTTACTTTGGAGGAGGACACCTGAAATATGCCTGCAGCTTACAAATCAATGTCTTGAATTTTTGGCTTTGTGATGTAAATGATAACTTGCCAGTTTAAAAAAACAAACAAACATCAACAACAGCAACAACAAAACATCAGAAAAACACCACCAACTACAAAAAAAACCAACCACAAAACTGAATATTTTCTTTTGGAAGGTTAGAATGGAGTCCAAACTCATCAAAATGTTAATGAAAAGTATTAAATCCACAGATTACAAACATCCCAATAGCTTATGGAAAGGGATCAGAGCTATTAAGGTATTATACGCTTCTTGTTTCAGTTGTGGTTGTTATCTTAAGTTGAGAATAAACTTGTTTGATTGTCCAGATTCTGATATTAAAGCTTTTCCGTACTCAGAATAAAGCGCAGCTTTTCCTTACTCAGAATAAGTTTTGAAAAAGCAGTTCAAGTTACTACCTTTTTGGAAAAAAATAATTTAAACAGTAGCAGAGCTTGCTTTGCTACAGGTTAGAGTAATGGTAAAACATAATGTTTATCTTACATGTATGTAAATGTCTTGCAGTGTTCTTAGTTACTGTTAAATGTACCAAGCTAAATACAGCCAAGGGGTTAATATTTAATAAAGTGAGAGAGATGATTTTGTCTACCTTTGAATATTCAGGTTAATTTTGCTATGAATCAACAATAAGCTTTGACCAAAACTGCAGAAGAACTGGATTAGGCCAAAAGTCAGGAAGTGTTAGTGGTCTGCCCCAAATTCATGCTGCTTCACTGTATAGCAAGCCCCACCCAGCTGGAAGAAAGCTTTAATTCAGTGGCTCTTGGAAAACCAAACTCTTCTATCTTCTGCTTTTGATAATGTCTTCTGGAAGTTTGGTGCTGGCTGAGCAGAGCAAGTCTACCCATACACTTGGGGAAAAACTAAACTATGTGTTGACTTAAAGATTGCAACTTCCTTACCTTCTGCAAATTGCAATCAACTGACACGTTATCAGTGGCGGAAAACATCTTCTAAAAAGCAAGAAAAAAGAAATGGGTCTTGTCAAATACTACCAGGCTCACAGCTTTAGTGCTCGTTAATGCAAAGAAAGCTAAGAAGTTTATAAAGCTATAGGAAAAAGCCTATGTTCCATGAATGGAGTATGATATATCTAGATTTAAAAAAAAAACAACAATATTTAGAAAGCCACTGAGTAAATACAATAAAAACTTCCTGACTTCCTTTTGTAGATTAATGTCTTTAGTTCCCTAAGTGGGCAATTCTGAACTACCATGACAGAAAACAATATTGTACACAAGCAGGAAAGTAATAAAATGGCTTTTTTCTGTTGTGAAGGTAACTGTCAAGATAATCTGTCTGTGGAAATAAAAACTCCACAGTTCAGTGATAGCAATGCAATTTTTGAATCTGCCAATGTTGCTCTCTTCAAAAGCCAGCAACACTGTCCAGTATAATGCTGAAATTGCCCTTTAAGGTCTACCTGGGACCGAAATGTCAAAGCGTATCTTTCCTTCCACTTTTATATAAACCAGAAGATGATAATAATCCTAGTGTTAGTTATGCTTAAAGATACTGGATTTAAGACTTTCAAACTTGTCTTCTTGGTATCGTATCACTTGTAAACATCTATAATCTTTCTAAATTTTTAGCAGGACAAATGCTTCAGTATTCCTAAACAGATAGTACCACCCCCTCAGCAGTTGAATTTATAGTAGAAAGTAGTGACCAGAATGCAGTCCTTACAGGAACTTAAAAAACTCTGGCATCAATGTTCATGACTGAAGCGGTAAAGCATTCAGACAATGGGCTACCTTGTGGTTTCTGGTAGAGTATCAGACTTCTGTTTTCCTGTGCAGTGTAGAGTTCACAATTCCAGAAAATATTTTTCTTTCAAACTTAAATGGGTCAGTTACAAAGAGCAAGAACTGTAAGTATTTCATAGTAATAAAGGAATTTTATCAAGTTAAGACTTGCACTTATTTGTAGTTTTTAGCTATGTTGTCACAAATCCTAAAGATGTTTTTTAAAAGGCAGAATTAGAGATTTTTAATTTATTTGAATATTCAGCCTCGTAGCATGTTGGCTGCCTCTAATGTTTGTCAGTCACTACAATGATACCACACTTGCCTACTTTTTTGCATGCATATCCTTTTCCAGCCTCTTTAGATATTCGCTGTCTGGTCCCAGTGCCAGAATATAAGATGAAAATAAGCCTCTAGAAGTGGGGTTTTTTCTCTTGACTTCTCTAAATCTGCAGAGTGGATGAACACTAGAGAAGATCTTACTGATTTTTGTAGAATGGTGCAGGGAATTGGCTTTCTCCTACAAGCTGTCATTGTTTGTGAAAATAAGAATCTAGGTGATAAGAACAAAGATAAAGGGATTCTACATGGGAATTCCTGCAAGATCAGTAAAAACTTCTGATAAAAGGAAGTATGTATAGGAATAAGGTTGTCTTTCTTCCCCCCACCCCAAACAGACTCAGGAAGACACCAGACAAAAATATTAGAGATATAGTCTAAATATGGCAAGAATGCTGGACAGCACCAGAAAAGAGGGATGAGGTATTCCTCTAGCATACATAATCCCTTTGTAGAAATTGCAATGAAAGATTGAGATGGATCTAAGAAGGCTGGGAAGTTGTAACTGCGTGAAGGCACGTAACAGAGGTAGAAGAGGAGCCTTTCATAGATTGAGAGTAGTAATGTGTTTATGCTCTTGCCTGCTTGACTTGTCAAGCAATGCTCCTCTTTTTAAAGCAAACAGTGATAGTGGAACATTGCTGGTGGTGAGGTAGTAAAACATTTCTACCATTTTCTTTCTCCATGGTTATTGAAAAGATGAATGTGTTAACATCAGTGAACCAGGCAGATTCTAAATAGAACGATTGTTTGCCTTAGAGGAAGGTGTTTTTATTTGAGTATAATAACAATAATCCTCACCTTTTTTCTAAACAGTTGAGTATAGTTTGGTTTTGTTTATCTTTTTCCAAGTAATGCTGTTCTCTGGAAAATAAGAATGTGATACAGTTGTAAAAGTAAAGATACAAAGGTTGTTGGGATAAAATGCTCTATGAACTTTTGGATACTCTTTATTGCTGTATTTTCAGGCCGCCAAGATGTTTGATGAAGAAGGCAGGAAGAAGTTTTTCACACAAGACATGAATAATATTCTGCTGGAGTAAGTGCTTATCTGTACAACCTTCCCTTTTTGGAAAGGGGGTGAAAGGAAAAGTACAGAAGAGGAAATATTATTGAGGTTGTTCCAACAAAGCCCTTAAAAGTCAAAGAAGGTAGATCAGTCTAAGCTAGTTATTAGCTAAAGAGATTTATATATGAATACAATTCCTGTCATGACTATCTGTCTATATCCAGTGTAAAGTGTTTTGTAGTGCCCCGTGTCCTTCACTTCATGTGTAAAATTCAACAAAACTGCCATTATTTCTTCCTGTCCCCCACTTTCGTAACTCAAAACACCTTCAGCTTTCATGAAGGAAAATGCCAGCTCTTTTTGCTCTGTAATCCTTCAACTAAGCATTTAATATAGAAGGTTCTATGTTCGTATTCTAAGAAACAGAAAGTAATCTTTAGAAGACTGTAGCAGTCAAAATTGTATCAAGATTGATGTGCAGTGGTGGGAGTAAACAAAACCTGAATGAGTATTCAACATTGCTGGAGGAGTATATATATGAATGGGTTTTTGCCACTGATCAAGTCTCCTTTTGTGAAAAAGTTTATCTGAAAATGTCTCAAGCTGCTGTTTTTAGTATGCGTAGCTAGAATATGTTATGCATACAAAACTTTCTGAGGTTTTGTTCAGTTGTCATCTTCATCTTGGAGTGCGTCACTGCTTGACTGTCTCTTTTTTGTTTGTCAGTATTGAGCTACAGTTACAGGAGATAAATCCTGCCATCCGCAATGGAGTGTACTCTCACCTTGAGGCTTTTGTGCCATGCAATAAGGACACACTGATAAAGCGTCTGAAGAAGTTACACCTCAATGTCCAGGTAATGATGGGGAGATTAGCTCCAGCATGAGTCAATTATGTAATAGCAATGAGGACAGAATGCAGGAGAGTAGAGCAACATCCACACAGTCTCCAATAAAGCAGAAGATTTTTGGATCAGTTGCTAGATCAGCTTAAAAGCTTTTTTCTGTGTACCTGCTATTGTCACTACTTCAGAAACAAATATTTTAAGTATTTCAGACCCTTTATTTGAGAATGAAGTGCTTTCATCTTGAGAGCTGGGTACAGGGTACATATCAAAGTAGCAGAACTAGAAAGCCACAATAATCATGGTTATGACAGGTTGAAAAAAAAAAAATAGTATTGCATTCAGTTCTGTGTCAAGAAAAAAGAAAGGCTAGATGGATAATAGATGACCCAGCCTGTGCTGTTTGTGCAAACTTGCCTTTGTGGCTACGTCTTACAAATACTTCTTATGTCATTTGCAGTTGCTTTTCTCTTAAAGAGTATGTTTTCCTATTGAATAAAAAAGTTATCTTGACCCGATTCTTCAGATGAAATCCAGGACTAAATCTTGCAGAGGATCTGAGGATCATGAATGCAGAGTTCTCGGAACTTGCTAAGAAGGCAAACATTCATGTGCCATTTCTAAGCAGTAAGACATAATAGCACATAGTATTCTAGTCCTTCTCAATAAGCAGTTATGATTAAGAATGTAAAGTCAGAAGATATAGGAAGAGAATTTAAAACAGGGAAGTATATAGTATATTACTTTAACGTTTGAAGTTCTTAATATTTGGAGACAATTCTAAATACATAGTCCTTACCTTTGAGGTACATAAGTTACATATAATAATTATAACTTAATACTCAGATAATGTAATACATACATTTTGTTCATTGCCTAGGATGTTTTTATACCACAGAGTTTTTGGAGACTTGATTAATTGGATACTTATTTGCAAGTGTTGAGATACTCATCGGTCAAGTCATCTTGCCTTTTCCCTCAGGTTTTCTTCCCTTCCTTATTTTGATTAAAAACCATTATTTAATGAGATCATGCCGTAATGTTTTGCAATATTCATGGTACGTTTCCTTGTGACTATCTTTCATTGTTTCCGGTCTCAAGGCTTACGTGAGTTGTATGAGAAATTTCAAGTATGTGCATTTCTATAATGCTGTTGCACCTAACAGGATTCAAGTGCCATGTAGGAAATGGCTGTTGCAGTCAATAGTTAGTACTGCCTCAGGAGCGAATGGGAAATTATTTTTGTGAAGCTTGTCTGAAACACTCTTTACGTTGCATCTAATAGGACTGCTTTGGTGTTTCTCTTTTCACAGGATGACCGCTTGAGAGAACCACTGCAAAAGCTGAAACTGGCTGTCAGTAACGTCATGCCTGAACAGTTATGCAAGTATCAAGAGGACTGTCAGGCCCGCAATCAAGCCAAGAATGCCAAGTAGGTATTTCTGGAGTCTGTGCATGCCCATTCTAGAGTGCAGCTGGAAGTCTGTCTCCATGTTGTTCATTCCCTGAGCTCAGCAAAGTACTCGACTTCAGTTTACAGGTGTCTGTAAGTTTTGAATTGTACAAAATACTTAGTTTTGTGTAAGTGATGTTATCACTTGACCCCAGAAAGAAATTCCATTAACTGAATGAAATAGGTCTTGAGAGAAAAAAATTATAAAGGAGAAGGATACTGGAGATTCTCAAAATGCTGGATTAATGGAGGGGCTTGGCGCATTCAGGTTCTTGATATGTTTTGTTCTTGTTCATTGTAATTGTTTCCCTCATAGTTAACTAATTTTAGACTTGGAGAAGCATTAATAGATTGATAAGCATCCTGCCATTTCCCAGTAGGGGCACTACATGAAGCTTATAGCCAGTGTTCTTGATAGCATCCATACAGTGTGTCCTTTTCACTTGTCTCTGAGGACCATGAAGCGGTGGGGGGAGGAAGATGAACAGTTTACCTTTTCAGAAAAGGTATAACGAGAATCTGAAGACAGGTCCTTTTTTTTTTTTTTTCCTAACACCTAAAATGACACTCCTTTCTCAAGGAAACATTTTGTCGGTGTTTTATATCTATAAAGACAATTGTTCTAACCGTAGGTTGCAAGCAGAAGATGAGCGAGAGAAAAATGGATCGGAGGAAGATGATGATGAGAAACCTGGAAAGAGGGTTGTGGGTCCCAGAAAGAAGTTTCATTGGGATGACACAGTGAGGTGAGACAAAACTACCTTTTCCACCAGGAATTTTCACTGACTTCATAAAGGGATCTCCAAGGGGATGTTTAATAGATAATTGTTCTCAGAAGTACACCTCAGAGAAGTTTTGGAGAGTGTTGGGGCTAAATAGGCAAGCTAGAATGCTGCAATGGTAAAACATCCTTTTCTCTAACTTAAAAGGCAAGATCATCCTATGTCCAACCCTTTTTTCACTGCTTGTTTATCTGCTTTATCCAAATACATGAGAATTTTCCTGGTCCTAGGACTTCGAGGTTCTTTAAGCAAAGAACGGAGTTGTAAGCAGTTATACCTGCTTCCCGCCATTCCTGGAATAGGTCACCAAATACTGTCACCCAATGAGCGGTAAAGATTCTGCCACAATAGGGCAGACCACCAAAATTGGTGATGCTGGTTTGGCAGGCCTCCCAGTCCTTGGGCAAGCCAGCATCCAGAATGCATGAATCTTAACCCCTTCCATCCCCTCTGAACACAAATTCTATGTTATCTCTCAAGAGCAACACAGATTCTTGTCTGAAGTGATGAATTCTCACTGTTCTGTTTCCTAGAATAGATTTTACTGAAAACTGAGATTACTATTATTTAAATAATCTAGATAAGCTTGTAAGCTAGCAGATCCTTCTAAATTAGTAATTTCCCATGCAAGATCTAAGCTAATTTTAGTACAAGTACATATATTATTAAAAGGGGCTGGTGGATTTCTTGCGATGAGTCTTTTTAGTATGTTAAGACAACAGGGAAGCAAGCTTCATGAAATATATACAACCAGTATAACTTGAACTGATCTGGAGGGAGCCATACTTAAAGAAGAGATATTTAAATCTGTTGATTTTTTTCATTCAGGAGGCTCTGAAAGGCCAATGTTGCTTAACTGTGTGCACTTCTATATTTTTAAGGACAGTAAAAGACAGCATTCCTGTCAGAAAGAATCTTCTTTTGAAATATTCAGTGTAGAATGGATTTCACTTGCTTTCAGACGTTCTACATCTTCAATGAGATAGAGGTCACTGTGAGCCAAGTGAGAGGAGATGTTTCATCTATGAGGAAACCACAAAGAAAATGTAAAACCAATTACAAAATGATAGTAAGGATAAAAAAAAAAATGAGCCATATGGTCTGTTGCAAATGGAGGAGAAGTGACAGTGGCAGATCATACCAGTTGTAGTAGCAAACTTGTGCAGTGGCAAACTTCCAAAAAACATGATTGGAACTGAGCTCTTCCTACAACTGGCAGTGGACAGCAGCTGTACTGCATCAGGGCTTCCATTTCTCAGCCTTTTTCTGCGGAGCTTTTGAAAGGATTGTTTCTTTCAATGTATTTATTGTGTTTCTTTCCACAGGTCTCTTTTGTGTAATCTTGTCAAGATCAAGCTGGGATGCTATGAGCTAGAGCCAAATAGAAGTCAGTCTGCTGAAGATTACCTCAAAACCTTTATGGAAACAGAAGTGAAACCACTTTGGCCTAAAGGCTGGATGCAGGCAAGGTAAGATACTTGCTTTATATATCTATTCATTTTGGTGTTAACTATTTCTTGGATCTTATTTATTGTCATACATTTGAATCAACCATGTACTATTAATATTGGTTAAAACTTCAAAATATGTCAGTGGAACTGGAATACTTTAGAAGAATGAATGTTTTTCAGAAGTTAATTTTCTATCTTGTTTGCAAGCCTGAGAGATACAAAAACAGAGTGTGTTTTCCTTGGAGAACAATTTGCTTTTGTCATTTGCTGGAGACTGAATTTACTAAAGTTCATAACACAGTGCATGATGCTTCATTTGAGGGGGAAGTATGAGGTGGGGGGTAACTGCTTGGGAAGTTCTTTTTGTGATATAGAAAGGGATAGTGATATAGAAAGCAGTTTTGCCTATATGTTGTAAGCAGTCTGATAATGTAGTGTGACATAGACTTTAAAATTGTAGACTGGAATTTCAACACCAGAGTTCACAAAACACTAAGGTTTGTGCTCTTTATTTCCTGTATGCAATTGGAGTGCTCTGTGATGCTGCAGTTTAAAATACCGCGGTTTCTTAATGAAAACTTATACTTGCTTCCTGCTGACTGAGTAAGAGCAAACAACCACAAAAAGGGGGAAAAATAAAATTAGAGCAATAGTAATCATTGTGAAATGCAAATTTGACAAAGTTTTCAAACACTTTGAAGTGGAAGAAGAGAAGCAAATATAGATCACGTGAGTTCTTTTCTTTTGTAGCACCCATTGCAAAAGACAATTTCCCATGAAATCTTGAGCTAACTGTAAAAGCTAAATGATACAACAATACTAATCAATTTGCTCAAGAATACCTTGATTAGTCAAATCTGTATCAAACTGTAAAAATAACTGTACTGAGATATTTCCTAGGACAGTCAGTGTAGAAAATGAGGGTGTAATAAGCTGCTTGTGAAATAGTACTGAAAGGAACAAATGAAGTTTTACGCTTGGCATACAGCTGACTTATTTCTGTTCAAGGATCTAGTTTTGTGTAGTAAATATGCTGATGAGTGAGATGTTATCTTTTATGAAGATTTTATTGAAGTAGGTGAGACAAGGAATCCCAGTTTAGCTTAAGAACAGATACGGAGATCACTGATGATAGTGGAAAATAGTCAAGTGATAGTGTGAGGTCATCCAAGAATACATAGAAGTGAAGCATGTTAAAACTTTGTATTTGAAAGCCATATGACATATATGGTTCTCTCCTTTCCATATGGTTAAGTGTGCTGAAGTTTTCCATAAGCTTTTAAACTATCTATAAAAGTGGTTTCAATAAAAAAAGACAAAAACCAACCAAACAAAAAAACCCAAACCAAACAAAAACCCAAAACAATCCCTCCTCCCAAAAAAACCTCCAACAAACAAACAAAAAAAACCGCTAGCAAACCAAACAAACACCAAGAGCTGCCTGATCATAACTTTCTGTTGACCAGCAAGACTTCATTTACCAACTGGGCAGTTTTGGTACCATAATGATTTACAAATTGTCCTGTATTTACAGGGAGGCTCTTCCCTGCTTTCTGTCTAGGAAGTGATGTATTGTAATTTGGAGGCAAACAGTTATGCATGGAAAGAGGAAAAGCAAGTATTTCCTGGAGTCTGACAGTGGTAACTCCTAATACAGCACGTGTTATTCATATGCTGGATGCTCATCTTATTGGGATGTTAGGGTAGGGATTATCATGCTGAAGGCTTACAGTTTTTTACGTTTATATGTGGCCTCAAGTGAGAAGGAACTATGTAAACTAGAAAAAAATTTAGGCATTTAATATTAAAAATGGCCTACTGACTATGTATTTCATAAGGAATTCTTACTAATCAGAGTAGGTCTATGGTGCCAGAACTTTGTGGGTTCAGACCAGAGTAAAAATTTCTTGCTCTTTCAAAGTTAACTGTATTTAATGTTCCTCATAGCTTAGTATAGAAGCATGAGGTAAGGTATCGATCATAACTTTAAATTGCACCTCGTTTATTTGTCCATGTGTATCACAAATACCTTTGTCACATAAATTTTCTATGTGTGTAACTTCCATACTCTGCCCCAGGAGATTGTTTTATTAATATTCATGGATTTAGAGAAATCCTTTTTGTCCTAACGGATCCCAAAGCCTTTTCAAATAATGTAACCCACTTTTTTTGTAACTGGGTTGCCTGTTAATGCCATGTGTATCTGAAAAAAGCCTGCAAACTAAATTTGCGTATGTTCAGAAAAGAAGTATAAGGAACAGGAAGTCTGTTTCCTTTAATTCAAAGTGTTTCATCATCTTTAGAGGTGGTCATGCAAGTAGGCTTGCAGCACATTTATTTTGCACAGGTCAGACAGCACGCTTGACTTGAAATCATGATCAGAGAGAAACAATCTCATACTGATCTCTCCCATCAACTTTTACATCTAAATATATGTATGCAATGGAGGGATTATTTTCCAAGCATGTTCTTGCTTTGGAACATATACTGCATGGTCCTTTTTTTGTACCATATCTTTGACTTTTGTTGCTGTAGTAGTTACACTTCTGTCTTGAACCTTTAAGGATGATACTACAAATTAATGGGGCCTGGGATTAATTTTGGATTTTCATTCCCAAATGAAAAAGATTAAGAATAGACAAACCACCAGGAAGGAGGTGGGGAGGGAAATATTCTGGAGAAGCTGGGTAGGTCAGAAAGTGGCACATTGAACTTGTAATGAGGAATGTTCCTTTTGCTCCATGATATTTTTCATAGGCATTCAGTAGTCTCTGATGGGGAGCAATATAATACAAATTTGGAGGTTAGTATGGTGAAGAAAATGTGAAAATGGAGCTGCAAGTGGAATCTGAGAAATAAGGCATTGGAACTGTAACGAAAGGATGTCAATGTTTTCCTACCAGATTACATGAGATTTGTGGATACTTGGATTTTTCATAACTATGGCAGCTCTACAGCATGTGTTATCAGTGGTGAAAAGCTCTTGCTTAGATAGCTGTTCATGATGTGGTCAGTGTTAATGTGATGGCAGTGGTGTAGGCAAATCTTGTCTGTTCTAGTTTGCCTACCTGGAAACAGGGAAGTTTTCATTAATTGTCTATTTATAGCTGCATTTGGGTAGCAATCTGTAGGATAGGTACAGGTCAGGAATTGTTTTCACTTCCCATTTGTCAGCTCAGGAGTTGATAACATGGAAATAAAAGCATGTGAAGTGTTGAGATTTGTCATACCAACTCTTGCCGTTCATTGGCTCTGTAGTAAAATGTATGTAGTAAAATGTAAGTCCTGTGTAATTGAAGTCACAGAAATGGTACACAATGGCCTATACAAAATACTGAAGAAAATTACAAACAAGCTTGGCTACTATATTCTGACTTTTTTCCTCACTGCTTTAAAAAAAAAAAACAAAAAAAACAGACTCACCACAAAACCTAAACCTATGATCAATGTGTGGACACACGTAGTGTGAAGAGTTTACAATAATCCTTAATTTGATATTTAAAATACTTCATTAGTCTTTGAGGAGAGAGTATTCATAATGTATTTCTTCTGTCCAGCTGAAGGAGAGGTAATATTCCATTTTGTTGACTTCTGCTAGGCCATTTACTGAGGTATTTTGAATGTAAAATTGAAATCTTTCTGGTTTTAGCATTCCTCGTGTTTATGGGCTGCCTGGAACTACATCATGATAGCAATACAGACAAACTACCTACTAGCTGCTTTGGGGACAGATAAACCCAAGGGTTCTTCTGAAAATTCAAGGATACTTGCATATTTGGTGGTCATATGCTGATTGTCCCTGTAGAATCACCGTACGTTTCTTTTCTCGCCACTCTTTTAGGATGCTTTTTAAAGAAAGCCGAAGTGTTCACAATCACCTCACTTCTGCTCCGTGAGTATAATATTGACAACTTACTAGTATCTTTAAGTTGTTCATAGCATCTTTTCCCATCTTCATGCTACCTTTTTTTGACAGCGGGGAGGAAAGGGTGATATTTTGGGATTTGTTTGAAAAGACTTACAATGTTAATTTTTTTTTAATGCTTTAATTTAGAGATATAACTGTAATGTTCTTGTGGCATTATATTTTAACTCAGTTATGAAGTGGCTAGATAACCCAAGTGGATATTCATTCTTGGATTAACGCCTTTTACTCAAAAGTATTTCAAAGCACTATACACTACCTCAATTTTGCTGTGCATATTATATTGAACTCAGAGACAGCAGTACTTCCTGCTCTTTTCCTTTCCTCATAAATACCTCTGTAACCACAGAAGGCTGTGTATCTTAGCGGAATTTTACCTTCTTGATTTTTCAGACAATGCTATGTCCCTCTCAGGAGCTGCCCACATTCAGCCAGAGTTCAAATAAACAATTGTGACTTTAAATAACACCTAAATTGCAACCTTTGTGATAAATATGAATAACATAGGATATTTTTCTACATAATAGCAAAACCGAGTCGTGGTCCACCTACAGTAAGATCTCTTTTTAACCAGGCATATTCCTAGTTGCTCAGGAAAGGAGAATAAATGACCTACAAGATGTAAATCTGTTGATCCCCTTGAAGAAATAGAAATGAGAAAAGAAGGTGTGAAATGCTTAACTTCTAAACTGAAGCTGATGACTAATAATCCTTAATGCTGTCCTTGCTTGCATAACTGCAGTTGGTGCTATGGTGTTCACTTACACTGCAAAAGAACCTGGAAGTTTGTTAAATGGCTTCTTGCAACAAACAGGTTAGATACAACTGTTCCATAGTTGACAAGTGACAAAACAGTCTTTTGGGGAGGAAAAAAAAGCAACTGTTTTTATGTGGTTTGAAATATAAATGAGAACACAAAGTATACTCCTCAGCGACAAAAACATCAGCGTACAGTGAAATTGTACGTGACTTCAGTTTAGACAAAGCTCTGCTAAGTAGACAAACTTTTAAGATTGTAAGAGGTTGAAATGACTTGATCTTTTGAAGTTTCTCTAAACTGGAAAAGTAAAAAATAGCTCTCCTGATATATATTAGGTTATATCAGCAATTCAGTGAATTTTGCATCTAACTTACTTAGAGATACATGACCAAAAAAAAGGATTAAAAGTGTGCTTTTTCTCTTCCCCCCTATATTTTAACCCATTTTCTATTTCAAGGATGTTTTATTATTAAAGGTGGACTCCAGTAGTCATCCTTCTAGTTTATTGGGATATAATCAGGGTAACAGTTAAAACTAAAATGACTTGCCTTTCTTTTGTCTTCTGATGTGCATGTATCTCCCCTGTTTTAGGGCAAAGAAGAAGGTGATTCTGGCCCCTAAACCCAAAGTAAAGGTAAATGCATATTTAGATATCTGAATTTTATATGACCATTTGATACAACCTGTTTCCTGCCTCTGATCCAGAAAAATTCTGGCAGAAGGGTTCCATCAGGAAATGCTGTAAGAGCTTATTGACTTGGTGATGTATTACTTTAAAGAAAGTAGTATAAAAGACTTCTGTATAACTTTGTAACTTTAAGCTATATTAGTTTTTTAAAAATTGACTACGAAGAGGTAGTAGTTCCAGTAAAGTTTCACATTTTTTAATGTGTGCTTTGTGTTTGTTTTCAGCTTGTATTAAATTTGGCAACACTGGAAAAATGTATGGTTGGGAGGGTAATGTAGTAAGTTGATAGAGGTTCTCATTAGACACGACTAGGTGTTGTCTTACTTCAGTAGCAATTTTACCTAGCGATCAGATTAGCTACCCTGTTTTCTCAGCACTGGTTAATCTTAACTGTGTGGGGCGCTTTTAGTTATGTGGAGCAACAGCACTAGGTTTTTAAATACAAATATTGAATTAGCACACAGGACTCCAACATCTAGATATCATAGGTATCTTAACATCAAAATTTCAAATCTTTGGTTCATCTGAATTTACAGAATAATAGTATTACACTAAAGAAGACTTTAGATCTGCTCCAGAAAGGCTATTAAACCTGTCTTATCTTTTCATTCTCAGGACTCCAGTCCAAAGAAAGAACAGAAAACCTGTATGTCTTCAGTCAATTCAAGTTGTGCTACTGTACTGAGTTCCAGCACACCTGTCTGCACCCCAGCCAGCTCTAGCTGCACACCAGCTCCAGAGACGATCTGCTTGGACGACTCACTGGATGAAGACCTCTCTTTTCACCCACCCTCACTGGACTCAATTTCTGATGCTCTGGCAGTTATCAATAATGGTGCCAAGGGATCACCTCTTGGGTCCACCATAGACACACCAACATCCAGACCTCGCCCTGGGCTGAGGGAAGAGAAACTAGCAAGCATTATGAGTAAGTTGCCCCTGGCAACTTCAAAGAAAGTAGAACCCACCCAAACACCCCATTCATCAAGTCTTATTGCTGGTCACACAGGGCCAGTACCAAAGAAACCCCAGGACCTAGTTCACACTGGTATCTCTTCAGGCCTTATTGCTGGATCTTCAATTCAAAATCCTAAGGTTTCCTTAGAGCCTTTGCCAGCCAAACTACTTCAGCAAGGACTACAGAGGTCAAGCCAGATCCAAGCTGCTTCCTCTTCTTCGCAGACTCATGTTTCTTCCTCTAAGACTCAAGCAGCTATTTCCACCTCCTCTCAAAGATCCAAGGATGCTAATATCTTGGTATCATCTTCTGAGGCTCAGGGTGGTTCTTCCTCAACATCACAAGTGACAAAGGTGCACCAGCATTCAGCTGTACAGCAGAAATATGTATCTCCTTTACAAGCAACTATTAGTAAATCACAGACCAATCCAGTGGTGAAATTGAGTAGTAATCCCAAACTGTCTTGCTCATCACCAGTCATCAAGGCTCAAGATAAGTCTGTAGTGTATCGCCTGCCTTTGTCTAATCCTTCATCTGGAAGTGGCTCTCAAGTGTCTCACCCACTGGTTTCTCGGACAACATCCAGCACCTCTACCTCTAGTAACTATTTAGCCAAGGCTATGGTGTCACAAGTTTCTTCCCAGGGTTTCAAGCCTCCTTTTTCCATGGCTGCCTCTCCCAAACCTGCTGCCTCTCCCAAGCCCACTGCATCTAAGCCCTCTGTTACACCCAAGCCCAATGCATCACCTAAATTTTCATCCAAGTCCACCTCATCCCCCAGGCCTGCAACAACACCCAGTTCTTCCAGTTCAAGTGCACTAGTTTCCCAGAGTAGTCACTCCAGCAACAACCCCCTTCATAAACAGACCAGTGGTGTAAATATCAGCAGGCAGTCTCCCACAATGAATTTGCTGCCCTCTAATCGCACCTCAGGCCTTCAGCCTGCAAAGAACCCTCAGGCTTCTTCAAAATTGCCCAACTCTTCTCCTTCTGGAACTGTTGGTAAAAATAATTTGGGTGGAGTTGGAATGAATGTACCTGCCAGCAGAGGCAGTAACCTTAACTCAAGTGGAGCTAGTAGGACTAGTCTGTCTGGGGGAGCAGGAAGTGGAACACAGGGTGCTACTAAACAATTGTCAACTCCACATAGACCATCTTCTGCCTCAGGGTCTCCAGTTGTAGCAGCCAGTGTGCAGGTACGCATCTAACGAGTTTACATTTAAACCTTACATTAATATTTATCACATTTATTTTGTAAACATTCTTTCTTGCAATATCTTGATTTGAAAATGTGTCATAAATTTAATGTTTATACTTTACCAAGCATAAATGCTAATACTGGTGAAACCATTTCGCGCTAGTGAATAGGTATTTCCAGCTGATGTGAAATGCGAGGATCGGTGTGGAACGAATCCTCACTGTAAAATGCTGGTTGGTCTATACTGTGGAACACAATTCGCTTTTGTTTTCTTTTTTTTAAGAGCACTAGAAAAGGTAAGCTTTGTGTGGCCGTATTTTCAGGGGATGTGGTATTTTCTTGTGTTACTGGATTTGTGTATTCTCGCATATTTACTTATTTGTAGTGATAGTGGTCATATGAAAAGGTGTCTTGGTACATTTGTTGCCAAGCTTCATGATTAATTTGCAAAACTAGCGTTCAGTTGCTTGTGGTTTGAGTATAATGCAAGACTTGTATTTAAAATTAACACTTGCAAGGGCTTTTCTTTAGTATTTGTGATTGAATATGTATTTTATTTTGTCAGATCTAGTCAAACTGAATGAGACACCTCATTAATATATAAATATCCTAGAAATTGTTTGAGAGAGCTTATGCAGAACTTTATCATTGGAGGTAAAACAAGTCATACAAAACATATTTTGAAAATACTGTTGTTCTAAAACCCACGCAAACCTATTATTTACCCAGAAGACAACCTGCTTTCCCAAGTTGTGCGTTCTTACTGGGAATTATTTCATTAGTGAGATGATTTGAGGTTTTCCTCTGTATTTACTGCTCTCTCTGTCCGGAAGTTTTCACTACTTAAGTAGTTAAGAAAAGCAATATCGCTGTAAATCAGAGTCTTGGTGTACCGCAAATGGAAAAGCTTTGGTTTTTTCTCAACAATGTACATAGCTATTGCTTGGTAGTGCTGTATACTCAGCTTTTAGCAATGGTTTATAATCTTTTAGCTTGCTATCAAATTTTTCTTAATGCAGCTGAATAACAGGAGGAAGATGATTTTTCCTAGACATTTCTATGGTCTTTCATCCTGCTGTACCTTAAGTCTATTACAGTAAACAAGAAATGTCTGGCAGGCTCTGATACAGCCTTCTCATTATTTTGGGTACTTTGAATGAAAAAAACACAACCCATATGCTGTGTAAGGGCCACTGAGGTTTCACATAGGGCCTAGAGAAGAGCTGAGCCAGAAACGGTGCAGTTTGGGTACTCTGGAAGGTGCCTGGAGGAGACAAAAAAGGCTACAGTGAATGGACAGAGTTGTTTTTTTCCTGGTGCAATCAACAGAATCCAGTGGATACAATTGCTGTGATGTAGAAGAAAGGTGTGGTAGTGCTTAAAGATGAGGGATGAGGGAGATAAGTAGTATTGTGTTGGATGATGAGATGAATTCTGGCAAACCTTCCTGTAGTTAAAGGCAAGTCATTTTTTTTAGAAACATTGATCACCTGGGGAATGAAATGCATTTTGGCAGACAGTGATGTTGAAGAGGACTGGAGGGGGTGTGGTGGATAATCAAGTAACATGAGTGCATACTGTAATACAGCAAAATAAGGTGTGTTGGTATATATAAGGGGGGAAATCACCTAGAGGTACTGAGCAGCATATGGCATCACTAAAATAATTATTGTGACTTCGCATGTGGGTTTTTTTGACACTGCAGAAGTTACTTTGACCTTAAAATGATTCAGAAGAATGGTGCAAGGAAGATAAACCATGGAATAAGGCTGTTGCTACTGCGCAGACTGAGGCTTAGTCAGTGGAGTACGTTCCAGAGAAGATTAAGAATCAAGTTACCTCCCAGTCCAAGTACACTGAAGGGGAAGAGATTTGTGATAAGAGGGCTTTATTTAGCCTTAAAGATCTAATGGCTGGCTGCTGAACTTAATCAATTCCAGAGTAGTTGTTAGGTACAATGTACTAAGGAGCTAGTTACCCCTCTTAAAACTTTGCATAAGACTGAATCTCCTTTCCATCAAGGGTTCAGGGATTAAATCCCTATCTGAGATGCTATTAATTGGTCAGAAGATGAGAATGGTACCTGAGTTGCTCATTAGAATACCCTGTGGTCTGCTTACATTGGAGATTAGACTAGATGATTTCATGTAATAATAAAGATGTTCCTACCTAGGAAGAGTTTCCAAGAAGTGTTTCCCTCCTTTCCCCTTTTGATTGACACAGTTATTTACTGGAATATAAGCTTACACCTGCTGTAGCTCCACAGAAATTTTACTCTGGCATACTCTATTAAGTTACATCTTAAGAACACAAAATCAAAGTAATCTAAAATTGAGCATGTGATTTCCTTAAAAAGCTCTACCTACCATTAGTATTCTTGAGCAGAATCTGGCTTAGACTTTTAAGGATCTTAGCGACTCAGATTTACATGATCAGGATGAACCCTTTTATGAAGTGCTATCATAGGTGAGATAAATAGAAACATCTGAACTGCAACTTTTTAGTGCATTTTCTGTAGCTCTTTCCATCACTAAACGTCTCTCTCCTCCTTTTTGAGAGAGTAAGCAAGGTCTTGGCAGGGCACATTACAAAGCTTCTTTCTGTTTTCAGGCATTTTACAAATCCACAATTGCAAGAGATTACTGTATGGCTTTTATTTTGTTGTACAGTAAAGATTACATAGTGAACAGTTGTCATGTTTTGTACATAGGCTTATTGTGAAATTGGTACTTTTAAAGGCAAAAGAGAATAATCATGTATGTTGAAGTTTTTCGTCCATTTTTTTCTACTTGTGGGATGGAGTATGTCTTAGAAGCTGTCACTCCTAAGATGACCAATACAAACACTTGCTACAAACATCACATCTGTAGTTGTTTACACTTACAAGGTTACTGTTTTAAAATTTTGTGTTTTCTCATAAGCAGCAACTAACCTTTCTTTAGCTGCTTTCATCTGAACACCTTAAGACCAAAACTGGTAATAGAAACTTCTTCCCTGCTAGGAGTTTTCATCACTTTGCTGTTTCTGTAAGGTGATATTACAGAACTCAAGGAGATTTCATTTTCATTTTAAGCTCACATGTTCATTAAAATGATTTTAAGTTTTGTCTTTAGTTAAGGCTTACTTGTGTAAATGCACAGGTTTGAAGTACTGTTCAGTCTGAGTCTTTTTAATTCAGATATCTAAAATATCTGAGCTTGAGTCTGATTCAAAATGCTTTCTATACTAACTGTTTTGTAGTAGATCATTAGAGAATTGAACATTAGCATATAAAATTACTATATGCATAGTGAAGAAAAGATTGTTAAACAAGAATGAGCTGTTCTGATGTTAGAGGAATTAATGAGATTTGGGAGCTGTTGTAGCTAAAATGTTCTGGCTAATCTTGCGTTTTCATTTTTAAACTACAGTGAATTTAACTTCATTGTGACATATATAGAGTGGAGAGATTATTTTCCTTTGCATTTTGTTTTGATGTGTGCATACACACCTATACATACATACCTATGTCTACATCTTGGTAACCTGACCTCTCGAAGTGTGGGGATTCTTATGTATGAATCTTAATTTTCAAAAATCATTGCTTCTAAGCAACCTCTTTAGAAATAAAGTTAGTGTTCTGTTAAGACCCAGATTTGGAGAGGGGAGAGTAATACTATGCTTCTAAAGAACTTCAGATCTACATCTGATAATTTCGTATTATTAATCTAATAGAAGATGTTGCATTAGATTCTGACTGTAGACCCAGTGCATAATTAGAAAGGAGACAGAGGAAATTACCTCTGATGAGGAAAAACATGAGAGATGAACCATACTGTCATGTCTGAATCTGAGATATTGTACTTGCTTAGCAGATGAACAGTGGGAAGACCTCCTAGGTGGATAAGTGGATATTTATTAACTGTTTAATATACTTCTTAATAGGGCCACACTTAACGGAAAATAGTAAATTCTTATCTCCTTAGATAATACAACTCAAAGCTTTAAAATCTTGAAGTACTCCTTTTCTTTGTACAGTCAACAGCAGGAGCATCATTACTGGCTAACGCCTCACCTCTGACTCTCATGGCATCACCCCTGTCTGTAACCAGTCAGAACGTGACGTCTGCACCATTAACTCCTTTTGGGATGCTGGGTGGCCTTGTTCCTGTGACCGTGCCCTTCCAGTTTCCCTTGGAGCTGCTTGGCTTTGGGACGGACACAGCTGGAGTGACAACCACCTCGGGATCTACCTCAGCGGCTTTCCACCACAGCCTAACTCAGAGTGAGTGGAATTAGTTATCACACTGTGCTATAAGGAAAAATGCATCCTGAAAATGAAAATTAAGAAGGCAAGCAATAAAATTCTGAGACTCAAATTTGGTTCATGAAAATCCCTACAGGAGAATAAATGTGATTTCTTCGCTGGTAAAACTTTGTTTATGTAATTATCCAAATATTATGAATCACCTTTGATAAGCTTAACTTCATTGTTACATTCACAGTATATACTTAGTTTCGAACATGCTTTTTTGGGTTAACTTTTAATCCCTTATTTTTAGAAAGGAATATAGCTTAAAGGTCTCCAAATCTTACAATAAGAGACTTAATATGGTGATTCCTCAAAATATCCTTAGCTCAGTAATCTCAGATATCAAACAGTTCTCTTATGAGGAAGTATCAGCCAAGGTGGCATTTATTTTTTCCGATTGCTTACAAAGAAATTCTGTAGGTTTTTAACCTGTATCAATTTTTGGTCTTTCTGCCGAAGGAAATGATATGAAGAGTTGCATCCCAATAGCGAGGCATGGTCCTTGCTCTGACTTTTGATTAGTATCTGAATAGGTCTGTTTCTGTTGACTTATTCCAGCCATCAGAATGCTATCAGGTATTTATTTTTTGTTGTTGAGATACATTCTTCAGAAATCTGTGCAAATTAGCATGCTACTATAGCTACACTACAAAAATAAAAACTTCCTATTTCACAAAGACTGCCTCTGTCCTTAAGATTTATTTTTCCTCTTTGTTGCTCTGCTTTTTTTTCCCAGACTTACTGAAGGGTTTACAGCCAGGTGCTCAGCACGCAGCAACGCTGTCTCACTCACCTCTGCCTGCTCACTTGCAGCAAGCTTACACAGGTAAAGACATCGTATTTTTATTATTACTTATTTTTAACTTAAAAGTCAGATTTCTGCCTTAGACTGAAATAAATGTACACCAGAACTGAAATTGGTTTAGAGAAGAGGAGAGGCTTTGGTAGCAGCAGACATTCTATTGTAGCAGTATTTTTGGAACCTGAACCATTTTTCTACTTGTCTTCAATGTCAGGAACAAAAAAGTCCAAAAATTTCATTAATACATTATTGTAGCAGTTCTAGAAACCGAAGTGTACAAATTGAACTAGTGGGAAAAAGGGAATACTGCTTACTGGATGCTAACATGATTGTTTACAGGCTGCAAAAAGTCTGTATTGGCGAGATTTGTTTTTTCCACTCAATTTTAATTTCTCCTTTGGAGGAGAAACTGACCTTCCAACTAGAAGCTTCTTCATATTTTTCTAAGAGGGTATACATGTGTGAACAGTGTGATGGTTTCCTAATGGAAGATCTGCCTTACCTGGGAATTTTATCCTTGATAAGAGTTGCATATTTTGATTGAGAAGACAAGCTTGAAGTAGAACATCTCCTTTTTCTGTTTGAAGGCTTAGAGCTGAAAAACTATCATAAAGCTTTAGAAGGTGCAGTTTAGAGTGTAATCCTTTCTTTGCCACCTGTAGGGCTTTTTTTGGTTTTTTTTGCCAGGAGAAGGAACAGGAAGGGTGGCAGTGGCTAGGTGGGGGTTCTTCATCCTGTTCTCAGTCCTCAGCACCAAAAAACTGGGCAGTGTTGCTCTAAGAGGCTGTGAAAACAAACCAATTGGCTATATTTGGTACAACCTTAATTTTTTATCACAGTGAGTGCCATGGGTTGAACAGTAAAAATGCTTTATTAAAATGTAAAGGCTTCTAAAGAAAGGGTTGATTTTTAAATTTTTTCTCAGTATCCCAAGCTGTAACTTAATCTTTAAAAGATGGTATCTTTTGGTATGAAGCCTGATATCTCAGGTTTCAGCAGTGCTATTTCTAATAAATTAACTACAGAGAAGATGCAAAGTCTTCCACCCTCTAAAGACAATGTACTTTTTTTGGTGATCCTAAAGCTGAATGTGCCAAATTCCTGTCTCTTTTGCTGTAAGTTATAAAAATAAAAGTTCACTCATGCTTTTATTCTTCCCTTTCTTTTCCTGTCTCTAAACTACAGATGGAGGCCAAAGTAAAGGGGACACTAAGTTACAGCGGAAAAACCAGTGACTTCTGGACAAGCAAGGGAGCTGAAGCAGTTCTGGTTGGCTGACAGAATCTGCCCAGTTGGGAAAGTGCTTATTGTCACAGGGCTGCTGTTTCTGTCAATGTTTACATATTCTGATCCCAAGCACTGTGGTGAGAGGAAGAAGAAAAAGAAAACAATACTTGATCAAAGAGAGAAGGAAAAGGAGGACTGGTCCTCCTGGTCATGCAGACTGGTCATAGTTTGATCTTGCCTAAAGAAACAAGCTTTTTTATCTGCTCTGATTGGCTTTTAAAAGAAATTGATCGTCAAACCCACAGCAGCACAAACATTTTTTTCTGGGTGATGTCCAATGAAGAGTTGAAAGCATGAGAGGAGCTAGAATAGGTTTCTCCATCCATTGTTTAAGGTGGAATCATCCACTTCATTAGTGCCCAAAGTGCCCAGTATAAGATTATCTGTAGGTCCTGAGTGTACTATATGGTTGTGGACCAAAGGTTATGTAGAGTAGAGGTGGTGCTGGCATACTTTGCATTATAATTAAACCCTTATACAAATGCAGTTTCTGATACTGGCATTTTTCCAGCTTTACAAGGCTGTTTGGCTTTAGGGAGCCTACAGATATATGCAGTCTCATTAGAGAGTTGTCTTCAAAAGCAGATCTCCTGGTGCATCGAGATGTGACACACAGACTACTGGGAAATCCCTTGCTCCTTGTTTGATATTTTTTTTTAATATAAAGATTCTTATTTAAGGGAGGAAGGTGATGGAAGTTTTTCCATTTACATGAAAAGGAAACCCACATTTTATTGGTCAGACTAGCATTTCTTTCCCACATCTTTTTTTTTTTGTTAAAGGCACACTGATTTTTTTTAGTCCTTCCATTTGTTAAATTTTCTTTTTCTTTGCCTTGTGCTTATCTGCTACGGCAATTAAATAATGTTCTATTCATGTCTTTTATAAAACACAACCGGTTCTTTAGTCATTCTAGATCTTCCTCATCTTTCATCTAACTCCTCCCAAAAGCCACGCATTATACTGATTTGTTAGTTAAAGAAAGCTGATTGTGACCTATTCCAGAGCCAGGTTAATACTGCTTCAGGCATTAGCCAAAGAGGAGTCGTTCAAAAGCGACCAGAGGTGCCTTCTCTTCAGGGGGCTGAATGGGTTGTCTCCAGCATTTCCAGCCCCTGCTGGCCTGGGGAGTTCCTGACTGAACTCTTCCTTATGTGGTAGCACAAGACTGCAAAGCTGGCTTTTTTTTTTTTTTTTGGATAGCAATACATTGACCGGTTCATTTGTAAGGTTAGGACGTATCCAGCACATGTTGCACTTTCGACACTAGGACAGAACTTTGCTGTTGAGTCCCTTGTGCTGTCAGATAAAAGGTGAGAATGGCAGAAACTGAAATAAGTCATAGGGGAAAGGAGCAAATAAAATAGTATGATGCCCTCCTCCTTCAACCCCGAAACATTCCTTTGATCAGAGATGCTGAAATTCCTAGTAGCTAGTCTTTCCAGTAGTTTGATTTCACATTGAACCAGTGACTACTGGTCATCTCACACCTTCTAGAGAGACTTTGACCCATGGATAATGAATCTTCAATGTTTTTTGCTAGATTAACTTATAGCTTTCAGCTTTCTTTTACATGTGATTTATTTTTCTTAGACCAGACAACAATTTCTTTTCTATTTAGAGCTCATTTTAATTTTATATAAATATATATACGTGAATTCAAAATAATATATATTGTGTATTTAGTATAAAAATGTTGGGTTGAGCTCAGCAATAAATGTTTTTGCACAACACTTCTGTGAAAGACAGATTGAATTAAAATAAGATGCATTAGTTGGTTAATTTCACTCCACAGCATCTGCCAATTAAATGCTTTTTAGCTAGTGCTAATGTTTTGTATGTGGCATGTTGATTAGATAAGCTTGCATCTCCATCATCAAGGTTATTTCGAGTTGAAACATACAGCTACGTAGACTCTGGCATTCTTAATACTGTGCAAATTCTGTCAAAATACCATAAACTACTTAGAACGCAAGCTTTATCTGATTTTTTTCTCTTTTCTCCAGGAAGGGTTGAAGGAAGACAACTTTTGGGTTTTGAGGCCTAACAGTTCTGGCAGGATGCTAGTTCTCTGAGCTGTCAAACCTGATACTTTTTAACAACGCATGTAGCTAAGGGAGTTGCAGCAGTGAGCCATCAGGCAGCAATATATTTAAAAAGACCCTGTCCTAAGAGAGTTCTACCTCTTCTATGTTTTCCTCATCAAGGCATCTCATTCAAATTGCCATCCTTTGTCTTCATACTTAAAGAAATTTTAGATTGGGAGACTTGGAATCCTTTGTAACTACAGCACAAATTTCCTTTCAACATCCCTCTCTTCCTGAAAGTATGCCTCATCTTCAGTTGAGGAGTATCCTCTAAATCTTGAGGGTAGGAGTCATCCTGTCTGTGTGGCCTGTTGAGCTTCTCAGTCTTGGGAAACAGGTAAACTAATACTTATTTTGGAAGTAGGTAGTAGGATGATGAGAATAAAGATGACCATACATTGTTCGTGAAGCCAGTTCAAACAGCCCCCCAGAGGGTAACCGTCTTCAGTCATTATGCTCCTGAGCTGCTTTAGAATCAGCCACATAGCGATGAAGGGGTCTACATTCCCTGTTCCCTGTTCTCCCTGGTTAAACCTAGCAAGGCCAAATCAAAGGAAATAATAGGGTGGCTCCCAGAGACCTTTGCAGGTAGCATAAACAGGATGGGGAAGTGAAAGATTTCTGCAACGTCCAAATGCAAAATTAGGTTAATGTTTTACTATTTTCTGCACAGCAGCTCTTCTAAAGACGTTTTCCCCCAAGTTTTTACTACTTTTTAAGGGCCTTTGTTAATAAATAAACTGTAGTTGTACATACTAAATAACCCTCAGTATTCACAAGCAATAAGAAAGCCAAGTAGAGCTGTCTTTTCCAGGCAGCAGGGCTGAACTTGGTTTGGGGACTGTATATGAGCTAACATGTCAAGCTCACTGAAAGCCCCAAACAAATGCAAGCAATAATTTCAAACACAGGTTTTAGATGTTAAAACCGTCTGGGTAGTATTTTCTGCTACATGATCCAAAGTCCCAAAAGTCGTGGTAGCTATTTTAAATCCTTTCGAGACACTTGCAAAGGAAGAAGGCAGGCTAGATGAAAAACAGGCTGCAAAGTTTCCTGATACCTTGGACTATAACTGCAGTGTTCTCCCACTCCAAGATGCAAATGGCCTAAGTCACTCTGTCCAGCCTTCTCTGTTGATTTGAGATACATGACTAATATGATCAACTAAGTCACAAGTGTGGATGCTGTGGGTTTCACATCTGTTTTCTGCTAATCAGAAGTAACTTTTAATTACCTGGGTTCTGCTTCTTGTTTGAATCCGATCAAAGTTGTCTGATGCACAGATTTGGGGGTGGGACAGGTGCCAAGAGCCTGTTTCCTTCCCGCAGTCCCATCACCTGACCCTTCCTCCACACTCCTTCTCCACTTGGTGCAAGACCCTTGAGGACATGAAAACAGAGAAATCCTGCAACTCTCCCAAGCTGCCATCAGTTGTGTGAACCATTAACCCTCTGGGAGTCATCTTGGACTCCAACTAACTTTTATCACATTTGCTGCTACATTCGTAAAATGAACTTTTGGCTGTATTTATTAGCAAATTTTAATCTAGTTTACAGTTTGTTTGGTTTTCTTTTGAGTAGTTTTTGCCCACAGATGGATTAGAAGTGTTGGGGTGTTTGGGTTGGTTGTTTTTTTTTTTGTGTGTGAATTGGTGAAGGCACAGTGGTCCCTCTTCTGCTTTTGTTTTGGTTTTTTTTGAAGATGGCATTGCAGGGAAAACCTGCAGCCAGGCCAAGCTGTGGAAGGCTTCCTCCCACACCTAACTTTCATCTTTTGCTGAATTGGGGGGAAATCATTAAAGGGACACTTGCTTTTTGTTTGGGTTTGGTTTTTTTTTTTTCCATAAAATGAACCAGAAGGTGAAAGCAGTAGGTAAATGACTGATTAATTAACAGTTTATGCAATTTTAATTTTATAGAAATTAAAAAAAGGTTGGTAGATTTTTATTGGTCCTAGCTCTGGTTAAATGGCTGTTACCCTCCATGACTTACTTGATTCAGGCCTTTGTCCTTTGTTTAAGTGCCTTTTTTTTTTTTATTTTATTTCCCTACCCTCTTTAAACTGTTCTCAGAGATCCTGAAGTGCTGGAAGGCATTTTGGAGGAAAATCTTAAGCTTGCCAAGATGGCTTTATGCTGTTATACTATTTTTTCCCTTTTGTAAAGAAAAAAAAAGTGTGTAATGTGTGTAACTTCATAGCTGCTGTACCATGGCGTTGGTTCTGTGTGCTTGTGCATTCTTTCTCTCTGACACTCACACATGTGCACACACACACACACACACATATTCAGCAATATTCCTGAGAAACCTGTTCATCCTTCTACATCCTGCTGGCTCTGTTAAACACTTTACTTAAAGGTGAACGTTTGTGCGAAGATGGCAGTACAATAAAAGAGTGTGTGTGTGAGTGTGTGTAAATGTGCATGAGAGAAAGGAAGTGGCTAATGAGAATGAATTTCTTGTGTTTTTCTCTGAAGTTTTTAAATTTGGATCTTAATTAGGTCATGAGTAAAACATTATGGGCCCTGTCTGGCAACCTTATTAAATACTGGACCACTTCACACAATTACTGAGTCTAAGGCAAAGATGTGTGGCTGACAACCCCAAGGAGGTGGAGGGGGGAAAGAAGGTTAAAATAGCAGCTTGCAACAAGTTCGAGTTGAGAGGAATTGCAAGGAAATCTTGTGTGTGGCTAGTCACATCTGCTTGACACCAGTTATTGCAAGAATTCTCACGTTTACCAAAGTTGTCACTTTCTGCCATGCATCATATATAAGAAGGAATTTGGTAAAACCTGCAAGAGTGCAGCTGCTAATTGAAGTTAAACCTGGGTATGCTTCACATGCTGCCTAAATCATTCACCATGAAGTACTTTTCTAGTTGTACTTTTTCTCAATTTATTTGAGATTTCATTAATGGTTTGTTCTCTTAATATAATGAACAGTAAGTTCATGTGTTGTTAGCTGCAAGTGAACCCTCATAATGGTGTCTGTGCTTGTTTTCTTGTTCTCTGACAAAATTAGCAATCTGCAATAGATCATCTAGTGATTTTAACAATTCTGTGCCGAGGATCTATCTAACTTATGATTATTATAAGCATGCATACCTGAAATTAGCAATTCACTTGTTGACGTTGTTGACGAAGTGCTAAACTTAAGGTAACATACGTGCGCATCACTAGACTGTGCTAGTTCTGTGATGTGCTTCCCCTGGGGAAGATCTAATTCTGAGTTGCAGTATGAAAAGGAAGCATTTACTTTCCAGAATGGGAATGGAATGAAGAGTCCTTCATAGGTGGAGAACCCATCTAAAGAGCAGAAAATAAGGTACCAAATACAACGTGTTCCTGTGGCAGAGAATAGCCTAACTGCTATTTCAGTTCTTAGCTTGTCTTCATGTTTGAGTGAACCTGCTTATGTCAACTAGGCCATAGGTGGATTTCTTCTACCAATCTAATGGTGCCAGTTGAAGATAGGACTATTGCGGATAGCTCAGCCAGTTGGAGTGATAGTCGGGTGCTTCTTAATCTGCCCTAGGTGCATCAATGAAGTTACTTCAGTGGAGTTTGCCACATCCACCTGTGGCAGTAAACTGAGCTAACCTGGCTCTTCTGTTGCTGTCTAATTCATTTTGGGCACACTTGCTCTTTATCCTAGGCTGATCTGTGAGATGGGGAATCTACAGCTGGTGATGACGATTGACTGTTGCAGTCTTTTTTTAACAAATGCAGCTGTTGTGAAAATCTTTGTCTGTCTACTGCTTAAGAAATCACTGCCAAAATAAGCAGCCAGAAGTATGCTTACTGGGCCACTGGAAAGATAACTGTTGTGTAGGGGAATGCTTTGTTTGTGGAAACTTCTGGTGTGGCTTCATCATCCTTTTTCTATGACCTGGTGATCCCTTGCTGCTGTAATAGCCTTTTGGGGCCATAGAAAGCCCTGCTGCT
This sequence comes from Calonectris borealis, assembly GCF_964195595.1. Taxonomy (NCBI): domain Eukaryota; kingdom Metazoa; phylum Chordata; class Aves; order Procellariiformes; family Procellariidae; genus Calonectris; species Calonectris borealis. The sequence goes on from NC_134312.1 coordinate 55,599,536, forward strand.
GCTATGAGTTATGCTGAGAGATCAGCATGGCCTGGAACTGGCCCAGAACTGGGGAAGTACAAAGATTCCCTACAGCTGTTTTTGCACACTCCTCATAAATGAAACTGTGCTAATCTTGTCAGTAGTCAAGGATATAGGTCTGTATTTTGTAGCCATTTTTGACAGCTATAATTATACAGAGCAACTCTGGAAAAAAAAACCCACATGTTCTGTATCTAGAAGTGAATTTCAGTCTCTTCCCTTGCCATCATCTCCTGCTTAAATAATAACCATTAACTAGCAAGTTTTTCTTTATGGTGAAGAAATCCAAAGCAAGCAGTGTATGCTGTGTTTGACTCCTATCATGCTCAATACTAAGGGGTTTTGTTTGGGTTGTGGGGTTTTTTTTCTTTTTTCCAGCAGTATATGCAGACCTATTTTATCAGCAGATAGTTATGTTTGTTACTGTCTAGTACCAAGAGAAAAAGGGAAGGAGAGAATCAACCAAAACCAGTCAGGAGATACCACCATCGTAGGCCAAACCAAGTAGCTGCTGAGGCAGCCAGAGCTTCTTTGAGACTTACCAGATTTCACCAGAGGAGTGCGGAGTGGAGGAAGAAACTTATTGTGTTCTCAGCTTTTTCCAGATAAGGCCTTAGTTTGATTAGTAGTCACTAATATCAACTATGCAGATAAGTATTTATGTGTTTCAGTGTTACATGCATTCCTTCCCCCAGCTACCCCTTAACACGTTGAAGTTTTACCCAAAGAAAATGGAATATTTTTTGAATGTCTGTACTGCAGAAGTCTTTTTTGCTAACATGAAGAAAGAAATTTGTATTTTAAAAAAGAAACCCTTTCACTGGTGCAACACCTAGTGTCAAGTGTCATGAAGTTGCTTTGAGAGGGAAGCTAAAAGCGCCTTGTGACAGGTTTTAGTCTGAGAGTTTTTTAGAATATTCAGCTCTCAAAATTGGTTTAAGAAGCCGCAGCAATGTTTTTTAATGTACAGATTGGATTTGGGGAGAAACTAATGAGACATCCCAGGTTTCCTTCCAGTAATTATGAACTAAATAAATTTCTTACTTAAATGAAGTTGCTTCTAAACAAGGGGAGTTATTGGCTACACAGTAGCTGGATCTTTAAATCAAAGCTAAATCACGATCCCCAGGTATTTCTCACTGATCTTTTAGTCTTGTTGTATGTAACTACAAATAACAATTTAGCTCAGAGGTGAGAACTGTAGTGTGTGTTTTATTGCAGGTGATTCCATCATGTAGCAATTAGTACCATGTTCTTGCATAGTTCTCAAGATCCATACTGGAAATAGATGGAGAAATTTTATTTTTGGACTACTGTTTAAAAAAATGACAAAATTAATTACCACTTTTTACCCCCCAAAAGTCTACTGAGCAGCGTTATATTTTAGCAGTTAAACTAGTACCCTTGTTATGTGATTTGTCTCTTGTAGCCTTCTTTTACTGAGATTAGATGCATTTCATGGGTAATCCTTAAAATGTTGGCATTCTCTAGCTTAAAGTCAGGTGCTTATAATAAAAGGGTGTCTGTGATGATAACTTCTGATGATACAAAAGCACTATGTTCAGAATATTCCATTGGGGAAAAAAAAAACAGGTGTGGGTGCAAGTCCCTTTAGTTCTGCCTGATAAACAGGCTCAGTCAAGAACAGAGCATCCAAACACCTGCCTGCACAGCTAATGGTAGTGAGGATCATCCCCTCGACAGAGGTTTGGCCTCCATATCCTTTGTTTGGTGTCACTTTTAGTATATATATATTTTAGCAAGTTTGGATATAGCCAGCTTAACTCCATCTGACTTGCTGTGATCCCCAAGACAATGAAAGGCTGAGAAACAGATGGAGAAAGTGTTTTCCTGCCTTTCACTAGGTAGCGCAGAAGAAACAGCTGGCCAAGTGTTTTGTTATAAACTAACATTAAATCTCAGCTAGAATTCTTTGCATTCCTTGGCTTCAAAGGAATGTGCAGTTACTACGAGATGGCAAACCTGTTTGAGTTGGTGATTCCTGTGATGCTTTGCTCAGTCCAGCATGAATTTGTACAAGGTCACCTTCTTCCTTTTAATACTTGCATATTTTGGACCATAGGGCTTGGTGATGGAGAGGATCCTAACAGCCGTGTGCTTACCTGATGAGCTCTCCAGAGAAACTCCCCTGTGAAATGCTCCCCTCTTGTGACAACAAGCCTGAACAACCAAATGCAGCTACATTTGGGTGGTTAGCACCACTTTCATTTGGATTTTTAGGGAGGTGTGTTCCAATAACTTCAAGGGATACTGTGTTTTAAATGTGTGATTTCTTTCCCCTCTCCTTATAAAACTGGACCTGAACGCAAGTTTTGAGTTGTTGGGTTTTTTTGTAATAATCTCAGGACCTGAAAGATTGTAGCATTTAGTGTGTCTTAAAAATGATGTACTGTACCAGCCATGGATTTTGTAAATACACCTGTCTCCCTCTTTTGTATTTTAATTTTTTAAAAGTGTGTAAGGCTCTTTGCCAGAGGAACTGGTGCCTGCTTAATTTCCATCCTGAACTGAAGCAGGAAAAGGAAGAAGCTGCTGCCACAAAAGCCTGCATCAGTTCCAAATGTGTATATTGTTCTGGTCAGTTTAATGGCTGTTAGTCTTTTGTTAGTTGGGAAGCCGGTTTGTTCCCCTGCACATTCCCTATTGTGGCTAGCAGAGCCCTATCAGGGAGACTAATTTTAACTCTCTTCTGTGTGACTACTTGATGTTTTCATTCCTTCCAGATACTCAGGTTTGCTATACCTGAGAAGTCTGATGTTTTCAGAGGTGAGGACTATTGGCCCTCTGCAAGAATAGCTGGAGAGTATTTCTCATTTTATCAGTGCTTTGGTCCAAACACAGCGATAGGGTTTGTATCCTGCAAACCTTGCAGATAATGCCGCCTCCACCTGTTCCGAGAGGGACTTGCCTTTTTATTTTCTGCTTTCCTGAAAGGAGTGCAAAGATTTTTTTGGCAGCAGACTTTGCTCTGGGATCCAACCTTGCCGGCAGACCCCTGTTCTGCAGTAGGAGCCTTACTCAATTCGGCGTAGCTGTTCCCTGTCCTTAACTGCGACAGGCTTTTTTTCACGAGTGTACTTTTCTTTTTTTATGTGTCATGTGTCTGTGCTGTATTAAATAAAGAGGAATGTACATATTAGCCCTGGCTCTGTGATTTCTCACGAAAATAAAGATGTAAAAAGGTTTTACTTGAAGGGTTGTCGCTTGGGGCTCTTTGTTGGGCTTTTCACCGTTGTTTTGGGGGTGGGGGAGTTGCTGGCTTTCTTCTGTCAGGGCAACCACAAAGGCAAGGGCAATACCGCGAGCAAGGAGCAGCATTTTAAAACTACCGGAGGATTCGTATAAGAAGAGAACTCCTCCCTTTCGGGGTGCCCTATTTCAAGGCAAAGGCAGGCGTCCTGGCCTGCTGTACGAGCTCAAGGACACCCGCCGCTCCCCGCCCCCTCCTGCCCAGCACCGGCCCTTCCCCGCGCTCCCAGTGGGCTACGCGGCAGACGTCTTCCGGTCCGCGAGCCGCGCGCGGGGAGGTGCTGCCCACTCAGCGGCCTTCAACGCTTTCCATAAAAGGAAGAGGGCGGGGACAGGAGAGAAGTACCTACCTAGAAGAGCCTCTTCCGCGGCAGCCCCAGTGGCCTAATGGATAAGGCATTGGCCTCCTAAGCCAGGGATTGTGGGTTCGAGTCCCATCTGGGGTGGGCGTTTTTTTTCACCCTCTCTGGCTGAGGCGGGACTCTGCAACGCTCAGACCGCGCCGGCTTTCCAGGGCGGCGGGCTGCCGCGGGTCTGCGCTTCCTGGGATTTCCGAGGGTCCCCCGTGGGTTCTAACGAGCTGTAGGTAGTTTTATAGACCGGACACTTCAGGAACACGCGTAGGCTGCTCGGGGAAGAAGGAGCCGCAGCCCAGCTCGCCTTCCCACAGCGGGATGGGCCCCTCGGGTGCCCCCCAGTGATCCCGCTCCGGTACCTTCGGCCGGCGCGAACGGCCCACGCGCGCCGCGTACAGGCCGGCGGTGGGGCGCTCCTCCCCCCACGCAACGGCCAAGCGCGAGGCGGCGGCGGGGGGCGCGCACGGGCCTCGCCTCGACGTCCGATGCTTGACCTCCGCTGATTGCGGGGGGGGGTGGGGGTGTAGGAGAAGGCGATCGTTTGACTCGGCGCTCGAGAGCCCGCGTGGGCGGAGCCGCGCCTGGAGGAGGTGTGCGCAGCCCCCCCGGCCGAAGGCGGGAGGGTGGAAGCCCGCGCGCGCCGCCCGCTTCCGTACTGGCGGCGGGGGAAGATGGCGGCGCTGGGCTCTCCGCTGCGGACCTTGCGCGGGCTCCTGCGCGAGCTTCGCTACGCCAGCGGCCGGGCGGGCCGCCCCTATCGCGACACGCCCGCCTACCAGCACATCGTCGCGGCCTTCCGCGCCCATCGGGTACGCGCGGGCTTCCCCCCACCGTCCCTCCCTCCCTCCTGCTTCCTCCCCCCTGGCGAGGCGAGGCGGGGCGGGGGCGCCCCTGCCCGAGGCCGGGCAGCTCAGCGCGGCAGCCCGCGGCCTCGGGGGGAGGTGAAGTCTCCGGGGCTTGTTCCCTCCTCTCGGCAGGTCACCAGCGAGAAGCTGTGCCGGGCCCAGCAGGAGCTGCACTTCCAGGCTGCCACCTACCTCTGCCTGCTCCGCAGCGTCCGGGAGCACGCGGCCCTGCACCAGGAGTACCACGGCAAAGGGGAGCGCTCGCCTGAGGAGGTGGCCGGCCTGGTGGGCTTCAGGTTGCCTCAGCAGCCGGGAGGGAAGGGTTAAGATGGTTGTGTTATGTTTCCTATTTATTCCCGAATAAATATCCTAGACTATGGAAACGGCCGGGGGGTTTCTAGTTCGTGTTTTTCTGTCGATTTTTGGTGGCAGGTGTGGTGTGAAAGAGCCATGACTGGGAATCTCTCAGTTCATCAAGCATACCCGACACACCCCTTCAATCTGAACGTGTATGACAGGCAACCTCCGCGGAACCAGAGGAAGGTTGGTTGCAGAGGAAAAAACATGACAGCCTTCACTGCTAAACTGCTTTGTCTAAGGAGTTGCAAGGGTTGTTGGTTCCCCCCTCAAAATCTGTAGGTAAAAGAATTCGTCTGTTCATGAACAGCCATGTTCTGTGGGTGGGGAATTTTCTACTCTCTCAAGAGTGAAGGCCCTTTCTTTGGAATGTTAGTGGATCCTGGCGAGCCCTGCAGTAGTACAAACCTCTTTCATCTTGAAGATTTTTTTTTCCATGGTGGTGAGCCTAGTGATAACAATTCAGAGAGACAATTACTACTTAATGAATTACATGTTTCTCAGTGTCTCTGAGCGGTCGACTGTGCGACTGTAGGCTTCCTATGCTGTTCTTACTGTGAATCTCAGAAAAACTAAAGTGAACCAATTACTGCTGGTTACACTAGATACACAAATCAGGCTGCCATTTTCTTGCTTGTCTTGCAATCTGGAACAGCAAGTTTCTTTTTATAAGAAAAGAAATACTGGCTTGAATTGTTGCTGCCCTCAGAAGAGGGTTGAATTATATGCAAGATGGGTAAGAAATCTGTAAAAAGGATGACTTATAATGGCTAAAAATGTGAGACTTGTTTACATGGGGGAGGAGCTATAAGCAAGGATAACAAAAGAGTACTTGGGGTTTTTTTTTTTATTACCAGGGAAAACAAAGTATTCTATCAGAAAAGCATTGCAAATAGAATTACTTCATCTAAATCTATACATTCTCCTCCCCCTGTATTTAAAACTCAGGGATAGTTTAATCCCCAAACTATAGTGGATAGGCACAATAGATCCTTAAAACTGGAGAGATTTGGGCTACTTAGGTCAGGTAAGCAGATGTGAACTACAAGTTTTAAGGTTCTGTAGACCAAAAATCCAGTTTGCAATGCTGGCAATGTTAAACAGTGGTGGGGTTTTTTTGGAAAAGTGTTGATATCACAGGTCACAAAGTGACCCCAACCAAACTATTTGCAGCTCAGTAGATTAAAGTTATGGGAAGTCACCATACCCTGAGAATGGCTGTGACGGATTTGTTGTTCTGAGTTATTTGATGCAGCTGCTGCATTCTGCAATTTACTTTCCAGATGGACTAAAGGTTCACTCCATCCAAAGCCTGTAGTATATTGCTCCAGAAGAAAAATAAATGGCTCACTGAAACCAGTTCTGGAAGAAAAGCTGAAATTTGGCCAGAAATAGATGCTCTTTAAAGAGTACCTAGAGCTAGAGGTTGTACGGTGTGGGTACAAAAAATAGCTAAAGTTTCTCAATTTCCCCTAAACATACTAAGGTACTAAATAGAGAAAATTTTAACCTGCATATGTATCTCTTCCAGTTACTTCCCCTTCAATCCAAAGTAATGTAATGACTAACAAAAGTAAACTTATACATTAAAGAAAAAACAAAGCCGGGACATGTTCTGAATAGCTGAGGACCACCGGGTAGGGAATCTTTTCTTAAACGTGTTACAGAAGACTCCTGTCTGAGCATTGCTTCTTCACTGCAAGTCCTTCTGAAATCCAGATAATTGGGGGTGGGTTTTTTAATGGCTTTTTATGTTGCCTTTTCTCATTCGTATTAAGCTAACCTTAAAAGTTGAACGCGACCCTGGTTGTGGATAATTAGAATTGATCCTTGTGACAGTCATTGACGGCTTTTGGGCACTAGATGGCAACACGATGGTTAAGAAAGGGATAGTCACAAAATGCGGGCGTTAGGATAGATAGAAATTGTGAAAATACTCTTTTTGAGACTGGATCTCGGTGCTCTGTAAGTTGAATTAGCCGCAACACGTAACAGCAACTTCAGCTTTAAGGGAGGTTTTCTAAAAAGCGGGTATTACAGTAGCTTTTCTCACCAGTGCAACCGTAACTGCACTTGACGGAAGAATGGAGCCATTAAAATGGTGCTGAATGTCAGTCAAATAAAGGGAATTGTCTTTAAGAAGCGTATTCCGTCAGCGCTGGCTCAGACCTATGTCCCCACTCAGGCCCGCTCCTACCGAGCCCAGATGCGTACGCGCACCCACGTGTTTCACCACTTGCGCCCGTCACTCGGTGAGTGCCCCAGCGAAGCAGAGACGCGCCTGTCCCGGGGACGAGTAAGCGGGACCCGGCTGCTGGGCTGTAAGAGACGTCCGTTACGTAGCCCAGGTTTCCCTCCTGCTCTGCGTTAATTTCAGCTCAGCCACGTGCTTTGGCTCGTTACAATCAACCGTCACGAAACCGTTCCGGTTGGGTTTCCCCTCAGCGAGGCAAGCCCCCCGGGCTGGGCACTGCCCGACTGCTGCTTCCCGGGAGCGGCCGGGGCCCCCACAGCCGCCTCCCGGAGCGCCCGGCCCGGCGCCCTGGTCTCGCTCCCGGCGAGGGCGGGCGCTGCGGGCCAGGCCGCCTCGGCTCCGCCGCCGCTGAGCCGGAGACCAGGACGTCACAGCGGCTACGCGGGGCCGCCCAGCCAATCAGCGCGCCCCAGGGGCCCAGCCCGGCGAAAGCCTCGACAGCCCAATCAGGGACCTCGCCGCGCGGTGCGTCACCGGCCGAACACCGCACGCCGCGGCCAATCGGCGGGCGCCAAGGCCCGTCCGCGCTGACGTCGGGGAGCGGACGAGGGGGCCCAGGGCGCGTGCGCGCGGGTTTCCGTTACCGCTGGCGCGCGCGCGTGGCAGGCGTGAGAGGAAGCGGGAGGAGCGGTAGGGGGGAGGGGAGCGGCGGTGGCGGCACCGAGACCGGCGCGAGGCAGGTTTCCCGCTCCGCCTTCCACCGGGAGCGCGAGACAGAGGCAGCGCCCGCTTCCCCCCCGCGGCGTCGGGGGAGCGGCTCCGCCCGGGCCCGCCAGTGACGCGAGGGGGAGGGCTGAGCGCCGCGCCGGGCCTCGGGCCTTGTAGGCCGCTGTCGGCGTGACTCGGCCGGGCCGGGCCGGCCCCCCGCGCGCTCAAGATGTCGGCGCAGGCCCAGATGCGCGCCATGCTGGACCAGCTCATGGGCACGTCCCGGGACGGTAAGTGCCCCCCGGCCGGGGCGGGGGAGGGGAGGAGGGGGCGGAGCCGCCGAAGCCCCTGAGGTCACGGCGGTACCGGGCAGGCCGGCCGGCCGGCCGTTCACCGTGATTGGCAGGCCCGGGGCCCGCTCCCTGCCCCCCCCTCTCCGCGGGGCGGGGCTTGCCGAGGCCGTAGGTCAGCGGCGGGGTAGGGGCCTTCGGCGCTGCCGCCCCCGGGGCTCGGGGGAGCCGGGCGCCGCCTCCCCCCGCGGAGCTGCCAGCGCCAGCCGCGGTCCGGGCGGCGGGAGGCCGTGTTGCCGTTTCAGCTGCTGTTTAAGATCTGCTCCCCGCGGTGCCCGGGGCTCGCAGCGGAACCGCGTTGCTCACGGCGCGCCCGCGGAGCTTTCCCGCGCGGCTCGCCTTTGAGGGAGGCGGCAGTTTGCTAGATTCAGATCATGGGGGGGAGCAAACCAAAAAATCCCCCAAACCAACAGCCGCTTCAGTACAACGGGGAGGAGGGGTTTGTGTTATTATAGTTTTGTCTAAAGTCTGACCCAAACCATCATTTCAGTCAGCAGGTGGGTATGGCCGTTGCTTTCTGAAAGAGAGAGTGTAGTTAAGCCAAGCGGACGAACTCTTTTAAACAAACAAGCCCCAGACAGCTAACTAAAAGCTTAACATCTAGAGGCAGTAATCCCAAGAGGGAGATACTAGATGTACAGTCAGGTTTCAGATCGCTCTGCGGTCACATAGTGAACTGAAGATTATCACTGTGTAAAGCTGAGCAGAATTTTTGTCGGGGTGCATGGCGATCAACGTGAAAGTTTGAACTGGCAGTCACCCATAAATCCAGATAGTTTGAGGGCTGTTAGGAAAAAGAAGTTCCTGTTATGCTGCGTAGTATTTTATATATAAACAAGAGAATACTGCACCCGAGGGTAGGCAGCAATTAGATTATTTAAATGTTCTGCGTGTTGCACTCCCTCTTGCAGATGTGTTACATGTTTGTTGAAGCTTCGTGCTGAATTAATGGTTACCTGTTTTCCCATGCACCGAGTAGGATGTGTGAACTGGGATGTACCTTGTGTGTGCCGGTCATCTGTTGGTACTGGGGTAATGTGATCTGACAGCTTTTTTTAGTATAATCTAGAATTTTAAGTAAATATAACTAGTTTTCACATACTCAGTATGTCACGAATGCTTTCTGCTAAGTGCTTATAATTGTTTTAAACAGGGGTGTGATAATCTCATTGGAAAATTACTGTTCTGCAGAGATTGCCTTCCAGAGCAAGGCTGGTTAGTGAGTAATCATCAAGCAGGAGCTGATTTAGGGTGTTTTTGTCTTGCCTCAGAAGATTTTTGAATACTTCCTGTTGTGGCTGCGCGTGTCTAAGTGCTTGGCAAAGTAACATTGTGCTCATGAAACTCAAGTCTTCCCAGTGTTGGCACCTAGTTCGCTGTCTCAGAGCTACCTAAGACTACACAGAAGGTTTAAGGGCGGGGAGGGGGTCTGTTTCAATTTATGAATGTATTTTCTATTGGGTCGTGGTGGAAGAGTGTGATTTACCTGTGACAGCTGCTTAAAAATACTTAGTGACTAAGATCTAAACCAGGAAAAGCAATTTCAGACTAGATTTCCTTTAGCTTTGTGAGAAAGCAGTTATTCTATTGATAGTTGCATTCCCCCCTCCCACCCACCCTGTAATTCCCAAACTGAATGTGCTGAACTGTTTAGAAACTAACTGGCTAGAGAGGAAGCATTTAAACAAAATTAGCAGGATGGGGAAGTACAAGGAGAAAAGACTGTTTGCAAAACTGGCTTCCATTATTGGATTAAGTGAGGAATTGAGGATCACAGTGTAACACCATTCTAGTTACAAAAAAAAATAAAATCCAGTGGAGTATTATTAAAACCAAAGTGTGCACAGGGATTGAAAATCATCCTTTTCTGCAGAGCTGGTACTTACTAAATTCAAGGCCAGGCTCAAGGTCATTAAAATATTGCTAACCTTGAGAGTTGTGGGGTTTGGGGTCATTTGGTTTTTTATGTTCCTATCACCTTTGACAAATACTCCATTTCTAGTAATATGCAAATCGCAGCTTTTCATTAGAATGTGGCAATTTTTTCATTTCTTGGAAGATCGTAGTTCTCATTTCACCACTTGTCCCCATTGCCTTTGATTTTGCTCTGCCTGGCAACGCAATAGAGTTTAAAATGTTTCTAAAAAAATAATCTTTCTTGGGTGATGTTTATGTTTTATGTTACTCAGAATTACCAAAGTGTTTTTTAATTTCCTGATTAACAGAATTTTATACTTCACACAGTTTGGGGTTTTTTGTTTTGGGTGGCTTGTGGCGTTTTTTGGTTTGTTGTTGTTTGGTTTTTTTTTTTTTTGAGGAGCCTAGAATGTGCAAGTTTAAAATTCTTACCTATATTAGAAAAGGCAGATCAAACATTTGATCCCTTCAGAGGGAATAGAACAAACTCGGAGTTAAGTTCAAAGCCAATGGCGGTGCCTGAATATGTAGTCTATATTACTTTTTCAGAACTTATTGTATCGTTTGTAGAGAACAGGAACATGCTCTGAAAATGGTTTTGAAAATTCCACAATGAGATGCTCAAACATGGTTTTAGGAGATGAGCTGTAGGCTGTAATTTGTGGAAGTTTGTGCACGCTCATTATAACTGGTGTCCCTGGGGCCAGAATGGAGAAGCTCGGAGGATGTAGTTATTAAATGTTTTTATGGATTTGCTGTTAAGCTCTGAGAACACCTAGAAAGTACAGTTCTGTATTGGCCAAATTGATTCAGAAAATACTCACTGAGCTGTAAGAGTATTTATGAAAAAAAAACTGTGTTAGTAAGAAGCCTTCTCATTTCAAACGGAGCTGCCCAACGTGTGGCTGTCTCGAACTAGGTATGTGGCTCCGGGCCTGCCCCTTGCTGTATCCTTTCCCAGCGGGCCCTATGCTTGCGGGCAGGGAGAACAGACAGCTTTGTGACTTGCTTTGGCAACCTGCTTCCTCCCTTGTCTGAATTTTGGCAGTGGGATAGATGCACTTGTAGTCACACGACATCGCTCAACGTGTGGTGAACGGCTGCCTGGTACCTGCCAGGATGTGATGTTCAGGCAGCCTCTTGCCAGCTGCCCGGCCCAGTGCCCTGCTGCTCCGTGCTTGCCTTTGCTCATGTGACAGACACCTGACAGAGAAGTGAAACAGAAGGGACTTGGCAGATGCTCTTCAGGAGTTTCCAGTGAGTTGCAGTTCTTAGAATTCGTCTGGGATATCTAAAAAACAGTTGTGTTGTTAATGTCAGTACAGTGAAATCATTCTGTAAATGGCAGGTATGGTTCTGTTACGCACCTGGAAAAGCACATTATTTAGAAAAAGTGGGTTTTTTTAAATACCTTAAATATACCTAACTTGGACGCTTCTGTGGTAAGAAGTGGAAAACTGGATCGGATGTGGACCATGCCAAAATTTAAAAAAAAAAAAAGGCTTAGATTTTGATGTTAGTGAAAACCTGGACTAATTTAATATAGTCATGACTGCTGGTTGAAAAAAATCTTCTCTGAAGTATGTCATTCCAAGTACTGATAACCTAAATTGAGAGGCTTAAATATAAACTACCAAATACATAGTGTGGGTTTCCGAAATATTGAGCAATAAGGAGCGCTGAAGACCAGGTGTTAATCTTGTGTACTTACATATGCATGTTTTCTTCATATTGGTTTTTTTACTGTTAGTGGTTACTAAAGAGCTTTTTATTACATATGTCAATAGTTAAAAGGTTAGTTCAAGTTGAATTTATTGTTGATGACCAGAGCTGTGGGAACTTGTCACTCAGAAGTATTAGGAATAAGCTGATAGAAAAGTGTGATTTTTATTTTTTTGAATACTATTTTTCAACTGTAAAATTGATTAAACGTTTTTTTAATAGTATGCTTAGGTAAACCCTGTTTTTGCCATCCCTGTTCTCTAGAAAACAGCAATGATCCTTACAAATAGGATCATAACTGTTTTAAATAAATCAAGTCATTTACAAATAGAGTGAAATGTTTACTATTTGTGTTAGTACCCCAGGAATTTTTTTTTTTCTTCTTCCCCCAGAATATAGCTGAAATGAGCAAGATTGCCAAGTTTTCTTTAAAAGGCCTGATCGTAAAGATCCTGTTTTATCTTAAATCAGCTTATCTTGCTCAACTGGTTCATTTTCTGGCAGGTCAGTTACCTGCTCTGCCTTGCCGCATGAGTGCTAGAGTCAGTGTGAGGAATTGGTTAGAACCGGACGGTGGAGCAGGATCATTACTTCTGACAGTTGTGCAGACACAGAGCACATCCGAATGGCCCTGGAACAACACAACATCTTGAAACTGCTAAGACTTGACTGTTGCAAAGAAATGTCGTGGTGGTTTTGTTTTTTTTTTTAATAATTGCCACTACATCAAAATTAGGTTATAGTCTAGAAATATGAAAAACTAGCAAAGTTAATTAGATTCTTCTTAAGAAACAGGTAAAATTGTGCGTGCTTCTGAGACTTACACGTGTTCATGAAAACATTCTTCCAAGCATCCTAAAAAATATTACGCTGTGTGACTAGCAGGAAAGTGCTTGGAGCCTTTAAATATACAGAACCCTTATATATGAAGTACATATCAGCACCTCTTTTGCTTCACCTGCTGGCTTTTTGAGCTGAACTGCTGTGTTTGGAGTCTTTAGCTCCGTTCTCTAGCTGTTACTAGCAAAGCACTTTTCTTGTTCTAGATCATCTTCTTCTGACATTGAAATGTAAAATATCCTTTTTGCATCTGTTCACATCTTAATCAGTTTTTCTGTTTTACACTAGCCACTTTAGTTATCCTCAGTAGTGGTTACTAATGTGTGACTTTTCTGTCCTCCTTGTTTGGGAGGAGTCCCCTGTGTTTATCTTAAAGTCATCTTGTGTTTGGTGACACCCTTAATATGGTAACAGAGGTGCAATGTAGAACTTGTAACCCATTTTTTAATTTCTTTGTTTCCATATGGGATTATTGAAGAGTTCTCTGTGTACTTAAGGATGGGTGGTGGGTTGAGGTTGGTGTTTTCAGGGTATATAGATTTTGTTTTCCACTTTGCTTTACACTTGTAGGTGGAAGGCAGTATGTGCTTTTAAAGTCAGTTTTCAATGCATTGTTGTCCATTACTGAAGGACTGCTAGCCATTTGGGTAGCTTCAGGCTGAGAGCCAGGTTAGGGACCCAAGAGCCTTCTCTGAGAGCTCTTCTTTCAAATACGGATCAGCAGCAAAGTAAAGGTAGAAAAAAAAGCATCTTGGATACACAAATTCCTGCAAAACCTACCCGAAATGTTGAATTGATACCAGCTCAGAAATCTGAAAGCAGTAGCAACACATAAACTTAATTAAAAGATTCTTTATTTGTCAATCAGGAGTGATCAGAAGGCTTTAAGAGCAACAATCATGTTTAGTGAATTGTGTGTATTTGCTGGCTTTGTTATAAAGTTCTGGTACTTTAGCCCTTAAAAATAAGGGGAACAATGAAGGATTTGAGGAATTTTTCTACTCTGGATTTGGGACACTGTATGAAATGGCATTTATGAAGAAGCAAATGGGCATATTCATACCTCGTAGAAAATCATTGCTGTATTTGTTCCACTTGTAATACATTAGTTAAAAAATGGTTTCATTATATTCTGCATTCTCAAGTATTAATTCAGTCATAGTGTAAGCCAGAAGCAATCCTGCTTAGAAAAGGTGTTATGGTAAAGATGCGTCCAGTGTTAGTGACAAGAATATCAGAATTAGCTGCCCATTCAGTGTGTAGCAGGATCAGGATCTTCTGTGACTGCATAAGCCTCAGTTAATGATATTGAATACTTGTTATACAGGGCTTGCTTTGCTGATGAAATTTGATACGCAGTCTTTAACCTGATATTCCACCCAATTAGTAGCTCTGCGTGAGTAAAGCATTCAGAGTCCCTTGCCAACACCTTGGGACTCATGCTTCAAAAATTTGAGTGGAAATCTAACCGGTTTTGGTTGATGTAGCTTAATGCAGGAAGTCAATGGCATGAAAATGAAAATGCACATTGTTGTCTTTGCATGGATTGCACCATTAGTTTGCGATTGGAGGTTACATTTGGATTATAAAGGGTAATTCTCATCAATGCACTGGGATTGTTGTTAGTAGTATATTAGTAAGAGATGCTGGATCAAATAAATCATTGTTATAAGCATGTTATAATGCTAAGCATTGATACATAAGTGTTCATTCTGCTGGTTTGTGATTGAAGTGTTCTGAACAGGAATGACATTGTGGAGGCTTGTTAATAGGTTAGACTGGGGAGTTCAAAGTGAATTGTATAGTACAAGTGCACATTGTGATCTTAACCTCTGGATGTTCCTTAATCAGCAGTATGCATTGGTCTTGAATATTGATGTTATTTTTGTAGTTAGCATGTTTAGTACAAACTAGAAAACTTCCTTTAGAAAGTTTACATTACTGCTGTGATCTCTTTAATATTTGTGTCTCTAGTGTGCAGTTTCCTTATGCTTGTAAAGGATATGAGATGTGCAAGTGTAGAAGTTTCCATGATATTTGGCTTTTTTTCTTGAATGGTTTCAATTCTGTTTCAAAGTTCTCCATTCATCTGGAAAGTAATCTTATAGAAATGTGGTTTGGGCCAGGTACTTTAAGTAAAACTAAAGCTGCCGCTTCTTGAGGAAAATTGAATTTATTTTTTCTGTATCTCCATATAAATTTTATCAATCATATGATGGGGGTTTTTTAATGGAGAAAATCTAATTAGAAACACAGGGACAGCTTATAGTAATAGATGTTGCCTCCTGTCATGCCCTGGTAAATTACTTGATTTCTTTAATGAGCATGAGTCCTAAAGATCAAGTAGTTGAATACTCCGCTATTCTTCAGAGACAGGGTTAAATAAGTTGCTATTCTGAGCTAATTTAATTATTTACCTATTAAAATAGAACTTGTAATAAGGTCTGAAATAGCAGTGATAATGTCCCCTTTATAAACGCTTAAGGATACTTCTGAAATTTAGATGACTGCAACTACTTCGTACCTAGATGTATTATTTTCTTCTTACAGAATATATAAAGCCTTTTTTAAAATACTCATAAACATGGCTTAGCATTCACTTGATTGTTTGACCATACAAAGAGCATATCAACCTAAGTACAGTTTGACAAAGAGAAGTAGCATCTTAGTTATCTGATGTACCACTGAAGTCCTTCGCTTAAGAACACATCTATTCATGTTGTTTTAATTCTCAGAAGGCATCTGCAAAAGCCTCTTTTGCTATAGGTTGAATGTCAGGTGTACAATGGATCTGTAGATTTTATTCCGCTCTTCCCCCAGCAACCCATGTAGACCCCAGGTCAACACCTATTCAAGATGATTCATCGCTAGGTCAGCAGCAGAGTGCATCTTCTGTCTTTGCCAACAGGTCTGCACTATTTAGGGGTATTGGAGCTCACAAAATTTATGAGGAAACAAAAACATTTTCTTCTGAGGCTATCAGACTCTGGAATGAACTGCCAGAGGGACACAAAATTCAGTCATTGTTACGACATAGTAGATGACACCTTTTCTTTTTGATAAACCTTTCCTTCTGAAACAGCATAGATTAAAAATAAATGCAAATGTATGAAACTGCTTTTCATAGGAAGGAGAAGGTAAAATCTGAATGTTCTGTGTATGGGAGCCTTTCTGAAAGTCTCTTAAATACTAGACCAAAGGCACAGTGCAGAAAGAATAAATGTTTAAAATGTAAATGTAGATCGTGTTCTTGAGGCTGTCATTGATCAGTTTCTGCTACCTTTTTTTTTTTTTTTTTTTCCTTTTTCCGATGTTGTCTTATCTCAGTTTGGTAATTGTGATTATCATGAATTACCACTTAGATGAAAAAAGACGGTATTGCAGCTGTAGCATCAGTTCGTAGTTGTGGTAGAGGTATGAAAAAAGCTGCGTCTAGATGTTGAGGTAACGTCTGTGAAAATACTACTTGCCAACTTTACCTAAGGAACCATGAGTCTTTCAGCAATTTTCTGGTCTTGATAACTCTTTGACTCCTGATAGGTTAGTGCTATTAGGCAATCAGCTGTCTTTTTTTAAAATACTTTTCTTGATTTTGTTCATTTGTCTTTATATAGAAGAATCTTTACAGTCAACATGTATTTCTAGATGCTGTGTTAAAATTGCTGGCAGAGTCTATTATTCTATACAAACTGAACAATCTGGCCCCTTGTTTTATTTATAAAGGTTCAATGTATCTTTGCCTGCCTACATCAATCTGCAAGGGAGTGTCAGAAAGGCCCCGCATTCGCCGAGCCGTGAGTTATCAATAACTTTTCAGATGTGTTAATGAATGTGGAACAGACGCAGTTATGTGTTTAAGAAAAATATGGATCCACCTCCTAAAAAGCAAAAAAAAAAAAAAAAAAAAAAAAGACAAAAGCAAAACTCAAAACTCTTTACTGCAGTAGCAGGCATGACTATAAAGGGATTGCTCTAAATTTTTAGTAGTGTAAGTATAACTAAGCAGTAAGGTCGCCCTCTAGAAAACCTATTGTTGAACTGCTTTGAAGCTGTCTTTAGCCTGTGGATTACAAGCTTTAACTGTTGTATTCCACAGGCAAATTAAGCATGTGATGTTTTTGGAAACTTTTGTTTGCTTAATAATCTGAAACTTGGCCCATCTGAAAATGTTATGTATTAACATCCTATGCATAGAACTGATATTTTAAAATCTGATTACATAATAGTAAGAAAGGCTTGACTAATAAGATACGGGTTTTTTATTCCCCTCTGTTGTAGTTACCTCAGTAATGAATTTGGCTTCTTGAATTGTTTAATAGATTAAAAATTCTCAGTGCTTCAGGTCATGAAGCCATAAAAAACTTTAACAGCTGCAAAATGTATCTATATTCTTTAAAATACTTGCCAAAATGGAAAAGGCTGCTATCTGAACTTACTGTATGTCTTTTTTTTCCCCCAGCAGCCCTCCTTGCTTCAGTAATTCACCAGTAGGTTTTCAACGATCAGAGATTTTAACAAGTTGTTACGTTTTAAAAAATGAATAAATAGATACATCCTGAGAGAGATTAAGGTGTTTTATCATGCCTGTGTCTTAACAACAAGAGAGCTGTAGCAGTGTTCTCTCTTCTGAATCTCAAATAGTGACAATTATGTTATGACTCGAAGGAAGACATATTCCTGCCCTCATCCCTAAAATACCAGCTGGTTACTTTGTTCTGAAGACTTTAGGTCCTGCTCCCAGATGGGGTTATTTAAACTTGCAATTGGACCTCAGTGTGTGGGCAGGTTGATGCTTCTGCTGATGCAGGAACTACAACTTGCCATGATGAAGATATAATTAAGATGTTCCCAGCCCAACAAACAGCATGTAGGAAAAAAAATATGGCTTATGATATGGAGATATGCAAACATCTGTAAAATAATTTTGCATATAGGCTATGTCCATTATGTTTGACTTACTTTTTTCAGGTTTGTAAGCATTTAAAATCATTCTTCTGCCAACTCCTTATGCTACTCCCATCAGAAGTAAGAGGGTGCATTGCATCCAAGAGCAAAATCATAAAATGAGTTATCAGGTGGGATTCGGTGAAGACTCAATGTGTATCATTCTGTGTTTATGAGGCTGCTTTTATATGCTAATTGTTGCATATAAATACATCACTATTTCATATAAAATCTGAATAGAATGTTACATAGCTCATTTAACAAATGCTGTTGTAGCAAAGTGTTTTTAAGCTAATGCTGTCTTTCTGGTTTCAAGCACTTTTCACGCTGCATTTTTGAAGAGGAAGTGTGAGAGGATTTTAAAATAGCATTATAGAGCATTAAAACCTGTATTTGTGTTTTTGGTGTTATTTGGCAAAGAAGCACACAGTGTTTTTAAGTTCTAGTTTCCATAGGCCTTCACTATGTGCCAGGGCAATGTTAACGCTTTGCATGTAACCTGCAGAACATGTCTGGCTTCCCCAGATTTCTAACCTGGAATGTGTTGATTTCTATATTGCAGGTGACACGACCCGTCAGCGAATCAAATTCAGCGATGACAGAGTGTGCAAGAGCCACCTTCTCAACTGCTGCCCTCATGATGTGCTCTCTGGAACTGTATGTAGCTAAATCTTGTGTTTTATTTAGATAAGAATGGAGAAATTGAATTATATTTGTTCTTAGTAATATCTCTTTTAACTTCATGGATTTCAGCAAGTATCTATCTAGTATTCTCTGGTAGTTCAGAGGAACTTTTATAAACAACTAATTTATGGGTTATGAAGTTATTTTTTAGAAGTTTCCTGTTCTATATGCTAATTATTACTTATAAATTCATCATTGTTTGCTATAACAAAAAAATCTAAAATACATAAGGTTACTTACTTGAGTTGTGCTATAGCAAAGTGGTTTTAAGCTGCTACTGTTGCAACTAGTAGAAAAACAGGAAATGTAATTTATGCATAAACTGTGAAGCTACTTTCTTAAAACTTTATGTTGCAGTGAGAAATTATCCCACAAATATTTGTATAGGGAAAAGAGGTGATCTTTCTTCAGAAATATTTTAGTGAAAACAGTTGAAAGTTCAAATAACTGCGTTTCTAGAAGCTGAGATATATTGAACGTGATAGTGACGCTCAGTGTACAACATCCAGTTACTGTGCCATTTTCACAAATTATAAGGCAATTTGAAAATTTCCACTTACAACATATTAATAACTTCACTTTTTTGACTTGGACTTTTGAGTACTCTATAGTAGAGGTTCCTCTGCCTGAGCATAGCAAACAAGGGTCTTTGACACATGCTGGTAGCTTTGTCAACGTGCCTATGCTTTACCTTGTGGTGCCTGATGAAGGTAGCTTATTCTTTGTGAAAGGCAGGTAAGTTACGTTCATTGATTATTTAACATAATGTTCCATGGTGTTAGAAGAATTAATAGTAGAGAGATGTAGTATGATGATGTGCAGAGTCTTGTGTGCCTATCATTCTTAATGCTGCACTTTAGTAGCTTTGCTTATTCACATTGGCACATTTTCTTACCCTGTGGCAGGGGGGAAAATAAGTACTGGAAACCCTGTCTTAAGGATTATTTGAAGCATTATTGGTTCTCTGTGCTGTATCATTCCAAATGGCTAACTTGACTGGAGCCTTTAATGAAATACAGAAGGAAGTTCATTTGCAAAATTGAAAACTGAAATACGTAGACTTGATAACTGATTTACCTGTCACCTGGCCTCTAATATGCTTTCCAAGTAGCTGTGATTTTAAATTAACCATAACATTTTTGGTTGATCAAAGGGCTTCAAACATGCATAGACACACTAATTTTGTTTGTTTTACTAACTTTGGCACTGACAGATCAATAGTTACAGTCCATCCTTCTCTCTTCTTAAGAGTCCCTGCAAAAGTAGGCACAACTGTAATTGCTAAGAAGCACAGGAAGAAGAGGCAAAATAAGTAGTAGAACTGAATTAGACAACTTAGCATTTGTCTTATAAAAAAGGCACTGGAATAGAAAAGGGCCACTTGTTGAGCTTCTTCATAAGTCTTGTGACTTCCTAAATTTTTTTTTTTCCTATCCTTAAAGACACTCTTTCCTTTTTCTTTTGTATAGCAAAGTTCTGTCATATCACAAAAATCAGATGTCTTGAAGTTAATGTGGTGTGTTTGGCATACGCTGAGGATAATTCACACTGAAGATAATGCATCTTGCACATATTTCCTTACTTTCAAGTCATTCTTTTTTATAGGTGATAACCAATTGATAACGATGCTTTGTGTATCATTGCATATGTAGTTTTATTTTGAACTGTTCTGTTTATTACTGTCCAAACAAAAGGGGAGGGGGGGCAGGCAAGAAGAGTGTGTTCCTCTTCACCCATCTGTTATGTTGTCCAGTGTTTTGGTTGTGTGATGAGCAAAATAGCTCATGGTTGGGGGAAGATATGGGACATAACAGCATGCTGTAAAAACATACAAAGTCATTGGTCAGAATCCACAGGAAGATACTGTTAAAAGATTAATTTGACAGCTTTTCATTGTGGTCTAATTTCTGTAAGCAAAGATTTCTAGAATGGCTGTCTTTAGCAAGTAAGAAATGTTTATCTTTAGAACTATAGAAGTCATAGGTATTGTGCAATAATGCCTCTTATGGTGCAGACCAAGCATGTAGGTTGGGCCTGTTCACCCATTTTGTTACTCCTCACTAAAAGTTCTCATCTGTCTCATACTGGATTCTGCTGCTGCTGCTCTTGGAGTACTGAACTAAACTACTTATTCCGTGAATACCAATCTCTTTTTTTCTTCCTCATAATGCACTTAGTCATTGGATCACAAAATGTGTTCCATGATGTAATTCTGGGTCCAGAAAAACGGTGACTAGTTTAATCCTGTAGTGGGACTAGTAGAAAGGGACTCATAAGAGACAGGCTTTATCTGACCCATGTTATGTTCTGCTGTTTACCTAGTCATGGGTCTGAAGAAATGGACCTTAATAGCACAGTTTTTAAAAGGTCAAGAAGCACGTAGTGTTAATAAACAGTTTATCATTGATTTTTGAAAATGATGGTAGAATAGTGGAGTTTTCTTCAGAGTTTTGATAGGAAAATTTTGATGCATCTTTGCGTTCAAGATCTGTAGGTAACAAAGATTAAGTGACTTTTTTTAATTCAAATCCAGAGTAAGTTATATCTGGGGATATTTTATGAGGTTAAATCTCTTCATTGACTAGATTATCAGTAAGATACTGGACATGAAATGCCATTTTTTCGTGTCACAAGATAATCTGTGCAATTCCTGTGAACTGCATATTACTGTTCCCATCTGTAAAATGCAGACTTCTATGTTATTCCAATCCACCCACTCTTTCAGAAGCACTCAAGGAGGACATTCACAGATAATGCAAGACAAACGAAATGACTCACGAGTAGGCTCTGTTAATTTAGTGTGTTCTTTTCCTTAACGGCGAAATACCCAAAACTCTGCCAAGGAATTGATTTCTCTTGACGATAAAATCATGTTCCCCAGGCTGCAGTATGTATTGTAAAAGTAGTGTGTATATACTTTTCTTAGAAGATTGGAGGAGGCTTTCTCTTTGTTGTCCAGATTTCTGCATGTATTATCTCTTCTCTTGTTAGATGAAGTGTGTGCTCATTTTTAAGAATACTGTATGAAGTCTTTTGTTATTTCTAGACTTCTCCGGAACACTTGCAGTAGGTATGTTCCTCAGGCTTCTTTGATCAGATTTATCTTTTGGTTAACATTAGAAACATTTCAGGAAAAAAGCATCCATACAAATCAGTAAAGTTTTGAGTTTTACTAGGAAACTTCCATTGTCTAGATTGGCAACAATGCACAGCTTCCTACTTTTTTGAGCTTTCTTTTGCACTTCTCTGTGTCTTGCTTCCTCAGAGTAGTTTGTATGTAAAGGAACAGTAAAGGTTTCTTTAAAGGAACCCTAAATATTTGACTTAGGCGTGTAAAACCATAAGAATTAGCTGTATTTTGAAATTTAATTCTTTCTTTTGGCTGCTGTTGCCAACAGAACAGTTCATTCTGTATCAGTTACTCTCTTCCTCCACTTTTGTGTATAGACTTGTCTAGTTGTCTGTTAATGAGCTTCAATTGTTACCTACTTAAATCAGGAGATTTTGGTTACATTCCTATTTTATTTAATTTAATTTTATTTAGGGACATGTCTTTGTGCTACTAGGTTTCTGGTTTTGTAGATGTGAAAATTCTAAGTCATGCAGTCAGAGGTGTCTCAATGCCTGCAGGAGGTGATTTTGTGGCACTTTGGGGAGACACAGGGAGAGTATGGGTTTGGATTTTTTTGTGGTCTGCTTCTAAGGGCAATGGGAATTACATGGAAGGCAAAGGTAGAATAGTGAGTCCCAACAGCAAAAATGTAAACAAAGATAAAATCTTAGCATCCTCTTTCAGTTTATTAAATTATAATTCCAAATCTATTGTGCTCTGTGATTATCTTTTTATTTGAAAGGTGTTTTGAAGTTTGTGTGAGGCACATCGTAAACTAATTGGTAAGATCACAGAAATGACTTTGTATTCAAGGTTGTAGAACAGTGTCTGTTCAGAACCAGCTTTTGACAATGCCTCTCACAAAAGCTCTTTTATTTTTAACTGACTTTTTTCATGTTTTGGTGCTCTGCTTTTTCATAATGATCACTTGGGCACTGGTTCACATGAATAAGTCAGTAGTTTAAGAGTTTACTCATTCATTTCAAGTTGAGAATTTTATAATGAGAGATTAGTAAGACTTTGTAAACCCTGGCTACTGGGACACAATGAATAATTTACCACTTAAAGTTAGCAATTTTTATTTAAAATTTTTTGTCTTAAAGGATTAACACTCTTACTTTAGCTTTTTTATCCTTAGTAGTTGCTGATGATCAGGCTTGTGGTTTTTTGTTTTGTTTTTTTTTTTTTCCAAACCATGGTTCTTGAGTTATTTTTCATCAGCATTACAAAAATGCTTGTTTATATTTATCTGTATTGTGAGATTAGGACTGAAGCTACGTATGTGGTAGTCGCATGACTCCCCTATAATGGTACAAACCTACTAAGGAACATTCTCTGGATGTAAGCTCTGTGCTGTCTTCGGCAGGTTTTACAAGATGTATAAGAATGTGTTTTGTCTATCTTTATATGTTTCTGGATGAATAGCTGAGTACTAATGAGAATGACAAGGTGGGAATATTTAAAGCAAATACCTTTAATAAGGTTAGAAGTAGTAATGTCCTGAATATTTATAGTAATCCGCTAGCTATGTTTGAAGAGCCCAAGCAGTTCAACACTTCTGCAGTAATCCAGCTTTCTTATTAGCTTGATTGTGCTTCCCTGTTGAAAAAATTTCACAAATACTGTATGTGGTCTTGCAAACGATGGTTGAGAAACTCCTTTCTCCTCAGTGGATTAACTTTGTATTTGTATTTATGTGTATTTGTTGAGGAACATTGCCTCTTGCATTTTATTTATACAGACCTCAAAGCATGCTCTGTCAGCTCAGTCCTGCAGTTAAACATATCTTTAGGTGCTCATGAATTTATTGCCCTCAGCTCTTCAGGACTCTTCTGACTAAAACCATATTGATTGAGACCTTGGTTTAGCAATATACTTTAATATGTGATTAACTTTAAGCTTATTAGGAGTGGAATTCAGCTCCAGATTAAGACATCTAAATTTAGGTTTCAGCTGAGGAGGTAGGTGTCGAAGCTTGCACTGGAGTCAGAAGGGATCCAGGCAGTGGAGCCTAGAGAAAGATTCAGTTCACCTGCCACTAGGTATCCCTCTCAAGGTGGGCTGAATCCATTTAGGCTCACTGACTGTACTGTCTAGATCTCCTTTTGCTGTGGAAGAGAAGTTTGGATAGTTCACACATCTGCAGATAGGTGTTAGTAAGGTGTTTTAATCTGGAGTTTTATTTCTTTCCCAGTAGTCCCATTGGCTCAGTGGAACTATTTCCATGCCTAAAACTTAGGTGTGCCAGTGTGATTATTTGCTGTAGTGCTACAAAAAGCAGGCATTCTGCTGGAGGGTATCAGCTTTTCAGTTCAGGACTGGTTTGATCATGTGAACTGCTTTAGCTTTGCAAATCAAGTTAAATTAGGCTTGCATAAGCTAACTCAATTTGTAGCCTTCAACCTAGTGGTGATGAGTTGTAAAGTGCTCTGTTGTCCCGGCAAGTGATCATGTCAGTCTCTTGAAACATATTCTTAATTTCTTTGACCAGTGCCAGGAAAGTGAACTGACTGTACCATATTTCATTTTAATGGGTTTAATTTATCTAGGTGCAGAATTTTTTTGTTGCTTTCTGTATGGTTATCTAGCTTCAGTGTTAATATATGATAGAGTTAGGCTATAAGACCGATTACTATGTAAACACTGAGATATTTTAAAATAAGAAAGACTGCTGCTAGCTTTGTCTTTCAGTGGAGATCTATTCTAAGGACTTGAAGTCTTCAGAAGTGAGAGTATGGTTAAAGGGAGAAAGGTCTTTAAAGAAGTATTATACTTCTGAAGACACCTGGAATTTTCAGTGGTTGCTAAGGACTTTAATAACTTAATTTCTGCCTCTTTTTAGCTCAGCATTTCTTTTCTGCTAGTGAAGTCCTAAAAAAGTTAACCGTGTTAGTGGAGTCAGAGGACTTAAATCACGCATTATCGTATCATCCTAAAGGCTCCCCTCTGAACATGTGTTGCCTACAAGAAAGCATGGGCTTTATCACAAGTCTAGAAATCTGTCAGAAACAAAATTGTTAGTGCAGATGAAAAGTGAGTTCCATAATAAGGAAGATCTCAGCAAAGAATCTATCTGCAGCTTCTTTTTATCAGTAGCAAGGGTGTTCTCATACAAACCCCAATAGTTGCCTTGAGAATTTAGTAAAGGGAGAGATCTGGTTCCTCCAGTATAAATTTTTCAGTCATGTCAGATCTTCCTAAGCAAACAAACTAACCTTCTTTTGCTGAATGTGAACTGCTTTGGTATGGGTATCTTTATAGCTAGAAAGAATTCTCTACATAAACACTGCCCACAGTATCTTCTTTCAAAACCTATCAAAGATGCATGCTGTTTTTAGAAGCATTGATAGCGCATGCTACTATGTCACACTTGGCTTAACATCAGCCCTCTATTTTTTAAGTAGCTTTGGCCTTTCTGTGCTCTTTTTGCACTCCATATAGAGTGCATTCAGTAATCTAATCTCTGATGTTAAAGGAATCCGTAGTAGTTGTAAAAGTGCCAAAATGGGAATTTTGCTGTAGGTAGTTCAAGATCTGAAAAGAAAGCCGCCTTAATTTCATGTTCCAGAAACAGCAAAACATCAGAGTTTAGTCTTCGGTTCAGTTATTAGTGTCAGCTACTCTGGGTGCACGTTTATTTTACAGATAAACTCTTCAGGTTCTCTATTGCCTGAGTCCTCGGCCTGCTCTTCCTTGTCCATTCATACTTAATTCATGTAATTCTCTTTTTTTTTGTACCTGATTTGATTGAAGCAGAGCTATGCATCATTGTTGAACTAAATGTATGTAATCCATATTTCTGTATTAATATCAAAGGCATTCTATCCGTTTTGTGGACGGGATAATAAAAATGGTTACTAAATCATTTCAATGTGAAGTTGTTTGGGATGAAAGACCAGTTGTCTAAACCCCAGTTCTGGGAAATCAAGTAGCTTTAATTGCCCATCTAACACTGAGAAATAAAAAAAACTATTGCAGAAAATTGTTAGCAAGTTGTTAGTAGAAGGCACTAGCAGAGCTCAGCAACAGCAAAAGGAGTCCTGATATCCTGCTTTGCATGTGGTTGCCTAGACTTATTTTCTAGACTAATCTTCAGCAATAGCTTTCACTTGTAAGAAAGATTCACCAAATATGTAGGCATTGTCTGGGTTTAATCTTCAGTAAAAGTGCAGTAACTGCAAAAAGCCCCAAAGTATGGCTTCACATATTCAATAAACTTTAGTTATGTCTAGCCTGGGGACTTGGATGTTCACACCTTTCTTTATTTGCTTTACTCATCAGGACTGCTCTGTAAATCACTTTAGTGTAAGTCTGTCTGAAAGTCAGTGTATCGACAGTGAAAAACAGTTTGTGTGTGTTCTTTTTAAGCCTTCATTAGTAGCTCAATGTCTGAACATTAGTCTCCCTCAGAGCCATCTTCTGTTTCAAATGTGATTGATCTTTAAGTGGCTGACTACCAATGCTTATTCTTTGCCTTTGGGGGAGGGCACGTCTTGGCAACAAATCACAAGGTGGACATACGGAAAATGAAAATATTGTGTCTTACTGTATCTTCTGTCCATTTCCACCTGCTGCCCATCTACTTTGCAGCTAGCCATATGAGCCAAATTATAATACAAGCTGCTCTGTGCTTATTAAGGTCCTCGGCAATCCTGATCCAGCATAGACTTTTGACAGTAATGAATCATCCCCAAGATGAATTGTCTTTGCCTAATGTTGCATAACTTATACCAGCAGAAGTGCTTTTTAACCTGGTTTTGCATATAATATGCAAACTGGTTTAAGAGTTTTTAAATGTTTTTTTTATGTCTCTCTACATTGGGATTTGTTATTCTATTAGAACTTTTAAGAAAGACATTTTGTAGTAATATTTCTATGAAGGTACTTTCAAAGGATTAGCCAAGACTAGTACAGGCTGTGTTAAGGAGTAGTTCCAACAACGGTATAATTTCTTTAGCAGCAAAGCTAGTGAAAAAGAATCTTTTTCTCTTGTACCTGCTTGTCCTTGCTCCCTGTCTGTTATGCCACGTGAGTATTTATAAGGCTGCACTCTGTTAGATCAAAGAGGGGAAGGGGAGCCAAAATTTCCTGTCTTCTGATTGAGACATCTAACAAAAACAAATCCTCTGTAACACCCCCGTCATACCCCCAAATTGCTCCTAATATTACTGAAGTTATTCAAGAGTTTCTGAAGTGGTATCTTGATACTGTAAGAGATCCTAGCTGCTTAAGTCCACTATTACATTGCCCCCCACATACTGTCAGCACATGTTTGTGTGGCTGCCTGACAGTTAGACAAGGGTGTACTGCTGAAAAATTGCCTCTGTTTTTGTTTTGCTAAGATACGTTTTAGCCAGTCAGTACCCAGATCGTGTTCAACTGCCCAGGCAGATGTGCCAGCATTGGGTGGCACAGCACAGTGATAAAGGGAGGACAGAGAATTTTTCAGTAGTAATGCTGTCTCAGAGTAATTACCATCCTTTCAGGCTATGGATTTACAAGTCCCAGTAAGAAGAAATCAGAAAACGTACTGTCTTGAGGAGGGCAAATCCAACACGAATAGAGGGAAAAGAAGCTTAAAACAGATGTAAAGTGAACAGTGTGTTATGGTAGTGTCATGTGAATTCTGTTGGTTTAGAGTGTGATGGAAATTTATTTCATGCATTTATTCAAAGTGTATATAGATTGCATATTAAAATAGCATTTTTCTGATGCTATGGTGGATGTGTTTCAGGCTTTTTGTCATTGTATTCACATCTATTAAAGTGTGTCACTAGCCTTATCTGTGCATTTAGAACTGGAGTGCTTCACTTAAAACAGGATTGGCCTTCAGTTTTACAGTTTAACCTTAAATACCTTATCAGTACAAGTGATGAATCAGCACAAAGACAAGCTTTTCACAATTTTAGGAGGATTTTTAAGTGTCTGATTTTCAGATAATTTAAAAATGTTCTTTCATATTGCTTTCCTAGTACTGAAATACTTTACTGCAAGAATGCTGCAGTTTAAACAATGCAGCATCTAATGACTTGGAAACAAACGTGTAATACATTGCTCAGCTTCAAGGTCTTTGTGGATTTGCATCAGTTAACAAAATTGCTGAGGTCCTGTGTAGTGCAAAAGGAAAAGCTAATCTTTTTCTTTAGCATTGCAATCAGATGTTTTCCGGAATAGATTATGGTAGCTGAAGGGTATTTAAATAACTACAGTTTAACAAAAACTTTCAAGTTCAAAATTCTGTATTTTAACAATGTTTTTTCTGTTTCTAACATTTGAAATAAACCAACAACTTATGTAAAAATTACTTTAATGGATTTGTTGGAATAGCTAACATTATTTGAGAAGCTGAAAGCAATTGATGTTTGGTTTTTTTAACTATACTTGTGAGGCTTGAATTGCTACTTAAATGCAAGTATTTTGTTTATTTAGGGGGGGGAAAAATCACTCATTTGGCTTGGATACCAAGTGACTTGCAGCAGTTTCTGAGTTAACACTCGTATTTTATTTACAAAACACAAGTTATTAATTATTTTCATTTTGGTTCTAGAATTGTTACTAAACTACAACAGTAACAGCTTTTTCTATCGGAGTTCAACTTTCATTATGTGCTTTCAATGTTAAGAAAGGATTAGTTTTTCTTAATGTTAAGTGAGCAGTGCCAAGAGCAGACTTAACTGAAACTCTGCTGTTTTTAAGTGTCACAAATAATAATCACTTTCAATGATTATATACCAGCCTGTGCTTTTGCGGAGAGGGTGCCTTGGTTTTGTTCAATTTTGTTTCCATTACAAATTGGTTTTGGGGGGTTGTTTGTTTTGGTTTTTGGTTTTTGGTTTGGTTTGGGGTTTTTTGTTGTTGTTTTGGGGTTCTTTTTTTGTCATGTGCACATTGCTCTGTCTTGATCACCAAACAAACTTTCAGGGAACAGATTGAATTAGAATTCCTTATGCTATGTGGTATGCAAATTTCAATTTAAAAACAGTATTTGTTATCTAATAAGAGTCTGGGCCTCAGTGGCGTTGTATGCAAGATTAGTGATGCAGTCTACTTAAAGTTCACATTTCCTTTCTGCCCATTCTAGAATGGTTTTAGATTACAAGTGACATATCTATACTTTTTCTTCCCTGATTCTTGAACGTAGTCCCACACTCAGCTCATCTTCACTCATCTGCAAAATGTTTTGCTGGGATTTGATTTTTGGCTATCTTATTTTGAAATGCTTCAAGAACGGTTTTTAAGCAGCACTTATAGTGGTGCTGTGGTTGTAGTTATTTCAGGTGATGAATATAACTGGAACACATATCATAGAGTGTGCAGACAGTTCAGATCAAGCATTTGACCATTTAATTGCCAGTTATTTGCAGGGAACTTGGTTCTCCTAAGCTGTTTTAATTCAGCACAGGATGTCCCACTTCAGTCTCTTTTTTGAACTCTCAGTAAAACAACATTTTTGCAGCACATTAATGGTACTGTGTAGTGCAAACAGCCATCATGATAAGATAAGCTGTTCATTCTGTCTGCTTTTATTATTTCCTGATTTGTGCATGTTTGTTAAAGATCTGGTGTTGCCTTAGAGCTTTATTAAACTGTCCTTTCATTCCCACAGGGGAGATGATTTGCTTCAGAATATTTGACTGTTAAAGAAAATCATGCTAACTTCATTCCTTGTAACACTTCTCAAAAGTTATATCACTTTCCGTCTGTCTCTTTTCAGAGGATGGACCTTGGAGAATGTCTGAAGGTGCATGACCTGGCATTAAGGGCAGACTATGAAATAGCATCCAAAGATCAAGATTTCTTCTTTGAGCTTGATGTATGTATTTTGTCTTAATGGTGGAGAGAAAGCATAATTTGTGTACCTAGGTGGATAAACTGAGCAACAAAAGTTAAGTTTTGGTACACACAGAAGGAAGACTTTTGGAAAGTAATTTTATAGAAAGAAGCAGAGAAAGCCTTGCACAGTTACATAAAAGATACATGCCTCTTCATGATTATATGCGAGTATTTAATTTGTATTGGTAGTCATCTGTAGGTAGAACTGTTAACAGCCTTACACAGAACAAATTATCATAAACCTGGATGCTGTCTTAGTGTTATCAAATAGCAAGCAAATGTTAAGGCTGTGTATGCTTTGAATAGAGTCTTAAATTCTGTGCTTATTGAAGAAAGTAATTTTGTATTGGGGATAACAAATCATATGCTATGTTTCAGTACACCATAATTTGAGTAATACAGTTTTGAACTCCCAGCTAGGAAGTTAGTCTTCACTAGGACAAAAAGGTTTGGGTTTTTTTTGTTGTTGATTGGAGGGATGGTGTTAATATGCTTAATAGCTTAAAACCCTAGTGAAAAAAGTTACGGTATTGCATGTATTGGCTGGATGAGGTAAACCTGAATATCCTTTGAAGAATTTTAATGCACGTTAGAAATGCTGACGACTTCTTAGAGAAGACTTAAGACAGATTCACTTCCAAATTTCTGCAAATACTTATGACAACGTGTAGACTATGATTTTTAAAATGTTGTGTATTAATATATGTGATTAGTCACCATAAACTGCTAGATTATTGTTCTACAAAGGTTTCACTAATAAAAGCATATAAAAGTTAAGTCTTAATAAACCTGGAAAGTGTTAAGGCTAATGAAACATTCATGTTCTTGACAGCATTGATCCGTGTTCTTACTGATGTTTTAGGCAATGGACCACCTGCAGTCATTTATTGCAGACTGTGACAGGAGAACAGAAGTGGCTAAGAAAAGACTAGCAGAAACCCAAGAAGAGATCAGTGCTGAAGTTGCAGCTAAAGTAAGCATGTAAAACTAGTTGCTGAAGTCTCTTTGAAGGTGTGTTTTTCTAAGGAGCCAACTTAAGGCTTTGGCAAGCTATCCAATCTGAGAATTCACACTGAGGAGGGGAAAAAATAAGACTCTTTCCCTATCCTTCTCAAAACTGCCTTTAAAGCACGGAGGGGAGCACACAGGGAATAGACCTCTCTGATATTTTTGAGCTCAGGAAATTTGATTCTCTGTGATACCATGCCATACAAATGTTAGTAATTCCTACACTTTTTGATCAAAACTTCATCCTTAAACAAAATTTGATGTGCTTTTCCTCTAACTGAAAAAAACTTCTGTCATTTTTCTGCACATATATGCACATGCTTGGAGGAATGGTTGTACAAATACTAATTTTGCAAGGCCATGTGGTATAGACAACAGTGTAAATTACTTGAAGTTTCTGAACAATATCCTGCTCTGGCGTTGGTACGCAGAGTTGGTAACAGCTTTCTCTGTGTGTTTTTACATGAGGCAACTTCCGTTTCATTTTTACCTGGAGAAGTTATCTCTGCATGTTTCTTTTAATTCTATCCTACTGATTTTGCATATAATAACTCAGTAGTAGTTCAGGTTGTTTTCCATAATTGAAAGCATTTCCTGTTTTAAGCCTTTCCTTGTCTTTCAAGGCTGAAAGAGTTCATGAATTGAATGAAGAAATTGGGAAACTGCTGGCCAAAGTAGAACAGCTTGGAGCTGATGGGAATGTGGAAGAATCTCAAAAAGTAATGGATGAAGTGGAGAAGGCTCGGGTAAAGAAGAGAGAAGCAGAAGTAAGTTGATTGTGTAAGGCTTAAGGGGTGGAGAGGGCAGGGTCCAATATTAAATTGGTTGGCATCTGTGTAATGCAAGATGTCTTATCTGCTGTTGCTTCCTTAACTAATTGCGTCATATAAAACTAAAGAATTTGCTTTGCGGCATCCTGTACAGTTGAAGTTTCTACCTTTAAATACACTCCTATACTATTAAAATCATACTCACTTCCACAGATGATGTATTTATCTTAGTTTAGCTGTATTGGCCAGCTAAATGATCCTTGTTGTAATGTTCAGATGGCAGAACTCACCAAGAGCTTTTCCATATCATATTTCACCCAGATACTTAAATTTATAGAAACAAACATCTGCAATTGTTTTAACGGTACCAGAGGGGTTGCTGGCAGTCTTGCTTATCTGTCATCTGAGTAGAGATAAATTTTGCTCAGATAACTTCTTTAATTGGTGTCTAAAATACAGGTAGATTTCTCAGGAAAGTACTACTGTTTTAAACTAGGTTCAGAATTAAAACTGGTGTAATATTTTCATAATATGTTAACGTAGTAATTGTAGTGTTAACGTGTATTCATTGTTGCATATGAAAAAGTTATTCATCCTTCTAAGTAGTATAATCTTAAGTAAAGGTAATAATCACCCCACTTTGTTTAATTTGCAAAACCAGTTGCTGATGGTTGTCCTGCTTTTAAATATGTCGAATCTTCAAAATAAGGAATCTGTCTTGTATCTTAATGAGACAGTTGATTTATGAATAGTGTGAATTAACTAAGGGTGTGCTGCTGTACATTGAATTCCATTATCAATTTTTAGTATATCTTTGGTAAAGTGTTATCTTTGTATTTCTGTGCATTGAGAAGTAACAGTTAGCAAATTGTTTTTTCCCTAGGAAGTATACAGGAATTCTATGCCTGCCTCCAGCTTTCAGCAGCAGAAGCTACGGGTTTGTGAAGTGTGCTCAGCTTATCTTGGTCTTCATGACAATGACCGACGACTTGCTGACCACTTTGGAGGAAAACTACATTTAGGATTTATTGAAATAAGAGAGAAGCTTGAGGAACTCAGGGTAAATCATTCTTCTGTTTTTGTGTGTGTATATGTGTGTGCTCCTACTTAACTATTTGCCAGGCAACCTAATGGAATATTTCTTTCTGGACGTGTGAATTTTTTTCATATTACTTTAAAATTTGGGATTTCATTAGTCTACAAAACACTAAACATTCTAATTTAATATCAATTATCTGGATAATTTGATAAGATGACCTTTTTTGCACTGAGATATATTAAAGCACATGTTCAAAATGGTGCATCTTGGAAACAAAGAGTGCGATTCCATTTGTGAAATGGAGAACTGTAATTTGAATGACAGTGACGTTGAAACATATTTAGCAGTCATAGGAGATAGCCAAATGAACTTTACTTTTAGCCAGTTAATTGACTAAAAATAATAATGAGACTCTTGAAAATACAAGAACATGTAGTGGGCCTATGTGAGCGATATTTATATAATTAGGATAAAATGTTAATAGGGCTGGTGTTGAAATCCTCAGTTTTGGTACCAGTACGTGAGGAGATGACAACACATGGCAAAGTTTTCAAAAAAGATCTACAGAAATGCTTGGAGCTTAAACAGCCTGCTGTATGGTGAAAGACTAAAACTCAATTTGTTTATTTTATCTGGACACAGTGTAGGAGGTGACTTTCTTTCTATAGGTACCAACAACTAAAGAAGATTTCTTTTTTTAAGTAATTTTTGAAGTCTTTTAAGCTTAACTGACAATAGATGAAATAAATAAGTTCCAACAACTCAAGGCTGTAGCTATCCAAAGTCAGAATACAAAAAGACGTATATCTTGAAGTCAGGCTAGCTATTAAAATAATTGTTATGGGGAGGTTGCATGTTCTCTATAGCTTGAAGATTTGAAATCCAGTTGGAATATTATCCTAAACAACACTATCTTGACCACAAATCATGTGTTGGAAGAAAGACTTACTGGAATTATATTCTAGACTTTGGGTATTCAAGAGGGGATGGATTTGGTCACTGATGCCATTTGTGATCTTAATATGCAAATTATGGAGTTCAAGGCTCAATTAAGCATTTAACTGTGGAAATCACTAAAGACTATAGCTAAATGAGTTGATCCCTAAAAGCAGAAAATGCTGCTACTGAGTTTGAGTAAATTGGCCTGGATTATATTTCATAATATTCCAGCTGTCTTGCATGGATACTGTGACTTACCCTTTGGAAAGCCCAACTCTTTCCGTTGACTATATTGGCAATTTAGGCTCCTAAATATAGCTGCTGTAACTTAAACCTTAGATGCCTAGAATAGATCATGTGTGCTTCCTCTCATCCCTCCCTGAAATTATGCAAAGAGTCACTTGAACAAGAAACCTTGTTTGTAGTTAAATTAGTGATATTGTACAAGGAAGTATAGATATAATTTGACGTAAAGGGTTGAAATAACTGATTATTTACACCATTCGGAAAAAAAAATGCATGGATAATGATTTCACATTCCCAAAGCATCAATAAAATAACCTTTTGAAGTTACTTCACTAACAAAAAAAGAAAACAATAACTATCCCCTCCTTCCTCAGAGCTCTCCTCAGAGATCTAATCAAGATGCTGCTGGGGCAATTCCACATCTCAGAAGAAGGTCTTTACAAAGAGTTGAATTTCTTGCATCATGTCCAGAAGGTGGCGAGACTTGGGTTTGGCCAGATCTCCAGTTGTGAGTTCCACATCTGAGGGCCCTCTACTGAGCGTGCCTTGTCCCCAGTAGTAGTGAGTTCAACCTGGGGGCTATCAGCTGAAGCATCCTCCCTAATTTTATGTCTCATGTTCACAATACAGAAACAGGTAGCCTCAAAACTAGGTATCAGTCCAACCAAGTCCTTTAAGACGAAGGATTTCTTTATGTCACAGTGTAGCTGAAGGAGTTAATAAAACAACTAACTCTCCCAGTTCTGATTCCTTTCTGCCTTTCGCCAGTGGCCAAAATATGGTAGGATTGGCATGGAAACTCTCATATTAAAGGCATGACTTACTGCTCTGAATTCCCCTATGTGGAAGACTTAATGTAACTCTACATATTTCAGGTCTTTGTGTAGCACCCATATATTTGCTGCAGCTCTTCTGCAATAACTTCTGTTTCTTGGAGAGAAAAAAAAAATGTACACACACTGAGGAAGAGAGAGGGAATAATATACATAAGGGAAAGGGAATATACATGAGGGAAAGAACTGAATATTAACTGTCTAGATTTATTTTTATAGCTCCTTCATCTGAGAAACTTTGAAATGTAACTTAATGAATATGTTCCTTTGCTTTTAGAGGATTGTGGCTGATAAACAGGAGAAACGAAATCAGGAACGTCTGAAACGTAGAGAGGAGAGGGAAAGAGAAGAAAGGGAGAAACTAAGGAGGTAGGGATCTATTTTAATTGCATACACAATGACTTATTTAAGTTTAATGGGAAAACTATGATGCAGTTCTACACATTTTTTAAATCTGCAGAATCACAATAGTCTGCATGCCTTGGAAACTTACAAGGATTGAGAGTGAATTTCATGTCTGACTCTTAAAACCTGAATTGTTTTCATAGAAAGCCTTTTTAAAAACTACAGATAGAAGTGTCTCTACATATTTGAACAAATGGCCTTTAAATGAGATAATTTCAGGTGTGTACCTTGTTTTAAGACCTGATAGATGTGAGCTTACACACATGTGCGCTTCTAACATCTGTTAGATGTTAGATATTTTCTTTATAGATATTAGAAATTTTCCTTATTGGAAGTAGCTGAATGTATGACTGAGGAAAGTAATTCCCTGTTCTTCTATGAAATAGTTGCTTCCAGGCCTTGTGGGGCTAGAGTGGAATGGAATCTGAACTGCAATTCTCTTGACGTGTCAGCTTCAGAGGTTAACAATGTAAACTTTGAAATCTGTTGCAGTCTGATAATATGTGCCTGACAAGAAATAAGGGAGTACTGACTTGAACTGTAAGCTTTTTCTGTGGGAGGGGTGGGAATAAAAAAGCAGATTAGATACTCTTTTGGGTTCGTAGTATGGTGGGCCCAAAAATAAATTTAAAAAAAAAAAAAAAAAAAAAAACCACAAAAAACACAAAACAGTTGTCAGAGGGATGTATTTCCTGGTAAATATATTACGAAGATGTTAACATCAAATAAAAGGCCTTTAAATAATTGCTAGTAAAATAAGAAATACAATACAGATGAACTAGTTTGGTTTATTATTACTAAATTATACTTTATTTGATAATAAGATTCTGTAAGAAAAATTGATTTACTATTTTCCATTTATTTCAGGTCCAGATCCCACAGCAAGCATACCAAAAGGTATATAAATCTGCAGACAAGGAATACCATCAATGAAGCCAGCCTTTCACAAGCTGGAACATTAGAATTTTGTCTAGCACTATTAGTTTAAGATGTCCGTCTTTACAGACAAAGCATTCTCTTACATAGTCATCTCTCTGTGTATTTATACAGTATTTATCTCCATACTACTGAGTTTATATGTGTACGTCTATTTTGTGGCTACTACAATGCAACTTTTTGTCCCAAATAACGCTTAGAACATAGAGAATTGCTCTTTCTTCAAAACAGAAACTTGTGGTTAATACCTTTTGGTGACAACGCATGTTTTTAAAATCCTAAGTACCAGGTTAACTCTCAACAGACGACCCATCAATAGTATGAGTTTTCTTCCTAACCTACATAGTTGAAGGTCACCAGTGAGGTATTATTGCAAAGTGATTTAAAAAAAAAAAGAAAGAAAATAATGAATTTCTATGGTGTTTAGAACCTTCCAGACTAGTTTTATTGTAGTAGCTATGGCATAGGATATAGTCCTGTTTTCTCAGAACATCATAATACATAGGTTCTGGAAGATGATCCCTATTGCTGCATCACAAAGTTCTACAACTTTGCCTGATAAAGACAAGATTTTAAAATTTTAAAAAATAAATTTTTTTCCATATTTTTAATTCCTTTCAGAAGCCTGAATTGGCTATGCTGTAACCGTACATACAGTCATGAATTAACTGTAAAATTGTTTGCATGAGTCACAAAGGGGTTTGTAGGATTTCTAATGTTGCTTTCCTCTTTCTGTTTGCCTGTGATAGGACAATGCAGTAGCTCTGAACACCGCAGACCATTTTTTATACAGATTTCCTTATGCATAAAGTGCATAATATTCAAAGTACAGTGATAAGTAGCTAGGTGAATGCAGTGTCTGGTTTAAGTCCTTTCTGTTCCTAGATCTAGGTCCCGAGATCGCCGCAGACATCGGTCTCGCTCAGCCTCCCGGGAACGAAAGAGAAGAACTCGCTCCAAATCCCGTGAGAAACGCCATCGTCACAGGTCTCGCTCTAACAGCCGCAGCCGGAGTCGCAGCCATCATAGAAGCAGGCATAGTTCCAGGGAGAGAAGCCGAGAACGCAGCTCCAAAAAGAGGTAAATGTTGGTCTAGAAATAAATGGCTTTTCCGAGATGCATGATGAGAATTTTCGCACTAAATTAAGCTTACATTTGGTACTTGGTAATTTAAACACATTTTGAGACTGTCTCAGATTTCAGTTACACCTTTAGCATATTTATGATTTGACATACAGTAGTGATTTTTCTTTTTTTTAAGTAGAAATAATAGGGTTATGTATTATTTCTGTTTTGGAGAAGTGATATAAGGTATCGGTGTCAAGTTGATAATACTACCAGCTTTCTGCAGTGTAGAAAGCGGAACAGTTGATCTCCATCAACCCAGAGATATCGACAGTCATCTTACTGTCATCCATTTGGTTTTTCCCTTGAACTTTTGTTCCCAGCGCTGGAGCCCATCTGTTGTGTACTATGCCAGATAAAAACAAGTTTAGATATGCCTGAAAATAAACTTGTTGCATTGCCTCTGAAGATGTTGCTTTGCAAGGAAAGTGGCTCAACCCCTCATTGAAGGATTACTGCAGAGAGCAGTCTGGGGCTGTTGCTTTTGAATGACTCAAGTGCTGTCTGCCCCTGAGGATTTGCTGGCTTATTTTAGATGAGTGAGGTAAGCATCATTTAGAAGAGTGTTAGAATTGCACAACGAGGCATCTGGTAGGGAGGTCTGCTCATAACCAGAATTCCTTTCTTGTATAGGTCAGCCACCGTGGCATAGATTTGAGTGCAGTACAGTGGACAGGGTACCCAATCTTAAAATCCTGACAGACTGTCCACTTCCAAGAAGAGAAAAGATCTGATTTTGAAGTGGCCGCACATGCAGGGTTTATAACTCAAACTATTTTACGATTAAATTGCCAAGGATGGAGAAATATGTATTGAATGTGTTCAAGTATCTCATGGCCTCTTTGCCCTAAAAATGAGCTTTTTTTCTTTCTGGAATAGGTAGGTGACTGTAAGTCCCATTGTGCTCTGTAAGAGAGCATAGAAGACAGGGTTGGTCCAAGTCTTTTGCTTCCTTCTTTTTGTTGCAGATGGATAAAACTTAAATGTCCAGCACTCTAGTTGATATAATCAGTAGTGTCTGGTATTTAAAATTCTTCAGCATGTTCTTTAGTGTCCTAAAGTCAACATTTCAGACTCATCTATTTCCATCTTGATTGTAGCCTGTCGTCACAGTTGGCAGAAGGCATTCACAGTGGCAGATTAGCAAATATTCAAACCTGTAGTATTTCAGTCTTAAAATAGACATTTTCCTTTGAATCAACACATTTGTTAACTTGAATGAACCAATGTATAGAGCATATGCTCAAATTGCCTTTAATTCTTCAACTTTGAAGTCCAGCCTTGCAAGACTCAATTTCAGTCCTTCAAAGACTATACTGATTGATTGTTCCGGGATTCTCATCATAGTTGTTCAAACTCTCCAATATGATATGCGCAATACATGATGCACTGTCCTCTGTATGTTGGCAGAGAAATATGTCAGAACAAGGAAATGGTGTGGACCACTGGTGCTATCTATCTAACAGTAAACCTGTCAGTCTCACTGCCAAAAGTGAATTGAAAAAGCACAAGGATTTGAGGATGAAGTCAGTGTCCTTTTGCAAGATGCTATCAAAGGATAAGCCCTTCAAGCTTTGTTTTGTGTGAATGGGTTAAAAAATAAAACGTACTTCAGGGCACAAGATTTCAACCTTACGATATTCAGTACTGGAAATATTTCTCCTGATGTCGGTTCCTGCCCTGAAGGAATGAGAGACATCTGTGTTGAAAGAATGCTTGGTACAAATAAGAGTTTTGCATTACTCTTAATCTGAGGGGAAAAAACTTCTGTGCCATCATTAGCAGCTCATACCTCTTATTTCTCTGAGGTCAAGCAAAATTTTTGCTCTTAAAGTATGTATATTGTGTTTTCAAGATACTAAAGAATCCTTAGAGCTATGGTCTTGCTGCACTGGGACCAGGATAGCTATTGAACTTGCAGCCAGACTGGATACCTCCTTTTTAGAGGTGCCTTTCTAGCCATTTAGAGCTACTTTTCACATGAATGTGGGAGAAGTCTGTCTGTTGAATACTATACCACTGGTGATGTCAGAATCCAAAATAAAGCTGAACTTGCAGGCTCAAATATATTATACTTTCTTGGTTCCTAAGAACTCTTTTTCTAGTCCTCATCGCCAAATCCTATTCTTTAAATTTTTTTTTTGAGGAATTTCTTAAAATCCTGATATGAAATACTTTTATTCAAGTCTGTCTTCCTTAAGCTCAAAACATTTCAGCTGTCCAAGGCATTCTGGCAAGAATACTCTCGAAAATAAAAGACACACTTTAGCAAGTTAAGTTCTTCAGCAAGGAGTCGTAACCTCTTGGTTTTGAATAACCAAATAAATTCAGATCTGGGGAACACAGTGCTTTTGCCGAACTCTTGCAGAAGAGCACTGTGACACAAGAAGCAACAGAAAGATGCCTGAAAGCTGCAGCAGTGGCAGCCCATGGTGCCACTAATTCTAGGGCTTTAAGAGAAGTGTGGAGTTGTGGTTGCTCTGTGGGAAGAGTTGCATCATTTTATGTTAACCTAAAGCCTTTTGTGTGATTTTTGGGCTTGGTTAAAGTACCATAAAATACAGTTATTGTAGGCTGCTGTAAAAGCTATGTATGTGTCTGGGTTTTTTTCAGTTTTGATTGCATTCATTATGGCTTCAACATGTAAGCATACTAGACTATTAGACTCCTTACTGGAGAAAGTCTTGATGTGCTTCTTCTGGAAGTCATTTTCCTGTTTTGTTCTGCATAACAACATTATCACAGGCAAACATGTGCCTGTGATATTATTATTTGCAGCAAACCATGCAGTTCCTTCTGATTTTCGTGTCCACCCTTCTTCAGAAGTATTTTCCGAAGAGCCTTTTGCGTAGAATGAAAAGCTGCCACCTCTCAGATACTTCTTCATTCTGAAAGCAAAGGAATGTTTATTGTGCAGTATATCTGAGAAAATTCTACAAATACCTAAATTTGTCTGTCAAACGTGTTTTCTTTAATCTGTATCATCATTCACCCTCTGAACAGCTGGATAGATTTAAATCTCTTAACGTCTGGGATCTCATTTCAAATTTATCAATACAAGGAGTGGATCTCCACACTCTGTGGGCGCAACTGAATGTATACAAAGTATCTGGCAATAGTAGCAAATGTGTCTAAGATAATGGGAACACATCTGGTAATAACAGCAACGTGCCTAATAGGAACCCTAGGTCTACCCAGGCTTGGGTTACTGGCTTATCAAGAGCAGGTCTAAATAAAACTTTTCCTTGCTGTTAGCTATAAGTTCCAAATAACTAAAATGAATCATCTTTCATCTCATTAGAAACAAAATACGTAATTTGTGCTTCCTGATTTGCAATGAGAAAGTGAATATTTGCAGTTAGATGTTGAGATGCCTACTCAATGATAAGATCAATCATAACAGCAGACCTAAGTTGACGTAAATTGAGAGATGGTTGAGTCAGTATGCTTGAGCCCACGTGCAAGAATTCATGTGACAAGGGCTAACATACTCCCATACAGACATTGTATGGACAAATAGAGTACCTGAAGTCATAAGATGGGGCTTCATTTCACTTGGCTTTAGATGACTAGGTCAGATGTAAATCTCGTGAGTCTCATTACAGACTCATCTCATACACTTTTGTGTCTATTTTAAGATGAGACAAATCATGCCTTAAAGTGTCTATTTCTTCTGCTGACTGTTAAGGAAATCTGGCTGATGAGCTTAGATGTCTACACTGCAAACATTTAAAGCTGGGTGAGATAGATTCCACTCTTAACATTTAGATGTTTTTTTTCTTTCTTTTTTTAAAATATACTTCAGATCCTGGTTGACAACAGACTATTCTAGCCTTATGCTAATTCTCTGTGTGGTAAAGAAGAATAGACTTCATTTTCTTTTTCTCTTCTCTATTTTTTTTCTTTGTTTTTCTTTTGAGGAAAAAGGCAGGGTGGGGAGCACAGGCCCATTTAGTCAAACCCCTTGGAAGGTTTGAAACTGTAGCTACATCTTTCCCTGCTTTCCTAGATCTGACTGGCTGCTCTAGGATTTTCCCAGACTGCCAAGGCTGCCCTAGGATTTTTGTCCAAAATTACTTACGTTTTTTTTGTCCTCAGACCCAATGTAGGCATCCACAGATACTGTCTTGGAACCGGTATCACGTATTATAACAGGATTCATAGTTGGTGAATGTGACAGTGTGGATGCTGTCTGCATATCTGGTGAAGGGGGCAGTTTTCTGCTGAAGAATCCACTTTATCAGTTAGGAAGTAGTGTTTTGCAAGCATTCTAGATAATGTAAGTCTAGTAGAGGTTCTGATTCTAAAGGCTATACCTTGCCCTTGAGAAAGGTGGGAACGGTATTGTAGTTCTAAGTCTTCTGGTAGTAATAATGCTTGCTAAAGCAATTGTATAAACTTTCACATCACTATGCTATGATTCATTAAAACCAGTCTTCCTTCTTGTCAGCTGATTAGAGACTCACCTGTAAAGAGCTGGGACAGCTGGATGCATCTTGCATTCCCCCAAAAATGTGTTGAATGAAAAGCCAAAGCTGTGGATGGCATCATGTCCTATCTGTCTGCCTATTCTAGGATTAATTACTAGAGTTAGCCTGAGTCACTCAGTTTGGAAGCATTGTTACTTCTGCAGGGGACTTGCAGCGCAAAATACTTGTGAAACAGCTGTACTAACTCCAGTATGAACTTCTTATTTGGCATGTAGTTTGTGGAATAGCAGTAATGCCTGTGGATCTCAGTGTCTGCAAATACTAAGTCTTGCAAAACACTACATTGTAGGGAAAGTAATCTTTCCAGCTGAGGAACTAAAATGAAAGGTCACTTCTTTGTAAGCTTATAAAAGGAAATTAGTGCAGAAGCGTTTTGCAGACTTTAGTTTTGAAGCTTTGAGGTGATGACAGTAACTTTCTGTAAGTGGAAGGAGTACAGTCTCACTGTCCAGTACACCAGATTTTTTGACTAAGAAATTAGTGCCTAGCTTTATAGCATGCTGTTAAGATTTTTCTGTGAAAGTATGTATTAAATTCTTTTATGATTACAGTACATCTTAAAATGAATATGTGATATTTTTAACAACAGGCTTAGGTGCTCTCTGTGAGGGAATATAGAGGAGGATGTCTAATCTAGTTTTTTTCCAATACAGGCAGCTCATTTAATTTAAAACTATGTGGATGGTTTAACAGAACAGCTCTTTTCTGGCTCCATTGTAAAGGTTTTGGAGATGCCTATTATCAGAGTAAAATACCTTAAAATAACACTACCCCAACATTGCAAAAGCACACAAGGGTTAATTCTTCTAACAAAACCTAACTGTAGCACAGATTTCAGATTTGTTTTTTATTTTTCATGTAATAGCCTCTTTCCAGAATTACACAAGTTAATATCCCCCTGCTTTTAATCAAACTCCTATTTTTAAACACATTTTTTAAGTTTGTAATTTATACATCTGAGATAGGCTAGACATTCTGCTCAAGCTAGAGACTACAGATGAGAAATTTCAATTAAACTTCTGTTAATGCAAGCTTGAGGGCAGAGGTTGAAAATAAGAGTGAAGCACGTTGACCTTAATCTAGGCTCTGTAATAAATGTAAATTAAATTCTGCCTCTATCAATATTTGTCTTTTGAAATTGGAAGTAGGAAAGAGAGAGAAGTAGAATGATTTCTGATGTCTTCTCATACACTTCTATTTATATAAATCTAAAGTTGGTTGGAAAAAGAAGAAAAGTATAAAATCAAAATGCTGTTTGATATCTAACATCTGTGACTAACTTAAATTCTCAAATTTACTGCACTCTTCAGATCCTCAAAAGAAAGATCTTCCAGAGACAAAGAACGTTCAAGAGATCGTGATAGAACATCACGTGATAAAGATAGAAGCTCAAGAGAGAGGTCACCGCGAGATTTCAAAGACAAGAAACGTTCTTATGAAAGTGCTAATGGCCGATCGGAAGACCCGAGGAGCTCAGAAGAGCGTGAAGCAGGGGAGATATAACTGGCTGTATATTCACCTGATCTCTAGCTTCCTATGGAGTTGCATACTATGGTTTAGTTTAC
Organism: Calonectris borealis; assembly: GCF_964195595.1. Taxonomy (NCBI): domain Eukaryota; kingdom Metazoa; phylum Chordata; class Aves; order Procellariiformes; family Procellariidae; genus Calonectris; species Calonectris borealis. The sequence goes on from NC_134312.1 coordinate 55,642,045, forward strand.
AGTTGTTCAAAGGGACACCAGTGAGCAGTTCCAGACACTGATCCAACTAGGGTAGATGTACAGTATATAAAAGTGGTTATAACCAAGTCAGAATTAAACCCCATCAATTAATGATGCCTAAAGCTGGGTCCTGGACTTCCACCAAGTTGTAAAACTTTTCTGAAAGATTTCTCTTTATTCAGGACAACAGTTTTATGTACCAAGATGCAGATCTCAATGTTTTTAATCTCCTTTCCAATACAAGTTAGTGAACAAATTATATTGTACTACTTGCCTTGGGTGCTTTTGAACCTTTATAAATTCTCCAATTCTGCTCCAGTCAAAACAGCAGCATTGAAAGGTTGTATTTTGGGGGATTTTTTTGTTTGCTTTTTTTGTAAGAGGGTGGGTGGATGGATATTAACTTTTACTCTAAGGTTATGTTCCCAGTGATTTTTTTTGTTTGGGAACCTAGGAGTTGATTACAGTGGGAGCATTTAGACAGGAATGTGTACTGGAGAAAGCGGAAATGTCTTTTTACAGTGCCTATTTAGACTTGGAAATTGAACAGCTGTTGCATTACATCTTTTTTTATTTCTACTTAAATTTTGAAATCAAAGCCAGTCCCATATCTGTACCATTTGATTGGTATGTGTTCAATATATTTGTTTTTTTCCATAAGGACTCTTTCTGCTTTTTCTTGTGGGGTGTAAATGGCGCATCCTTAATTGTATTAAAAACAAACAAAAAACCAGCAACAACAAACGAAAATTAAGAACACAAAATAAAAAAATAAAAAAGGAAACCACATTGTCGAATAACTTAACAAGGATATACTGGTCTCTTAAGGTGGTTACTTAGCAGTTCAGTCACTTAAAAACTTAACATTTGGTTATTAAGAGTTTTTAACATGCACATGTGCTCTAGGAGAAGCAGCCTTTCTGATTACAATCCTGACTGTCCTAAGATCTTCAAAGGTAAAAACCTGTGGAATCAATGATCATGACACAAACACTAACTCTTTAATGACTTCAGTTTCAAAAACCAGTATTTCATTTAGGTGCAAGCTGCCTTAACATAAAGGGGTTGCTGTCGATTCTGTCAAATTGAAAGTGCTTTGGGGCATATAAATTATTAAGATATGCCCTACCCTCACACAGAATAATTTAGAGATTGGTAAGTTCTCCTTGAGATAGCACCGTTGAGTTACTTAAGTGATGCTTAAGAGCAGCGTTTGTAATGGTTATTGGCACTTTCACCAGGTTCTGCAGACTCTCCTCTGTATCTCCCTAGTCCAAGTGCCTCTGTAGGCCCGCTAATTATGGGTGTATAACATCACTATAAATTCACTGTTTGCATTTTTCCTCGGTGTCTTTTCTGTAGCCTCTTCAGTATGGTCAGAACACATGTGTGATAATTCTAACACAGTAGATAATTCAGCAGTATTTTGACTGGCAATGAAAGCTAGAACAGGACCTTTACATCTCAGCAAAGATTTGTATTCAATGTAGCACATACTTTCCACTTTGAATTCATGTCGGTTTAAGCTCCTAAAGAAATACTTATAATAATGATGGCTAACTACTTAATACTTTTTTTATTTACCCATTTCAAATCTGAACGTGAGTTTCCTTCCTGGGAATGCTTTATGACTTCCTGCGTGGCCCAGCTGCGTGATAAATGTAAGTTACCAGTGTTTGTCCCTCTGGTGTGAGCACGCTGTGTAAGTGCTTGCTAACATCTATTGTCACACCTTTGTTAATGGCATTCTAGTGATGTGACAAAAGGTGAACAGTCATTTCTAGATGCATCTTGCAATAGCAGAATTGCCAATGAGTGGGTTGCTAAGTCCTTTGGAATTCCTTTCTGGAATAGAAATACTCCAGAAATATTAAGGACCTGTCTCCCCCTGCAGCCAGCAACTAGAAATTTTGTTTTGTAAAAGGGGCATGGGGTGGGAATTTGCATACTGTAACAAAACACTGCTTAGACTCCTTACTAGCAAATTCTGGATAATACGCCATTGATTTTACAAATGGCTTTTAAATTTAATTATGAAAGAGTGATTGGATTTGGGCCTTTCCTTATTTATAGGTTTTCGTGGGGTGGTGAGCTTCATAGTATCCAAGTACCACACCAATGTTAAACAGAGAGAAGGTAAGTCTTACCTCTGGTATCCTGATAAAATAATCTGAATTGCATGTGGAAATACATGCCTCATGTCTGAAATGAGGATTGGAGTGCAGTTAGGAAGAGAACTGAATTGAGGTGATTGATGAAACGCACTACTTCTGATGCAAGAGATCTGGAACATATATCAGAGAGGGAGACTGCTTTATTAGTTGTGCCTGAGTAAGTGAGGATCTTCCACCCTTCCATCAGAACCAAGCTACCTTAATTTCCAGGAGGGTGAAACTGAGGTATTCATCACCTGTGTATTTCCTGCTGGACAGCTGAAGAGTGGTATTGACTGACATTAGTTTGCATGGTCAAAATGATTATGAAAGGGATCTGGGGGAGATGAATCTCTGTCCATCTCTGCTGCACCAATAAGGGAAAGAGCTTTGACACCAATCAAATAGTTTGGGCTTCATTACTTGTGGTCTTTAATTTCCCAGTCTTCAGTAAATGGTTCAGCAATTGTTAAATCAGACTTCTGGTCTAGAACCAGATCATAAGTACAGTGGCAGGATCATTCAGAAGGTCAAGCCACTCAGCCCACTAACCCACATCAAGTACATCCTACAGACATGGATGTACCAGCTTCACATCACGCTAGGTATCATCTGTCCACGCTGCACTTACAACTTCCCACACCGAGCCTGTTGGCCCAGCTTTTCTCCCTTCGGTTGTTTGTTCAGCCATCGATTCTTAGGAGATTGAGAGAGCCAGAGGCCGGGTGCTAGACGGACAGGAGATCCGTGGGGGATGCTGCTGTGCAGTAATCTGTGATCTCTACTGCCACTCCTTCTTCGCTAAGAGATCTCCCAGGTCGGCAGGTCCTTGAGAGAGCCCGAGTGCTTGAGGCCATTCCTATTCAAGAAAATCTTCCCTCTCCTGCAAGGAGGCTTACTGCAGCCTGGGAAGGGAATGGAGCTCCTGAGGGGACCTAAGGATGCTGTAGCTGAGCATCTCTTTGAAATTTTGCTGACACAGTTGTAGCTCCATGGCAGTTTTTATCAGACTGTAGGTTTACAAATTGAGCAAAGAGTAGATTATTTCATTTATTTAAAGTGTTAGAAATGCAGTGAACCTGCAAGCATTATTCCTGTATCTCGGAAAGCTCTCTGGATTAGTCAGGGGAGCGTAAAACAGAAGAACATTAAGATGGCAAGCAACTAGAGGATGGCACGTTACCAGAAATGAGGGCCTCTCCTGAACATATGTGAGTTGCTTTTCCCACTGGAGCAGGAGGAACCCTACAGTGAAACAGTGACATTTCCAAACAAAGAGGTGTTTGGCCTAGTGCAGCCGTATCGCATTGCCCGGCATCAGACTTGCCAATGAAGCCGGCGGAGGAGGCTGTTCCTATCTGTCCTCATGCCTTCCGTCAGGTAGGGAATCTGGGATTTATCCTCCTCTTGCTACAGCGCAAACCCTAGCCCTGGAGCCCTTCTGTCTGTCCAATCTGTCTTGCACCAGTTCGTGCCTTTGAGGCACTTTCCATCCTGCCCCAGGGGCAGCAGGAGAAAATCGGTGAACCAACCCCCTAAACCAATGCAAATGGATGATTGTGCAAACCTTCAATAGCCTTGGGGCAGGGATTATCTATTTAGCTGAAGGGAAAATTATATCAACTTGTCTTAAGACACCTGGGGCCAATGCAAGACAGCTAAAGGCATGGGTGGGTACATCTGAATGAATGGTTTTAGCTATAGGAACACAGTATCGCAACAAGAAGCTCCTGTGGTGCTGAAGATGACTCGGTGAGAGGTGTGTGCCATCTCCTCCAGGACTATTACGGATTCAAGCAGATTGGAGTTGCAGTCAGCATTAAACAAAGTATAAAGGCAGAATGAGCTACGTGCCCGAGGTGATGGCAGTGTGCAGTGTGTTGTGTAAGGGTCTGCAGCACCTGATAACTCCCCTGGTTTACTATTTTCCATCCCACATTTCACATCCCGCCTTGCTCAGCATAGTTGTCCTTTGTTCAGCAAACAGTAGAGGTTAGTTTCTCCTGATGCAGTGGCTTATAAAAATTGTTAATGCGATCTTCATTCAGTCCTGTATGGTTCTTGCTCTTTGTTTTTGCTTTGATTGCTTTTTTTCTACTTGCTTCTTAATAAATTCTTGCACCGTTACTGCTCATGCAATTCTTTAATTCTTCTTTTCAGTAAGACCTGGAGATCTGGCTTTCACTGCAGCCTGCAAAACTGGGAAGCGGTGGACTGCTGGCCAGGGGTTTCCAGCAGCTGGAAATACAGGAGAAGAGAGGAAGAAATGTTTATTTCTAGCTTAGGCTCTCCTCTTTATCCCTGCTTTTCCTTCTGCAGGCACATAATGGACAGTCAGCAGGCAATTGAAAATTCTCTCGTGACTTGTCTCTCCTGGCTCTGGCTTTTCCCCTCCTGTTGCTGGGGAAACCGCAGTCCCAAACCGCTTCCCTAGGCCCTTGGTAGTGCTGCGCAGAGCACCGCAGGCAAGCAGCGTCCTAGGAAGGGCACCAGCGGGGATTAGCTAGCAACAAAGCAGGGCTGGCCGCGGGCAAGGTCAAAAAGGGCCTGATGGATAGCAGGAACTGCCGTGGCTGTACAGCCCTTCCCCAGGCTGAAATGATCTGGCAAATGCTGACTGTAGTAAAATATTGACGGTGATGCTCAGTTAGGAGCGCAAAGGTTAGAAATTGTTCCTGGTGCTGGCTCAGAGGGACTGCAAACTTTCGCAGCACCAGCTGTCAGGCACCGCCCGCATCGAAGGCCTGCTCGAGCCCCTGCGTATCCATCGCTAGAAGGTGATGACCGGGTTGGGCACTTTGCATTGAACTACTATAACTTACTAAAGTGCTGCTATCTTCCTAAGCTCAAACTGGTTGGCAACAGAGCAACGGGAGTAAAGAACTGCTGATTTCCAACAGGCGAGGGCAACTGCTGCCTTGATGGAGGGTGGGACCGTAATCCAGGTGTCAGCTCCAATGTTTCACAGACATCGTCTTCCTCATCCTAAAATTCTGCCTCTGCATGTAACCCTGTGCAAAGCTCTGCTGGTGGCCCGTGGTAATGGGAAGTTTTGGCGTGATGTCGGGATCACCCTGCTCTGCCTGATGACAGTGGTCAGCGGCTGCCGGGTGTCCTCGGTGGACAGCCTGGGGAGGCTGGATGGAGATGGATGCAGCACTGGCATCACCAGTGGCTGTTCTGTTCTTCCAGGGACCACTGGCTCCTAGCGCTGATTCAGACATTACAATTCACTTGTCTTATCTCAGTATCATCTTCCGTAGGCAGCAATCCTTTCTCATCACGCATTGTGCCATTACGAGCCTTGTGGTACCTTCTGTTTAACCAGGAAGGTGACTTGAAAGTCTAACAGGGCTCCCCTGCTCCTCTCCGGCTCTAACAGAAGTGACCACCCTGGCACCTAGCACGGGGTAGAAACATTGCTGCTCCCAGCGTGTTCCCGTCTGGGCTGTACCTCACCACCTTCTACCCATCACTAGGTGTTTTAAACAGCAATTAGAAGCAGCCCTTACTCTTCCAGTGTAAAGTAACACCTCTGAGGGCTTTACTTTTACCTGTGCCCACAGCTCTACAGCAAAGGAGCTCAAGCAGCCCTTCACTTTAATCACCAATAACACAAATGGCCCTCCAGCAGGAAGAGTGGGTGCAAGGGAGGGTTTTCCTCCGGACCCTGCCAGAAGCATTTCCTAGAAGCTTCCCCAAATCCTCTGCAAGGTCTCCAGTCCCCTCGCTGGGCAGCCCCAATATATCTGAGACAACCTCCCTGCCCTTGCTCACCTCGCTGTGCCTCCGTACTCCCCAAGCTCCAGGCAGAGCGAGAAAACTACACCTTGAATGAAGGAGAATTCTGCATTTTTAGCTGTTTACACAATTGTTGTTTCATCCTCAAGCGAAAAGCTTCCCTTCCCACTACCCAAGGAGCCTGATTACTGCAAGTGTGATGGGTGCCTGGTTGGGAGCTTGAGTTTCGGTAACCCCCCCAGTACCACCAGTAACCATGCACTGTAATGCATGGTTACTGCTCCTGCGCATCACGTGTGCCTTTCCCGTGCTACAAATGAGAGGACGCATCAGCTTTCTCTGTGTTTATTGCGTTACACTGAAGCAAAATGGCATATATTATGTTATTTGCAGTTATTAGCTGATGATTTCACCACGTCTAAGGAATACAAGGAAAAGCAATTAAATATTTCGGGACTTGGTTACCACTGAAGGGAGGCTCCGGCCGTGCGACAGGGCAGGATGAGGGCAGCGCCGCAGAAATCCCATGCTGAGCCGAGCCCGCCATGCCACCCACTCAGCGGGGCAGCAACCTCCCTCAGCTGGATGCATTCTGAGTAGCACAGGAGCTAGTGAGCTCGGTACTATTGCCCTCTCCTGGGTACACGGCCAGAGCAATTTGCTGGGAGTAGCAGCGTGAAATCCACACGCTGGAGATGTTCATCCCAGCCCAGAGGGACCCAGTGGTGACCACATTCAGCGTTGCCATCCCTTGCACTGAAAGTTGCTCCGACAAACCTCTCCCCGGGTTGAGGAACTCTGCTGGCTCATACAGGGTGGGACTTTCTCCATGTTTTTCTCAGACGTTAGTCTTTCCCATACACCACTCCCCCCATTGTTTTAGTTCAAACACGAAACAACACCCATGCCTCTTAAATAACGACCTCTACAAAGTCCCTGGAGATGCTTCAAAACGGTCTCCTGCTCATCATTCGTGAGGATGGAGAGGTGGTAGCTGAGATAAAGAGCTGCTGGTGCCTCTCTGGGCTGATGCTGCTGGAAGGAGCAAGTCTAACTCTCAGGAATAGCAAGCTTGAAGTCATCGTCTTAAAACGTAGCCTTCAATGACAGTGGCCAGAGGAACCCACCTGAAGCACTGAAGCTGCAAAGCACATCAGGATTTGTTGGTTGGCTTTGATGTATCTGCGGGTTTTATTTAACTGTAGAAACTCAGTTTGCTAAGGAACTTATTGACATTGATATCTACATTATATAAGCCTTTTCCTTGCTTTTTTTTTTACTTTTTCATTCTTCCAACTGTGGCTGGAGGCCCAAAAGCAGCAAATCAGTGCTGACGAGATATTTGAAGAGCCTGGAGGTTGCACATCCTCACCAACCCACCTCTTTGTAGACGTTGTTTAGGTGAGCGCAGATTTCATTGGTCACCTTCTCAAAGGAAGCTTTGCAGTCTCCGCCAAATTTCTCCTCCATCAGTTGCAAGATAATGTCACAGATAATCTAAACAAAGAGTAGGGAAGAAACAACCAGTGTGAACTTTTCTCCACATTAGAAACTTAAGAAAAAAATATACATTTTTAGTTGGGATTCTTGGAGAGTGGAAAGGGGGTGCAAAAATAATTCAGTAGCATATAGCATGCAGAGCTGGAAATAGGTCGTGGGAAATTAGGTACATATAGAATTTACCACAAAACGCAGTCACTGTTGTTTTTTTTAACTATCCTGAATCTGGTTAATATTGACTGCATTCATACACAGTTACTTAAAGACTGCTGTACAGGGCCGTGTACATCACAGTCCATCTACTGCAATCCTTCTCCTGGTAGTGGACTGTCCCAAATGTTTAGAGGCCACGAGGAGCCCCATGTTGGACACCTCTGGAATACATGGTTTGGGGGGGTAAATTTCTTCCTAATCTTTCCTGCGCATTAGCTACCTGGCACTCCGTAGCAATGAGGGTTTGTATGACTTTACAGCCGCTAGCTAGGTGGTGTACTTTGAAGCATCAACTCCTTTTCTGTGCAGCATTTATTATTTTGTGTCCATCTTTACCCTGAAAAAGTCTTTTCAGGATCTCTCCAGGCAGAAATCCTCACTTATTCTCCCACTTACTGAAAATTGGGCCCACTGCTTTGGAAACCACCTTCCTGGTGCCTGAGTGACCTTTGCCAGAAGGTGCCTCCTTTTGCATTTTGTGCTGTGTAAGGCAGACAAAATAGTTATAAATGCACTCTGCTAGTGACCTTAGGTGGACTTGGGTGAGTCATTTGATCCTGTATTTATTATCTGTGTTTGTTTAGTGATGACAATGCTGTTGCAATTGTTGCTCAATAACAGCTGGTTTAGTGGTCCTAGAAAAGCTCAGTTCCTGTTACTAGAGAAAAATAGACATCAAGGACTGAAGTCCAGTGTTAAGCTGCTTTTCTGTGTCTTGTTATTAAGTGGCAAGCGTGGAATCCTGTTGCATGGAGAAAACCCACTACAACTCGTGGGCAGCTCTGCAGCTCCCACCTGAGCAGACCCTGCCTACATCGCTTCTGCTGCACAGCCTTCTTCCCAAGAGGTGCCAGGTCTCACATTCCTGCTACCTTCCACCATCAACCGTCTCACCTTCCACCATCTCCACTCTCTGAAGTACATGTATATTTACATATACAAAGCCTGTTTTCCTCAGTTCTACCCCTCCAAGGGGAAGACATCATCCCATCACAATTACACCCCCTGGGAAGATGGCTGCTGGCTCACCCTAAAGTTTTTGGGGTCAATCTTCAGCTGGGTGGCATGTTTCTTGCCGAGTGGGTTCACTACCCCAAGAAAAGCCTCGGAGTTGTCCAGGTGTTGCACCATGTCGTTGATGGCGGTGAAAACCCTCTTGCCGTGGCCCCTGACTTGATCTGACTGTTTCATCTCTTCGGCGGAGTCCATGCCTTTGAAGTGTGCGAAGTAGGACTTGGTGTCTGGGTGCTCAGTAAACATCCTGTTGAGAAATGAGAGACATCCTAATTTGTGGACCGAGGCATCGATGCAGATATAGCTTCACGTTCCAGGCCTTGTCTTATGCATTTATTGCCCTTTTTCCTTCTCTTTATTAGAACAGACACCTCTTTGCCCTGCATTTCTTGGTTCTCCTTCGCCCTTCCCATCTGTGCACAGCCCCTGTTCCTGTCCCCTCCCTCGCCTCTCCCCAGGGCACTTCCCTTTGCTCACTCTGCCTTATAATCTACCTACCCTGAACTTATTCCGCTGCTTCTGAAGTAAACATTTCCTCAGTGTTTGACTCAGTGTTAGGTGGAGATAAAAAGCACAGAGAAGTGGGAGCGCGTTCACACGGGGTGAGTGTGACAGCGTGATATTCCCAAAGATGTTCTGGACAGCAGATATGCCCACTATGCTCTGAGTGGGTGTTTTCATGGAGAAACCCTACTATTGGTTTTGCTAATTAACCCCTTCCTAGGGTCCATCCCAAAGCTTTCTTAATGTCTGTGATGGATTGTTGTTTGAGTACCAGGTGCTGCTCAGTCTGTTTATTCAAAAGTTACACAATTCAGTGCCACTCGTAAAGGAATTGCCTTTTATACATCAATTATGTATTTACTCCATTGGGTAAACCAGTTATCCGCCTGAAATAGCAAATTCCAGATTGCATTTCACAGAGTCACAGAATGCTTGGGCTTGAAGAGACCTCTGGAGGTCATCTGGTCCAACCCCCCTGGTCAAGCCGGTTGCCCAGGACCACGTCCAGACGGCTTTTGAATATCTCCGTGGATGGAGACTCTACAACCTCTCTGGGCAACCTGTGCCAGCGCTCAGTCACCCGCACAGTGAAAAAGTGTCTCCTGATGTTCAGAGGGAACCTCCTGTCTTTCAGTTTGTGCCCATTGCCTCTGGTCCTGTCACTGGGCACCTCTGAGAAGAGCCTGGCTCGGTCTTCTTTGCACCCTTCTGTCAGGTTTTTCTATACATTGATAAGATCCCCCTGAGCCTTCTCTTCTCCAGGCTGAACAGTCCCAGCTCTCTCAGCCTCTCCTCATAGGAGAGATGCTCCAGTCCCTTCATCATCTTCCTGGCCCTTCGTTGTACTCTTTCCAGTATGTCCATGTCTCTCTTGTACTGGGGAGCCCAGAACTTCTCTAAAGGCAGGGCTGGGGCTGTAGGACACTGAGGCAAAACCTTCTAGAATAAATTACCCCAGGAAGCCAAGCCAGTGGATGCTACTAGCATTTTATAGCTGCATTTCTGACCCTAACTGCCTTCAGGTTATGTAGAGTGCAGAAATAAAATGCATAACACTTTTTGAGGCTGATCCAGGCACAAGATGTGATACGCAAGAAAGCCAGAGGGAGTGGTAAAGGTATGATAACCAGAAATAGTATTTGGACTGATCAGTGCCTATGGAGGTGATTTAAGTCCCAGCTGAGAGAGGGATATGTGAAAGGTGAATAGAAGAAACTTCTGTCTTATGGAAAAAGAGAGGAAAATAGAGTGAAGACCAAGAGAGGAAAGCCCACAGGAAGGGTACAATACAATGAAACAGATGGGCTCTGGACTGGAAAGGCGGAAGGGGAATCAGAAGAGAAATATTGAGGACATGCAAGTTAAAAGAAAAAATTATTAAAGGAGTTTAGAGGTAAAGGGGAAGAGAGAAACAGGGCCCATGTTTCGTTCCCATTCTCTTTCACACCACACTTTCTTTTCTTTACCTTAAATATGTGGAGTGAAGAAATTGTTCTTGTCTCTTCTTCCTTTCCCGCCCCCTTCCCCCTTTCCTTCTACTTTTCTTTGTGTGGATCTCTCCTCATCCCTGTTTCCTCTCTGAGGTGGGATAAACCACAGCAAACCAAAATGCTCCCAGCAAGGGCTGCGTGAAAAACGTCAAAACATGCTCCTAGGTGGTATAACTCCATCCTTCTTGCTGTTCCTCCTTCAACGCTGTGGGGTGGCAGCGGGATGGGCTCTTTCCTTACCTGACCAGCACAGTTGTCCCATTGTCCTCGGCATCCACATATATCTTCTCCCAGGCGCCACGGGCACTTTGCACCTCTGCTTCAGAGAAGGACATGGTGAAGGGGACGTTGGCAACGAAGGCCACAGCAGGAAGGAGAAGGACAGGGAGGTCCTGGCAGGATGGTTCTGCTCCAGTTGTCTCCTCAGGGCCCTCTAAATACTGCCCCGGGGATTTAAGACTTCTTGAATGGACTCTTTGTCTCCGTTCCCCTCGGTCACATTTCTGCAGGCTTTAGGACTGCCTAATCACTTTTAATCAGGAAAGAAACCAACCACGTGAGGAGGGAGGTCTAGCACTCTCGCCGTGGCGTCAGGTGCCAGAGCAAAGATCTCGCTGTCTGAGGAGAGAAGGGAAAAAAGAGAGTTTTCAGTGGGGAAGGAAAAGATCAGCTCTCCTCCCCTCTCACCCCTGCCAAGGCCAGTGCTTGGCTTCTCTTTCCCGAGGGTGATCCTTGCCCGAGCACTAATTTTCCTGGTTTGCTCCGGAGAGCGCTGCTGTGCTGCGGGCACCGCGGTGCCCTGCCATCCCCGCTTCCCAGCATTTCCTGCTCCTTCAGCCCAAAGATCCCGTTTCCAGTTCCAGCAACTCTCTCCAGTCCTGCTTTCATGCCATGGTCACTGCTTTCCCCGCAGCCCTCTGGTTTAGCAGGGGCTCACCCTGCGCTGCTCCTGGCCTCGGTACCTGGTGGGAGGCATCGCCAGCCCAGAACGACACCGTTGTGGGGACGGCGATGGCAGCGTGGGCACAGCATCCGTGGCCGCAGTGCCCTGGCAAGCCATGTCATTTTAACGCAGGAGGTAAATGGGTGCAGGACACCCAGGCTGGAAGCACAGGCATTTTGCTACCCTAATCCTCCTGGCTTGCAGCCAGGATCTCTGTCCTATCCCTAAGCCCTACCTGCCTGGGAGGGAGAAAGAGATAAGGGGCAGGAGAAGGGTCAGTGCGGAGCTGCAGACGGCGCGTACGGGCCTGTTATTGTCACCGTCACTTGGAACTGGAGGCAAAAAAATTCTTGGATTATCCACACGGCGCCTGGGCTTAACCTCTGGCAGGAATGTTCTGGTTAAGCCCAGGGCACGCACATGAAATAAGGGCTAAGGGGCTTGAGGAACTGCTGCTGCTGCTGCTGGACGCCGAGCGCAGACAAAACCTTGTATTGTTTGGGATGGTTTAGAGGAGGGAGGGAACAGGCGCAGGGGAGAAATGTGCGGCATGGTGAGCAAAACCAGCCCGATACCCTGGGACAGAAGGAAAGTGGTGGTTGCAACCTCACGGAGACCTATCAGTCTCGGTGGTGGTGTGTCCCACCATTGCTGAGGGATGCCTCAAATGACTTCACCGAAACTACCTCCCCCTTCCCTCCCTCTCCCTTTTCACCACAGCAAACAAAGAGTGATCTGATAGAAAGCTGCACAGCCTTCTGCTTTCTCATCCCAAAATCCTCAGAAAAATGTCCCAGATTTCAGGAGAGCCCCAAGGGGGGCACACACGTTGTGCTGCCGGGACCGCTGCCTCTTTGAAGGCAAACACAAACCCGGGAAATGCCGGTCGGCCGAGCCCAGCCACCAGCACAGGGATGCAGAGGAAGGAGCGAGGACGGCAGGAGTTGGTGGTTCCCAGGTCTTGGGAGCCAAAACCGCCTGGGAGGAGCAGGGTGGGGAAAGCACCAAGTTTTTGGCCGAGAACAGAACGCGCATCAGGTGCTTGTGATGGGTGGCCTGGAAGGGAGCGAGCTCCTGAAGAGCGAGCAGCACCAACTTCAGCCAAAGGGAAAGAGGCTTGGGCAGGTCCAGAGCATGGAGGTAGAGCTGTTTTTATTTCGGGATGTGAGTGTGGACAATTACTCGCTTGCAACTTTTCCTCCTCTCTGTAGGTGTCATGTTCTTGCAGATCCTGGTGCACCCTGACTTGCTGGGGACGATTCTCGGTGGGAGAAGCTGGAACGTGGTGGTGAGCCGGGCTCTCTGGCCTGAGCTGTGGTAGCAGGGCACATTACTCAAGGATGAGTCTTCCCTCTTAGCTTTCTTAGTCTTTTCCTCTTCATCTCCCTTGTTCGCCCTTCGTTTCCCTCCCCTTTGGTTTTTGTTTGCAGTTCACAAGCAAACCTCAGCTTCCCTAGGGGAGTTCTCCTCTGCTCTCCCAGACCTCGTCTGGGACACTGCAGTACGAAGGTGCTCATTCACTCGATGTATTGCCAGACATCCTGTCGTGGGCCAAAAAATACCTGTTTGGAGTTGGGAAATTTCAATCAAATTAATTTATTGCCAAGTAACAAACCAAACAACACTTAGACACCTCTCTTCCCCGCCATCCTGGTCCCCCACCCCTGTGCCGCAGGTTACACCCGGGCCCTTTGGTGAGACCATGGGCGGTGCTGGGGGTTGGTGCATGGGGGTCCCTTTGCTCTTGCTGCTCCTTGTGTCCTACTCAACTGCTCCAGCATGGACTCTTCCACCGGTCACTGTCCCTTTGGGTGCTGTACCTCCCCTGGCCTTGTCTCTCCTTTTTCAGCATTCACTGCCCTTTCTTAAACATGTTTCCACAGGGGCACCATGGTTGGTCCAGTTTTGGGGTGCAGTAGGTCAATTTTGTCCTGTGCCCAGTGAGCTGTGAGCAGCACAGGGCAGTCCCTGACCTCCTCCTGCACAGACGGAACAAACAGTGACGCCCTCAAGCATGTCACTGTGCCCTCTGTGACATGCTTTTCTGTTCTTTCCTTTCACCTTCAGGTGTTACTTCTACTGTTTTGGAAATTATCTTCTATTTTCCCCCTGCACGATTTGCCGAGTCGTTGTAAGATGAACACAGTAATACCTCATAAAGTTTTGACATCTCTAATAGAGTTATACCTATTGTACTACGCCTCAGGGATCTCTAGCGATTGAAACAAAAAAGCTCCAGAAGCCTATTTTTTTTGGCCTCGAAATGGTATTGCTGTGAAAAATTTGATTCGTTTAATCATAAAGTCATCACGTTGTTGCCGACACTCACCCCCCACCCCAGGGGAAGAGGAGGCGTGCTTGGCTTATTTCTTTTTCCTCTCCCATGGTTTGTTTTGTTTAATATCCCGAAGGAAGTGAATGCTCTTAAGTGTCATTTCTGCTGAATGGGGAGAAATATTTTCTAATGGGGGTGCTGGGCAGCACCGCAGAGACAGCCTCGGCCACGGAGGGGATGCTCCTCGGCAGACGGGGTCAGGCCGAGGGGCAGAGGGCGCTGGGAAACCCCGAGCAGGGAGCACAGCCGCGGTATTTCACGCTGCGTGCGGCGGCCAAGCTTTTCCTGGCTCTGTCCCCAGCCAGGGAAGCAGAGGACGTGACTCCTGCTGCGGTGCTGGGAAGCGGCGGCAGTTCTGCGAGGTGGGGTTGGTTTCCTTTTGGTTTCCGAGAAACCATGTGCTTTAGCAGAAGGCAGCCGGCAAGCTGATGGCATCTTCTACCCACCCAGCCATTTAGGATGCGATGACTCTGCCTGCAGAGCCTGTTGATGCCCCGGTCACAGGCACTGCAAAGCTGCCCGTGTTTGCTTCGCCTTGAAAGTTCGTCATCAGTTATTTTTTTAATGTTTAATGTAAATAAAAACCCCTATTAATTATGCAACAGGGGTTAACCCCCCGGCTCAGCAGACAAGCCTGTTGTAGAGGATGGCTGGAAAGGGCTCGGCAGCTATAACTCTGATTTTCCCAACACCCCCCATACTGTCAGACTGAGGTTAGAGCCCCCCAGAGCAGGTATTGCCGGATTTCTTGCATGCTTAGCTTGAGATGCTGACACTGAGTGCTGCTTTTACAGACATGACAAACAACTGTATCTGCTCCGTGCTGAGGATCTGAGGTTATCAACATTACTAGCTCAGCAAAACAAGCAAAATTAGGAGCTGCAATCACAACAGGTGGTGCCAGTGTCTGAATGCCAAAGTCCGCATAGCACATGGGTGGGGAAGACCTGGGGCAGACGCATGCAGCTTTCCCAGCTGCCACCTGTCCCGATCCGATGTCGGGGGAGGTTTCGATATGATCCCAAGAGCGAGATTAAGACACAAAACGAGGTCAAATGCCGTATACCCAAACCAGCAACTTTTAATATCAAAAGCAGAAAATTAGTAGCGATAGGATAAAATAGAGTAAAAAGACAGAAGTCAAGCAGGCATTCAGGATAGATTTGCAAGAATAGTCACCACCGTGGATCCGTGGCATCCCGGGGGTCCAAGTCTCTCGGCGTTCCGGCGGTGGGCGGTCACTCCGGGGTCCGCGGTGTTTCGGCGGGGTCGGCAATCGCACCGGGGTCCTCGTGGCAGTCCCTTTTATTGTCATTCGAGGGCTGCAGTTTCCATGGCAACGACACGTCTCCGCATTCCTGAGTCTTGACTGCCCAAGCACGTGCCGGCCGGGGATCTTCCACACCTTGCCAGCCGGAGATCTCTGTGGCCTTGCAGCCATTCTTATCATATTCAGCAGCCAAAGGAACCCTCGCCCAGATAAGCAGTCTTTGAGACAAAAGTTCTACAGTTCAGTCTTTCACACCGCTCTCCTGTTCAGAGAGCAGAAAGTACCAAGTCCAAAGGGTAAGAAGAAAGCAGGAGTACTCAGCTTCTTGGGACCTAGCCAGCCAGAATAGCCTTCACACAGATTAAAGACAGGTGCCATCTGACACGGTAGCAATGTACACAGGTTTCTGTTGTGAATACTTCTATTGTGCACATAAGATTTTAAATGTGAAAACAAAGGCAATGTATTCAAAATAGTTCAGCTTTTCCATATCATAGGGCATAGTATATGTACAGATTAACCCTCTGAATGCTGCTTTAATGACAGCATTAAGTACATGGCTAGCAGTGATTCTAACACAGTCATTACAGCTAACAAGGATGAAAAAAAACCCCAACAAGTGATGCAAAGGTAGTCACCACATCCCACCCCCAGACCGATGCCCAACCAGTCTCCAAGCAGTAGCTACTTTGGAGAAACCCCACCCCCAGCTTTCTTGCTGAGCCTGAGGTTACAGGGTAGGAAACATCCCCTTGGGCAGTTGGGGTCCGCTGTGCTGCCTGCTCCTCTGCCAGCCCCTTGCTCCCCCCCGCCAGCCTCCTCGTTGCAGGGGCAGAGTGAGAAACAGAGACGGCCTTGCCGCTGTGCCAGCGCCTGTTCAGCTATTGCTAAAACACTGGTGTGCGATCAACACCGGTTGGGTCATAAACCACACAGCAGCAGAAGGGCGGCTGTGAAGAAAGTTAACTCCACCGCAGCCAGACCCAGGACACTGCAGGATCACGTCCTTCTCTTGGACAAATTTGGGCTCACACAGGCCACACTGTGCTGAACCTGTGCACAGGTGCTGTAGGCAGGAGGCAAAGGAATGAGCTTTTATGGACATGGAAAATATCCAGCCCAAGTCAGAGATGTAGAGAGTACCCACAGCTGGACAGAGGGGCTCAGGCAGCGGCATAAGCACTATTCGTATCTGTAATGTTACAATCTGGCATTTGTACCTGCCCAGTTAATGAGAGCAAAACCACCCAATGGTTTAATGGAAACAACACTCCCACAGGTTTTGGACACAAGCCCCCAGACTACATTGAGTTACTGCTTCACAGAGTATCTTGACTGGGACAAGATCTCTTTAATTACACACAATCTATACACATTATACATATAATTACACACAATATAAGTGATGTTCTGAAGAAAACTTAAATCCATTGGAAGTCACCCCTGGCAGAGTTAAACCTGGGTTCCAGATAAAGAGAGCTGGTATCAGAGGAAGAGAGGATGTAGCTGAAAGAAGACATCAGGCTAAAAGAAATAGTTATGGGCTGGTATATGTGGAAGTTAGACACCAGACCAGAAGCTTTGTTTCAAACACAGGTAGCATACAGATGATTACATTGGTGGTATGGATTATTGTGTTTAGAGATGCAAGGGGGCTAAGCTAGAAGGGCAAGGGATAAAGCAGCAGATAAACCCGCTGTCAGATACAACAGAAAGAGAGGTGTCGGACTGAAAGGGTGGTTGGTGAGGAATGGAAGGAACCTGAGAATCAGACTAGCAAACTGTTTACCTGTGCGAGAAAAAGGCTGGATGATGGACTTTATGGTCCATTTGCCTACTCTATTGTAGTAGTTATTGTCTCCCACTAAAGCCATGCCCTCCCTTGAGTTACTGTCCCTGCAGCTCGATGTACCGAGCATTTACACAGCTAAAAAATCTATTGTAACTGCCCGACTTTGTTTGGAAGTAATGTCAGTACATGTGGCTTTAAATTCAGTGAGCCCAAATTTAATATCCAGCTTCAGTTCGCGTTTCCTCCCCAGCTTTGTGTCTGGCATTGGCACCGTACAGGAGCCAAGCTGTTCCATCCCTTCCTCATCTACGTACTGAGCATCCTGCTTTTCTGTACAATAGAAAGAAAAACATGCATGTGTTTGGTCTGGTTCTATTGGATGGAAAGTATAGCGGGCAACTTCATTTATATTCACTGACTCCTCAATTCCCACCAATTTCTTGAAAAGATCTGTGCAATAAATATAGCCATCAGCTTTTGAGACTCTTCGTTTACGGCAGTTATGGATAGCAACATCGAATTTACTACTTACTGCCACGCCATATGTCCGAGCACTGACTCTTGAGGCAATAATATGTGGATTGACTCCAAATAAAACAGCCCCTTTTGCAATGGCCCCTTGGGCCTCCATTGGACAAAGGATATGATACTTCTCACTAAAGGCCTGACGGATCGCATCTCTCAAGATGATGCTCGACGCAAAACCTCCCACAAGCAAAATGTACTGGACCTTGGCTATCTTGGGCTTCTCAAGAATTTCCCTCGAAGTACAAATGATATTTTTGATACTGTAGTCAAAAAGGCTCTTCATTTTCTCATATGTAATCATGATCATCCCATCACACCACACAGCTCCTTTTGCTTTTTTGAAGAAGTGGGAGATGTCCTTCTTGCACTCTGCCACTCGGGTCAAGTTGTAGTAGCAATGTATGTAGACCGCCTCCCTGCTAGCAGAGCATTTCTGTAGACTGAAATTGTACATCATATGCTGTAATTCGGTAGGGTGGCTCTTTACATATTCATCCCATACGCCATCATCGAATATTTCCCGGAGGAAATCTGTGAAGTTTTCATCCACTTTGTTGCCTCCCCATCCACCTCCAGCTGCCTTGTGTAACTCCTTCAGGTAATGGTTTTTTTGGATCTCATGTACCGTGATGTCTATTGTGCCACCTACACACACACAGACAAACACCAATGAAGTTAGCTGTTTTCTTTAAAGTACCTGAGGTCCCTACTTTCCACTGAATATAACCTTACCTTCTGAACTCCTGGTTCACAAGTGCACTTTGCTGCTGCTTTCTTTTCTCATCCTCACTCCTCCACTATTGCCTGCACACCTCTAGATTTCCTAAATTTACGCACTTGTGTTTACAAGCCTGCTCTCTCAAGGTTCCTACAGTAATTGTTGATGGGAGCTGGATGCTCTGACTTGCTCCCTGCACAAGCCGATCTCCTTTCTGATCACAAAAGGAGACTGGCCTCCTCACACAGATAGTTGACTCCTGCCTTTTGATATACAAGCTCTGAGTTAAGATGAGCAGCGGTGGTGAGACTCTCAGAAACTTGTGGTCCTCTTGATGCCTTTTCAGTATTTGTTCACAATCACCAGACTGCTCTTGGCAGGAAATTCATGTCACACCGAAAAAACACACAGGAAACTAGAGAAATTACTAAGAAGTGCTCCATCAAATATTCTTAATTATTTACAGGGCGTGCTAGCTAATCTCTTTGGTCGGTTGACTGGGCACTATGCTCGCTCCGACAGAGGCGGCTGTGAGCTCAGGCTATACAGCAGCATGTGGGTGCGCGTCGGTGGCTGAGGCTGGGACACGGTGCAGACTGATCTGGCGCGATGGCAGGAGCTCTCGCTGTGGCTGTCTGGCCTGAAGTGCATGACGGCATGAGACACTCATTGACTTCCATTTGCCATGGATCAGGCCTTTAGCAGTCCTGTCCTTTCCTCCCATTTTTCTGCCTGCCCATGGGATCTCATTGAGTGAGAAATAAAAATAAAAATAAAAACGCCATGACAAGCACAGCAGTGGAGTCCAAGCTCTGGGACTGCGCTACAGACCTTTGGGGACACTGCAAAACAGCCATGCTCCACACCCAGCAAAGACAGTACCTGTTAAACAGGGAAAATTTTACCTCCACAGTCAACCACAATATACTGGATCCCAGGGGAGTCTTCAAACTTCTTCTTGTCACTGCTGTCCACCATAAACCCTTCCTGTGGAAGCTGTTTGCACCAGAGCGATGCAGCCTCCGGCTCCAGGGCAATAATCAGCTTCTCAGAAATCATGTCAGAGATGAGTCCTGCCTAAAATCACAAGAGAGGGGTCTCAGTTCAAGGAAAGGTGGCAAGATCACCGCTGCATGAACGCCACCTGCTAGGGAGGCTGTTCTCACCCCAGGAGCCCACGCTGGGGTGGTGGTTCTTGCACCGCTGATCTCCATGGGGCTCATTTCTACACAGCAGTGGGGAGAAAGGGCAGAGCGGTTGCAACTGCCACTTTGGGACATTCTCTTCCCCACCGCCCCCAACGTGGGAGATTTCTCTCCCTGACAGACTGAAATTTGAAATACAGGTTGTTTGAATGTCGATGAGTTCCTCTGCCTCGATGGGTAAAGAATCTCCGAAGATAATTTGAGGAAGTGGGATAACCCCTGCTTTTACCTCTTTGGCTGCCAGCCGCATGAACTGCCTGGCCGCAGCGCTCCATATGGCCGGGACGGTAATGACCCAGGTGATCTCCTCCTGGTTGCAGACGGTTTGGAAAGAGGCCTCTTGGATGGTGTTGAGGGCATGTTCCTTCAGGTAGCGCAGGCTTTCGGAAAAGACCGTCAGGGCGGGAAGCATCTTTCCATTGCTGGCTTTCAGCTCCATGCCAGAAGTGACTTTCTACAGAAAAAGGTCTCAGGGTCACACACGTGGCAGTCTCGGCCAGAGACCTGTCCCCTTCGCACTGAGCGCTGCAGAACACATGGCACAGAAGGAGGTCCTGTCTCCAAACCTGAGTAAATTCCCAGCAATGGCTTCAGTATTGCGGCGAACTGCAGCCAAATCGACACAGGTCAGGTACCAAACTGCTTACCCACGACATCTGTGATTCAATAGGCAAAATATCAACGTGGTTGATGTCAGCTGTTTCTCCTGGGCCAAATTTTGTAAAGACCCTGTAGATCCTCCTGAATAGTCAGTGGGGAGAATTGTACTTTCTATGTGACACAACCATACATTCCCCGGGTGTATGTATAGAGACTTCAGACTTTTCTGGTTGCACCTATACTTTGGATGGCATTAACAAAATATATGCTGGACAAACATGTAGACAAATAACCCTCTGGTCTGACACAGTTTCTCTATAATGTGTCCTGTTGGCGTACGTATCTCCCTGAGTGTATCTTGAGGCAGGTGGCTGCTCTGACACTTTTTTAGTCTCTCCCGGGAGACCAAAACTCCCCCCATCAGTCCCTGATTGCCTGCTCTGTCTAGAAAGAGTGGGAATTGTTGCCTGTATTCAAGAAGTTTCAGGAGCCAGCCTTCACCCACGTGCTTCCCTTGGTTTTGCTTCAGCAGCCACCAAAACGGCCCTAAATTACAAGGATTATCAACAGGATAATCAGCTCCATTAACTTGGGATCCTTTACAGCCAATGGAGACAAACAGGCAGGTCCAGGTGCTGCCCAGCTTAAATAACACAAAACCAGGAGAGGTGAGGTGAATCCTGTTCCACAGGTGCAGCCGCCTAAGAGAAAGGGAATCTATGTCCATTTTTACTTACAATCTCATTTGCTGTCACTGTTTCTGGCTCAGTTAGGAGACGTTGATATAAGGAAGCTGTTACAACATGTCCTCCAAGGACACTTTCTATGGAGATTCAGAAATAACTACTTATGTTTCTTGGAACCAGTGTTCCTCCTTCTTGTCTCTAAGTCTGTCTAATGGTTGCCCAGAGAGGTTGTGGAATCTCCATCCCTGAAGATACTCAAAAGCTGGCTGGACAATAATCCTGGGCAACCAGGTCTAGGTGGCCTTGCTTGAGCAGGGAGGTTGGAGCAGATGACCTCCAGAGGTCCCTTCCAACCTCGACCGTTCTGTAATTCGGTAATGAAATTTCCCTTAAACATTTTCTTCTTGGGTGCAGAGAAATGGGGTTGAACTAAAACCTCTCTCCAGCCTCCTCTGAAAGTGACTGAGAACCCACCTCTCCACAGGTGACACCACATCATCCCCAGCTTTCCCAGGGAGGGAAGTCTTGACGGAGGCCTCCCACCTACCACCTCTCCCCACATCCAATTCAGTGCTCATTGCTTAGCACTGGAGGGTGCCAAAGAGCAGACACGAGACTTTATCTGGGGTTGGCCCTGTGCTCTGGGTTATTCCATCTTTGGGAGGCCCTGTGGGACCCCCGAGCACAGACAAGGAGGCCCTAATGTAGCCTAATGTTTGGCTGAACGAGCAAACCCAGAAAAAGCTGTGAACAGTTCTGAATTAGCACAGAGCCTTCAGAGAGAAATGATAACCACTACGCACTTGAAGGACAGCTAGCCACCCTTAAATTAAGCCACCCCTTAAACTGGAGGGAGAGACAAGCTGGAGGGAGGTATATGACATGGTGGTCCTGAGGTTGCCCACCTCCTTTGAATTACAGGAAGCTTCACTTGTTCCCTGTCGAGGACCGAGGGCAGCTTTTCATTAAGAACAAGTATTTGCCTTCACTGAGGTGTGCAGTCAGGTTTTATTGCCTGTGGACAATGAACAGCTTCATAAAGGAAGGGCCCACGAAGCCTTTGGCTAATTAAGAAAATAAATCATTTTTTCTTCAGTTCATAAAAATGCCCTTTGACTTCCATTCATTCATCCTCATCAGCCAGATTCACTCAGCCCTCTTCACCAATTCCTCTAACCCCCACCCCTCAAATAAATGAATAGCTCTGATTCCCGTTAGCAGTAACCGTTCCACCTACTGTGTTGTACAGCTTCATCTTGAAGTTCTGGAAGAAGTACCAGTTGTCAGCTTCGCTGGAGGGCAAGCTCTTGTACTTCATCACAGCATCGTAGCCAAATTTCCTGAACTCCCGCTTCTGGTTGAACAAGATGCACGTGGGCGTCTTGGGGGTCTTGAGCCCATGCTCTGTTCCCCAGTACACCTGGCGGATTTGGTCTGTACCTGAAGCAAGGGAAAAACAGTACCCGCTGTAGGACGTGCCAAAATCTATAGCAACGACGAAGACTGACGTGCTGGCCATGGCCGATGGCAGTTGCAGAGCTGCTTGGGGAGCTACAGAGGAGTGAACAGACTGGATGGCAAGAAACTGAAACTGCTCTGGCTGATACTGCAGGGTGAAGCTATACCCCCCACCGACTTTATCGGCTGGAGAGACGTGTGACACTACGATACAGTGCAAAGAGCGAGTGCCTTTTCCTGTAAAAGGGAAGGGCTTGTTTCTGTTATTTATAGCAGAAAACTTCCTTTGTGAAAGCAAGAAAGCACCTGCCACTTACAGTAGCTTTCTGCGCTCCTGGCAGCACAGTCCCCTGTGCTGCCACTCATTTTGGTAAACATTTTCTGCTGCTTTAAAGGCATGGATATATCCGAGTTTTCTTCCTACAGCAGAACGGAGGCGTTTGAAGGACTGCGTAAGGGCGCTGGTCCTGGAGAGATGACTGCACAAGGCGGCAGGTATGTTGCACGGGAGGTGTCTCTGGCAAAACTTACCAAGTTTAACCTTAGTAAGTCTGAATATTTCTACAAAGTCCCTTGGGGGGTTGCAATGAGGGACTGCGAACATTTCCCTACTGTGAAATATTTCAGTAAAAGCTCTGTTTTCTGCTTCCTATCCTTCCTATCCATCACAGGGACGGTTAATTTCCTCAAATTCAGCTCAAGTTCAGCTCCAAAGGGTGAGGCAGATCTTAAATGGGTGTGAGGAAGAGAAATGGAAAAGAACGGTATAAATAGTGTAACAGATCCTGGACTTCAGGGACTCGGTCTCTGAGCTCATCAGTTTTTCAGGGAAAGGCTGACTTAAATGCAGATTTTATACTGGATTGTTGAGCTTAAAGAGAAAAAACGTGTCCTTAGTGAAAGACTGGAAATGAAGTGATTTAACTAAAAAGGAATCCATCCAAGTAAATAAATCCAAAATCCATTTCAGCGGGAGACGAGCAAGGAGGTGCTGGGAGAGAGGGGCAGGACAGTCCCTTGCAGCAGCCATGCAGACTTGGATCAGCACAAACTGATGGTGAAGCCTCACGCTTAGGCTTTCTCTGACGTTGCCTTGCTGCAGGAAGGAGCTTGCTGCCTGCTCCACCTGTATCCGAGCTGCAGGAGCACCTCAAACTGGGATTGTCTCTGCAGTAATAGTTGATGTTTGGGATCCTCATTAGGAAATATGGCACAGAGCAGTTGTAAAAATGAAAATTACTTTGAGAACATAGAATCATAGAATCATAGAATCGTTAAGGTTGGAAAAGACCTCTAAGACCATCGAGTCCAACCGTCAACCCAACGCCACCATGCCCACTACACCATGTCCCTAAGGGCCTCATCTACACGTCTTTTAAGTACTTCCAGGGATGGTGACTCAACCACGTCCCTGGGCAGCCTGTTCCAAGGCCT
The DNA here is from genome assembly GCF_964195595.1 of Calonectris borealis. Lineage (NCBI taxonomy): Eukaryota > Metazoa > Chordata > Aves > Procellariiformes > Procellariidae > Calonectris > Calonectris borealis. The sequence goes on from NC_134312.1 coordinate 55,665,629, forward strand.
GACCACTCTTTCAGTAAAGAAATTTCTCCTAATGTCCAGTCTAAACCTCCCTTGGCGCAACTTGAGGCCATAACATATAGCTTGTTCATCTCTATTAACAAACCCCAGACCCGTATGTCGCAAAGTTGATTTCAGCAGAATACCCACCTGCACTTGCTGTTCCCCACACTCTGCGGGTTTGGGTTGAGTTTGGTTTTCAGGAGTTGTCCCTGTATCCTGCCCACTTCATCCAGCCCTAACGATTCGTCAAATCCTCTATTTTTTGCAAACCCTGTCCTGTGCAGTCCTCTGAACTGTGCCAGGCATCATCTGGGAAAGTGCTAGCTCACTTGTGCCAAAACTGCGTCCAGGAACGTGCTGGGCCATCATGTGCCCTGGATCCTGGATCCCCGATCTATTTGTTAGCGTGGATGTAGCCATGGAGTCTCTGCTCATGGGGCTATCTTTTATAAGGTGCCTGTTTAGAGTATGTGATTTTTTCCCCCTTCATTTTAAGAATCCATTTTCTTTTTTCCTCAGACAAGTATTTGACACCTCGTGGCAACCGTCAGCCAGTGGGGACAAGACTTCAAGTCTGGAGGCATTATATCATGACCGGAGAGAAAGGCAGGTGCAGGTGGAAAAAGAAATAAGGTGAGTCTGGTGACCAGAAATTACAGTATTTAGCCCCTGATGATCAGCTGTAGCTGCCGTATCCTAGATCAGGCTGGACCGAAGATGACAAGTAAGTCGGACTCAAGGAAGGCTCTGAGCTAGCACCAACTTTTGTCCTATTGGGCTATATTGGGAATCCAAAGCCAGTTTACAGAAGCTGTTTGATCTGCATCATATAACATGCAGATCTTACACTTTCAGAGTATTTTAGTTGCACTATTGGTACTGGCTGGTGTTGCAGTATTTTATTTACACTATTGGTACTGACTCATAAAAATCACAAACCACCTACCTGGCAAAGCCTTAAGAAGTTTTGCTGTCTAGATTTCTTTTTTTCCCTACGGGCTGATCAGGAATTGGAGGGAGGAAGTTTATCTTGTGCATTTCTTAGGACTTTAATGGATACTTGCCTACTGACTGTAATGTGTTTTATTATTTATTTCTTCCCCTGATGGACTGATGGACAGCAATAAAAGAGTTTGGTCTGACCCTGTTGATACTCGACTACAATTTCTGGAGAGTTGCCACAGGTAATGTGATTCTTTATATTAAGAATATATATAAGAGGGGAAAAATCATAAATGTTTCTGTGACTGAAACATACTCAAGCCTTGGTTATCACAGCTCTGTCCTGCAGAGATGACCAAATTTTCATTCTCCTGTTTGATTGTGTTGTCGTGGCCAGGCGTGAGCTGCCTCTGAAACAGGTTTCTCTTGGAGTGCCCGTCAGGGCACACGACCAGGGTACGTGACATGAAAACATGTCGTGTTGTGAGATGAACTTTCATTTCTGTGCAAATACTTCTCTGAATAGGAAATGGCTGCCTTAACAACAGCAGCTCTCAAGATAAAGGCATCCCTACAGAACAGGGAGGTGGTAACAGCGGCTCTGAGGACACTTTGAGTAGGTGCGCAGAGGCAGTCCTGGGTTTTCATCGTGAAAACTGCCCTCTTATGAGCTAGGCAAGCACTGAGGGAAGGCGTAGTGGCTGGGATATTGGCAAGAGGAAGGGAAGTTGTTAATCAGGAGGAAAGAAAAAGAAATAATAGCCTAAATAATAGCATCTTGGGGATAAAATGCCAACATAAATCATTCTCAGTGTCTAAGGCCAGGAGTGAATAAACTTCAAATAGTATAGCTGGATTTCTATACCCTTCCTGAACAGCTTTGTGGAGAAGAGGCTTTCCTGTTGGGATTTCTGTGAAGACAGGCTATGGTATTTTAAAGTTTCTGATCGTGGCAGGAGTATCTGTGGGGTCATGAAGGATTTGCAGGTGTGCTGTCACGGGTAGTCTGGTAGTGAAGGAATACTCACAATTTCTGAAACATTGGAGCTTTCTTCACGTGTGGCTCAAGTTTGAGACTTGGGCTGATGTAAGGCAAAAGTTCCCAGACACTGGACCTAGATTCAAATGATGACCAAGCTCAGTCACTTGTGTCCCAGAGTTTGTTTGCCTAATTACAGAAGGCTGTCAGGAAATCAGTCTAGATCCAGATTACACCTCCCAAATTCAGGTCCTTATTCTTGGTTTGTTCCCAGGTCTGCCTGCTTAACATTGATTGTTTTCTTCCATCTCTAGGCAGCATGCTGCATCTGATCATTACAAGATGCAGGAGACCAGCAACCCTGATCCTTCTTACCAGGAGGGACACGGGAGCTGTCAGGAGTGAGTATTGGGTTTTTCTGAATTTCCTCTTCTCAGTATTGTCCTTTCACCCACAACCAGTCATCTTCTTCCACTACGCATCATACATCTACCACCTCCAAAGTTAGACAAGCTCTGAACTATGTGCAGTAATGAAGGTAATTTAATTGAGAGAGCAGAAACTTGATGGGATAATTCACAAGATCAGAATATTAATATAAGACGGTATGGCTTACTCTGAAAGGAGGGGAAAGAAACATGGGACAAAAGGTCTCCTTTATATTAGGGCTGCACGTACTTGTTCTGAGATCTGTAGTACAGAAGAAGACACAATCTCTAAAAACCTTTGGTGAATGATAAAAAGGCAAAAAAATTCCAGCACTTTTAGGGTGTGAGTCTGCAATTGACCTAGGATCATCATGTAGAGAGGGCTTTTTTAAGCTCTAGTAGTATCACCTAAAGAGCAGGCATTGGAAATGGGAGAATTTCATCCGCTGGAGGAACAGGAGACTGACATTACCCAGACATTTGTGGAGAAAGAAATCCAGGAGAACAGAACTCTCTGGAGGGCTTGGGATGTTTGGTGATAATGTTTTGATGTTAAAGATGGAGAAAACAACTGGAGAAAAGACGAGAGTAGATTCTAACAAGTGGAGAACACTTGTGCTTTCTTCAAGCCTTCAACCTCTGTTCCTCACAACCCCACCTCCCTTTCTTCTAATGTAAATAGCTTTCCCCTTGATTTGAGCATAAATCCTAGGTGGGGGCTTTCAGGGGAGGTTGTTAAGCTCCCCTGGAGTTTTTCCTGGGTGCTCTGTGCTTTCCCACCTCACAGATTTTTTGCTGGAATTCAGACTATTCAATAGGGGCAAGTCCACTGTTGTCCCATTGTCCAAGTACAAATAAAGAGATCTCACAAAAGAAATCTGTTTCAGAGCATTTCCTAGAGCCGTCACCCAAAAAGAGCTTCAGGAGAAAGAGGAACGTAAGAAGCTGAAAGAGAAGATCAAAGAGCTAGAGGCAAGGTAAGGTATTTAGTCAGATTTCTGATGCAATGTCTGTTTCTACACTGAAGAGTCACATACTTCTTGCTTCCTCCAGTCCTTAGGGACTCTTTGTCTCTGACCAGACAGCCTAGACACCTTCTCCCCAGACTTTCAACCTGCCAGCATCTCTTTGTAACTGATTTCTGGAAGATGGCTTGGGTTGTTCTGGAAAGGGAAGGAGATATTCCCAGGGTGAACATGTTAATAAAAGAAATCAGCCTACAATGACATAGTCAAAATGCTGCTCTTGGACCAGTTTCCACTGCGATCATGCAAAACTGAGCTGAGAAAGCACTATTTCCCACACGAAAGCTGTTTGCCAGCTATACAATGTAGTTGAGAAGTGCATTGTAGAAAACATGGGATTCATTAAATAGATTTGTAACATGCTGTAAAATAGTTACGCTTATTCATTGTTTCATCTTGTCTTAGCTAAGTTTTTTAATATCCTTCTTGCCCTAGAAACAAAGAGCTCTTGTCTAAAGCGATGGGCATGCACAAGCACTCTGAGAACATGAATGACCCTTTGCGTTTGTCTGCTGTGCTGCACATGTATGAGATGCTCAGGCTACATGACTGGGAAAAACTCAGGAGCTCCAGAGCCTCCTATTTGTCGTATAAAACCGGCAGCAGCATAATTAAGGTTTGCTCATGTGCATTTTCTCAGTCTGACTCTTATCAGATCAATACGGTGTAGCCAGTATACCAGGCTTTGAGTATTAGTATTCCTGTATCAGACAGGGTTGGGGACTAAGTTTGGGTCTCTGATTTTCCAGTCCAGCAGGGTCTGCCTAATGCTGTAGAGAGCAAACTGATGGTGACCTGCTTCCTCCTGCCTTTCAGAAGGGCACATTCAAATCCCAGTCCCATATCTCACCCACATTAAGCACAAGTGGGAAAACATAGTCCAGTTTCCTTAGAGTTAACACTTTAAGCACTAGATGGGAGACCTCGTTCTGATGTCTGACTTACTGCCCTGATGCTGGGGGGATCTGAAGGAAAATACTAAAATGGTACACCTTGAAGGACGAGACTGAGATGAGGCCATTATTAGCATTGGTTGTGATGGTAAGGCCCCAGAGATGCTGAAGAATGGGCTTCAACATGCAAACAGCTTGATGAAACAGTTTATTTCTCAGGTATTGAAGACATATTTCAACCAGTTAGTGGCCCTACAATTTACTCTAATGCAGATGTGGTTTCAGCACATGTTTTCCACACTACACCTCTCGTTTCAACGTGATTGCTGCTGTAATCAGCTGTTATCTTTGTGCTGCAGAAGCTGTTTGATGCCTGTGAGAAAGATACAGAGCAGAGAACAACTGACATATTTGTAGTTCTTGACATTCCACCTCCGAATGACGCTATGACCAACAGCAAAGAGGTACTTTATGTTTCTGTGTAATTGGACCCAGGTAGTGGGATAAAAGGGCATTCTGCCATTCATTTAGAACTTAGCTTCTGCTAGGGACACTGCTCAAAATACATTGGCAATGACAGTGGAGACAACTTATGAGCTGAGAGGGATGGGGATGTGGAAAGCTGAGCTCCAGCGACTTTTCTGTGTCCCACGACACACAGACATACACTGCATGTCTGAATTGTCCAGCTGGCTGAGGTGCATATACAAATGCAGAAAACATTTTCCAGCCCTTTGTTACTTTTATGGGACCTTCCTCCAAAGCTTGAAACGGGCAGCTTCTCTATTGCTGATTGACACGATCTGAGAAACAAAAATTCCCAGTGCTCAGGGACTGCGCTGCTGGCCGCAGCACATGCTAACAGTTTGCTTTGTACTGTGCTCGATTTGTAGGGGATGATGCAAAAGATGATAAGGAATCTCTTCAAATATTCCTATTACCAAAACGATTCAGAGTTTTACAGCAAAATTGTCATGGTGAGTAAAGGTACAGCCCAGGGGCGGTAGTTCAATTTTTCTGGCACGTCTGTGCAGCCTGGTATTTAAAAAAATGGGAGGTCTCCCTTCTGCTTGGGGTTGTTTTCCACTTGTGGTGAGGGTTTTCCAGCCCATGTACTCCTAAATATTCTCACAGGCCTGCACAGAGGTACGTGTAACCTTCTAAGGGAGATGATACAAAACTGCACCAGGAACAGTGGGGAACGGCAGGGCAGGCAGGGCAGTGCCCTCACCAATAAGGCCACAGTCCTACCAGACCCAAAGAGCAGAGCCGGTGGTGGTGATCAGGGCCAGCCACAGACCGGTGATCACTGGGCAAACCCACAGTGACCAGGCAGGTCAAGACAGAGCTGGGAAGTCAGTCTGTGGGTCAGGGTCAGCAAGGCTGGGCACAGGCATCCCAACATCACAGCTCAGGCAAGCCACCACTGAGCTTGGATCAGCTCCCGGACCAAGTGGTGGAGGGTCTGTGGGTGGAGATGAGGCTTCTCATTACTCCTTCTCACACCACCTTTTCTGCCAGCTTAGCTGTTTTTGCAGCAGTTGAAACCAAGGTTATATGGCCATGCTATAGCAGAGCTGACCCTTGAACACAAGCAGCCAAACCCCTGGGGAAGGCAGGGGAAAGCTTGCAGAGCCTTGGTGTGCACAGAACACTTCGCTATCCAAACAGACTATAGTCTAGTGGGTTTTTTTCTGGGAAAAATATATATATATCTCATATATATTACATATATATGAAGCTTCCAAAGAGCAGCTTCCTCCTTTTGCAGCTTGCTGGACCTTTCCGGAAGCTCAGCCTTATCAAGCTTTTTGCAGAGCTCTCTATGAGGAAACAGAGGCAGTTACTGGATGCTGGAACATTCCAGAAGCCAGGACTTTAGAACCTTTAAGAACCTTTAAAGTGACCCTGGGACCCCTGCCTGCCCCACTCGAATGGTACCATCAGCTTTAACAAATGAAGTTCTTCAGTGCTTAGTTCATGTGGAGCAGCTGCACGGAACGAGAGCAGGGAGGCAATGTAACATTACATCAGCACAACATTACATCAACATAACATTACAAAGCTTTGAAAACTTTTCTCACTTGATTTTCAGCAAGCTGGCATTGACCCAAAAACTACCCTTGAAAGACAGTTCACACTGCAGTGCTGCAAAATTTATTGTTTGCTGCTTCTTCAGGACCCACCAGTTAAAGCTTCGTGGAACCTACAGGAACACCCGATGCAATATGTAGAGCACGTGGACAAGAAAGACTGGGAGCACTGGGGAAAACCAGCATTTCTATGGCCCGTTATGAAATGCAAGGAACAAGTTGTTGCGAAAGGTGTAATCTGGGATGAAAAGTAGCGTGACTTCAGAGTCAAGCTACTCACTTATATGACCCCAAGAAAATGAAACAGCTGCTGCGCAATATGCTGCTTTTCTTTCTCCCATGAAGTGCCTGCTTTTCAGAGCTAGTAAGTTAGACGCTCCTTGCTTGGGAAACGTAGGATAAATCATTATTTACAAACGTGTATTAAAAATTGAAGATGTTTGCCTCAGCAGCATGCATACATTTTATGTAACGTTTGTTCCTTGCTGTCTCTAAACAGCATTTGTGCGGAAAGAGAATCTGTGTTTCTAGTCTACCTTACCTGCTCTTCACAAAGGCTTATGACATTGTCAGATAACAGTGGGGATCTCAGCCACCCTGTGGAGGCACTTGCCTCCTCACCAACAGCGTGTGGTAGGACCAACGCTTTGCGGGACCCCTAAGAGTAGTGGTATCACTGCCCTCCCCTGTATCTATAGCAGGTACACAAACTGCAGGCTCATGCTTTCTGCTAATGAATAAGCAGCAAGGATGAAGACGGCCTGTTGGGAAATAGGCATCCTTCTTGGGTAAAAAATGTACTTCGATGAGAAAGAGATCAAGGCATTAAAAGACAAGGCTTACAAAGGCTATGATGGACTTTCAGAAGACAGGTGTGTGTAGGTATGTGTACCCAGACACAGACACTGAGGCCCACTCTTATATGCCAAAAGGCCACTTTTGTCCACACAAATGCCACCTGCCTGTTAGTACTCAGCTGCTTTCCCACATCTGTACAATTTACCGCTCTATAGCCCTTCAGCTACATACGTGCCACAGCTCTTGATCAAAGTGCTCTAAAAGTTGTATTTCACAACGAAAGGGGGATGAGGTGAGGCAAAAGCATGTTTATGTGCTTGCGTGACAAAATATTCAGTGAGATTTGCCAAATAAAAATAACTGGAATTCCTGCTGTGTGCCTGCCGAGTCCTTTCCTCCAGTTCTGCTTTCTAGTCCTGCAGTTTCCTTGGCTGCATAAACTCCCTGACAATTTTCTCAAGGGCTCCCAGAAAGAAAGGCAAATTTCTGTGCAGCTTTCTGCAAGCAAATGGCTTTGCTTCTCTCAGGAATCCACTATTCTGTGAGCATGTTGCAGTTCACTGACAAGACGAGCTGGGATCCAGGTATGTGCAAGAAAATTGGCTCTTAGAAAACCAGAGTATTCTATGAAACTGACTGTAAAAGACCTTTACTGGAAATATTTATTACGGAATAGAGCAGGTGAATTAAAATTACATATGCAGCATGTTTCCTACAACTTTCACAAAAAGAAAGAACCATAATAGTTAGTTCTTCATGCCTTGTGAGGTGTTGCAGACTAAGGCGGGTGGTGCATTAACACTTCATCTTGTCCAGGCTTTAGAAGGTAAATGACAGGGAAGTTGCCCAGTACCAGCAAGTAGGAGCTTCAGCATCACCCTGAGCCAAATGCCATGTGATTATATAGGTGTAATAGTACATATATGGCAAGCTGCCATGCTCTATTTGTTACCCGCTTAGAAATTTTGTTAGCCTAATTTTTAAGACCCTATACCTCCTTGAGTCAATTTGGTCCTGTTCTGTGGATCAGTTTTATTCTGAAGCTCATCGCTTCTGCAGCTTCTCATGTACGGTCATTTCCTTTGATTTTTCTTTCCTTAACATCTTTTTTGCTGGCTTTAGGCTAAAACACTCAAGTTACAAAGCTTTATATTTCAAAGGCTGATTTAAAAGCCTTCAGAAGGCTACAAGCACTGCTGCATCCTTTCTAGCAGGCTTCACACACACTTCCTAGTCTCTCCTAACAGCAGGAGCAGACTTTTTGCTCTGTCTGTGCAGCACCCAGCAGAATCCAGCAAGACTTGGACTCTGAGGTCCTGCTGAAACATCTTTTCCCTGTTACATATGCTCAGCTGATTTCAAAGGAGCAACAATTTCCCCCTTCCTGCAAAAGGTGTCATTTGGCCTAGAGTGCAGTGGCCCCGAAACTGTGAATGGGCTGCCTCTTTCCCGCGCAGCTACAGGATTTTTAACCGCTCACAACAGACCAGATACTTCATCCATCAGCAACAAAGGTCCTGACTGCCACGAAGTGTCTCTGTGCGTGAAATTTCCCTATTGCCAGACTTTCACATCTCCTGGTGCAAAGGACAACATCTAGCCCGTGATTCAACACAACCTCTTTTCCCAGTTCTTGATGTTTGAGGGTGAGATTTCATGCGGGCTGAGCATCCAGGGCACTGGTGTGGCGAGTTAGGCCACATATTTGGTGTGGGTTGCATTCCTCCCACCAGCAAAGTGAGATGCGGGATTTGAGTATCAAATGTCCCAGCTACGTCTAAGCACTTTTGGAGCAACAAACAAAACACCATTGTTCTAGAAAGGTCACTAGGGGCAAGGATAATGGCTGTGGCTGCTGCTGCGCTGTCCTGAGATAGCTTGAAGCCTCCGAACAAGAATGTCCCTGAAGAACACATTGAGTCACGCAGATACATCCTGCCTTCCTCCATGTTGTACAGGATGCAATCATGAAATAACCCAGAGTTGTCTTCCCTTCCTTCTTTAGCTCTATACTATCATTAAGAGACTTGGAGAAATGCTACTGCTACTGCTGAAATGTTGTTCTCCCATAGCTTCTTCCACCCTGTACCTCTTGGGGACAAGTAGACTCTTCCACGGCCTGAGGAGCATATTGTATTTCCAACCACCTCCTCCCCCTCCTCCCCTCCCTTTTCATCAGTCAACACAACCACGCAAGAGCCTCCCCCTCACTTGGTCTCATTTGCTATCTAAACCAAGCTAAGACAGTTCTGACGTAGACTTTCTTCAAATCTCAGTGGAGACCCTGAGACCCTTTCCCTGCTCATAGATTCTTCATCCAGAAGAAGAGGGGCAAGTCTACCCGTATCTCTACACCTTACATCTCACAGATGGATAGGAATCTAAGTTTGCTCACCCTTGCCAGAGACAACATCTCCTGCAAGACAAGAGCTCTGTACAAAGGAATTCACATAGCCAAGTGGGTTAGATCCTCCACCTGGTATCCGGAAAGGATTCCTCCGTGTTACACTGTCATCCTACCAGTGATGCAGGATTATCCCTGGAGCTGAGGCACAATGGCTTTTCTTCAGCTCTGTAGGATTCAACTAGTTGCTATCTCAGTCCTTCAGACTTTGGTGGGAGATCTGTCTGTCTGATCCCACGAAAGACCCAGCCCAGGTGTTCTCTTCCCTTGTGCTCTCCCCACTGATCAGAGAGGGAGAGAGACCCTGTTCCCAGTGGAATTTAAAAATATCACTCATATCCTGGTAGAGACATTGACTGAAACACCAGCAGCACACTCAAGGCTCCACTTCTGTCACCCAACACTACAACTTGTCTAAGAAAACAGTTTTTCTAGTACTCTCACTGAAGTGAGAGAGGTAAAGGTTAGACGGTACCGCTGAGACATAGTACTGAAGAATAGCATAAACAATGCAGCAGGCTGTGGCCTCCCCCAGCTTTTGGGGTGTTCCCAAGAGCTCTCTCTTCATGCCACTGTACGGACCTGGTTATTCACTTTACATGCCAGTAAACTGCAAGGCCAGCTGGGACGGGTAGATGGGAAGTATCCTGTGTTTGGCTTCTCCTGCCTCTCCTGCACAAGCCTGTCACTGTTCCGACTCTGAGAATCTCCAGTCCTGCTCTTTACCTCCCATGCCCTGCAGCAGCAACATCCCATAACTTCAGTGACCCTCAGTGCTTCTAGTGAACTGATCTTACACTGCATTAGCTAAGTAATTTGGAAGACACACAGACAACATCTGCAGTCTCAACCTTATGCATAGCTGGCATCTACTGCTCCATAACCCAAAGAGCCCCACTTTCTGGAAGGTAGGATACCTTCTGTCAGAGGATAACTATGCAACTATGCCAGCAGTTATAATCCACAGATACCTGCTCAGATCGGCCTTTCCCGCTGCAACACCCGCGTCTAATCCGGACAAAAAGCAACAACTGTCCTGGGTTACGTCCAATGCAAATAAGTGAAGTGCTCCGGCGAAGAAATTAAGAAAAGATGATGTCCAGTCCTGCATATTTGCTAATAATTTAAACTTTTACCACAATAACAATACCCCATCATTTCTGCAAATGTTTGTTTAAGTTCAAGCTAAATCCCAAATTTGGTCCTTTTTCTTTTTCTGTTCTTATTTTTAAAAATGAAATTTGTTCCTGCTAGGAATAAATAAACAATTAACAGAGTAACAAAAACCTCAGTTTATAGACATAAACGAGAAATACAACTCAAACAGAACTCACATTAACCGACATTTCTGATATAACCTTCAAAAATGTTAATGTCTCTATATCTTTGATCTGAACAAAAAAGGAATATATAAGAAGTCAGGAGATTGTTACTGTAATTATTAGGGTTCTACTTCAGTATACAAAACCTAACACAGAAAAATTAGCCCTACAGCAGCTAATTCCCCGTGAGTTTAATTACAAAATTGTTTAATCGTTTTCGTACAAAATGTTTCTGTGTCAAGGTAATGATTATGGTGATGGTATTAATGCAATCAAGGGGGAGCATACTGCCTACATACTAAATTTTTTATAGTTTTGTTATAATTAATGGAGAGGAATTAAGGTTTCTAAAAGCTTAGATGATAGAAATCTAATCTAATCATGGGGCATGTGGGTTTCTGTCCTTTGAAGAGCAAGGAAACACATCTAATACTGCGGTCGGTCATGATGATGGATGGAATTTATCTGGACTGAGTAATGATGTGGTCTTGCTCCACGGCAACTTATCGAATATTTTCTCTCTCCATGTCATTCTGCTTTTAGCTGCTTCATGTGCCTCTGCAAGACTCAATGGGGGTAACACTGTAAGTCGGGCGCTGTGCCGCGTACTATCCCAAGGTTAACATGATGTCTGTCGCATAATTTCCTAATTAATATTTTGAAAAGGAGATTGGTGTGAGACAGGGGAACGGTCTCCTCTGTTCTGTCTTCCGTGCCCTGGGTCTCAACTGATAAGGGAGACGCTCAAGGAATCCGCCTCTGAAAAAGCAAAGGCAGGCCTGAAAGTTTCCCAGTGCATTTGGACAAGGAGCCCTTTGTGGGGACCCCTGTGCTCAGGGAGGTCTCTTTGCTGCTGCTTGCACCTTCCCCTCTCTCCCAGCCACGAGAAGAGAAGCGGAGGCTTGTGCAAATATTTGACTTCTCATTCACAGCTGCCAGGAGAAACTGGGAGAGACCCGTGAAAGCTGAGCTGCAGCTTGTCGTAGCTGCAGCTACGACAGCTTACAGGAAGAGTAAAACAATCGTAAATAGGGGGAATGGAAGATCCTGAGGTTTAAACCCTTCCTCCCCGCAACAGCACGGCTCATGACCCCTAACCAGCCTCCCACTGAGACTTCTGCGTGGGAGGGGAGGTGCCTGCAGAGGGAAGGGAGCTTCACTGAAGGAATGGGTGAGCCTGGACTCTGCACCTGGAGAGAAGATGACTTAGGGGATCACAGGTGGAAGAGAGGGTGGGTAGGAGCTACACGTGCACTCTCTGCCTTCAGTGGCAAGAACTAGGCTGCTGGAAACATAACGAGGAGGACATGGTTCACCACGCAGCAGAGTGGACATGTTGTACTCCTTGTCAAAGGGTACTGTGGCTGCACAAATATCACTGAGGTCAATGGGTGCCTGGACAGGTGTCTGGAAGAGACCTCCACAGGGGGTCCTTGCAGGTTGGAAAGAGGATACTGGCTAGATGGCCCTCTAGTCTGGAACCACTTGGGCTGCTCTTATATTCATACAAATTTGCTCAAAGAAATGTTGCCTGTCAGTTTTGCAACAGCAGGCTTTATGGTTGTCACACATCATCCATCCCACCACCTCAGTTCGATCAACTCTCTCGACAGCTGCAGAAAGGCAGCACAAAAGCACAAAAAGGGCATGAACTTATTATCGTGTACCCTAATTTGATAGCGATGCAGTCATGTGCCACCCTTGATCGGATCAAGTACCAGTGGACAACTAAGCAGTGACCTGGCATCACTACCGGTATGACTGTGGGCTCACAAAGCCTTGAAACGTTCCTGAGAGAAAAATCTGTGCTGTGGGATCCTGAGCTCGCGTGGCCAAGCTGCTCCCGTCTCCTCTGCACTTGTCCCTGGCCCCCACTGGCAGCTCCTGCTCTGCTGAAGTCCAAGTGCTTCCTCCCCGGACCTTCCCTGTGGATCTCGCACGGAGCGTGCACGGGGCGGCAGCTGCACAGAGACACGGTGGATCGCATACACTGCGATGCCTCAGGGTCACCGCAGCTCGGGGCATTGTGGTGGGGAGATAGCAGGAAGCGAACGATGAGGGCGCGGAGGGGAGCCACATAAGTGATCCGGACAGCTGCTGGAGGAGACACAGAGCTGTGGGCAGTAGCAAAACTCTGTGTTTTGGAGATGTCTCCCAACGACAGGAGGAAACCCTGCACCGCAGGGCCCTGGGGGTACGCTCTGCTGCAAAGGGCGTTTTGAGGGAGGCCCAACAGCACCGGGGCCCGTGGGGAAACCCAGAGCCGCCGTCCTGCAGGTACCGACGCCGCAGCCGGTGGGTCAGGGCAGGGCAGGTGGCGACGCTGGAAAAGCGCTGGGAAGCTCACCTCCGCCCAAGCCTGCGCAAGGCAGCTTTTCCCTTTCACTTTTTTTTTTTCCCCCTTAGTCTGATTTTAAATGGCGTAATTCCTCCCACAAAAGCATAAAAAAGGAATCACCTCCCGCAGGCACACGACACGTTAGCAGGGTTTTGGTGGTGTATTTCTAAGCCTCGTGAAGACCCTTCGGCCGGCTCAGGCAGACCGCCTTAGGCGTGAACTGGAGGGAGCAGATGGGGGCGGGGGGAGACACTCGTTAAGACTTTTTTTCTTTAAAGCGATTTCACCAAGTTCTTCCTTATAACGCCAGGACTCCGGGGCGCGGCCCCGCCCTGCAGCACCACGGCTTCAGCACAGCTCCCTCCCCGGCGGGGGCGGCGAGCACAGAGCCCGGCCGCCCCGGTTCTGTCCTTGGGACGGGCTGCACTAAGGGTCGGGCAGATCACGGCACCCGGGCATCCCGCGAAGTAAGCGGGCCACCTGGGGACGACCTGTACCCGCGCAAAAATTCCTCTCACATTGGCAGTGAGGACCCGGGCGTCACCCCGGGTCGTTATTTTCCTTACTCATAAGTTTAAGGCATAACCGGCACGCTCCCGCCCTGTTGGGAGAACCCTATGCGACAGCTTTGTAGGTCAGGGCGAGCAGCTCCCCACGCCGCCCCACTGACACAGCCTAACTTTCCGTTACCCTGACCACTCTTCCCGGTCTCTTTCCCCTCCTGCACCGCCTAACCGCTGCCGCGGGCGAAACGAGCCCGGACGTGCCGGCGGCCGTATGTAAATGAGAGGCCCGGGCGCCGCTGGGGGTTATGGGACGCTCTCCCCGCCCCCACTCGCGTCACTTATCGGGCGGGGCCGGGGGCGGGGACTGTCTTACTTCTGGAGGCGGGGCGAGGAACGGAAGCAGTATGATGTCATGTCCGGGTCTCGGTCCCTGCGTCTTATCGTTGGGCCCCGCGACAAGATGGCGGACCTCTCTCTGGACGAGCTCATACGGAAACGCGGTGTGACGGTGAAAGGGAGGTAAGCGGTGGGGCGGGGCAGCGCCCCGGGCCCGGCGGCCTCCGGTGGTTCCTCTGTTCTCCCTTCTGGTCGTTCCGCTCCGGAGGCTGCGGGCCGCAGCCTGCCTCAGCGCGGCCCGGCCCTGTTCCCCGCTCTCGCCTTCCCATTGGCTTAGGCGTTGGTCTGCGGGGCCGTGCCTTTGATGCAGATTGGTGATGGTGGCCGTTGCTCAGGGATGGGGCGGGGGTCTGTTCCCCCCCCATGCCTGGCGCTGCTCCGTGGGCTCTAGCCCTGGCAGGGCAGGCCCACCCACCGCCTCTCCCCTTCCCTCCTCGGGCCCTTCTCGTTTCTCCCAAGATCCCTGGCACAGCCCGTCGCTTCACTAGTGCCTCCGACCTGCGCTTTTCCCCGCTACCTCCCGTTTCTCCCCGCCGATTAACCCAGTGGTGCTCCCCAAGCCGGGATCAGCAGGGCCTCGGCGCCCCCCTCCCCCGGACCCCCTCGGTATCCGGGCTGCCCTGTATCTGCAGCAGGAGCTGCTGCTGGGCTGCAGCTCTTCGTCAGGCGATGCCCTGGGGGTGCCCGGTCCCCCCGCAGCTCCCAGAAGCGGCACGGTGCATTGTGGGATTGCCGTGGGAGGTGTAAGTTGTGCCACAGGGAGCCGTAACTGTAGTAAAGCTGATGGGGATCCGCACGGGCGAGGCTTCAGGCTGCAATGGCTTCATCAGAATTGCTGCCTGGGCCTTGGAAACTATAGTCTCTGTAGCATAGTTAATGATACTCTGACAGATTGTTTGAAATGCTCGTGTGGATGTGGAGCGTGTTACATATTAGCTTCAGAATTAGATTCTTTCTTTGTGTGGCAGATGTCTCCACTGTAGGCTAGGCCATTTACTCTAGCGCAGCTGTTGGCAGTTCTTATTTGGCTTTTCTTTTGGTAGCTTTTCATCTTCCCTTTTGCTCTCTTGATGCTTCTGAAGATCTTGTCCATGGGTTTCTTCCCATTTGTGTTAGCTAAGTGTGCTCCTTTTTTTGTTGTTTTGTTGTTTGGTTTTTTTTTTTAATTTAATGGTCTTAGGAATCTTAGGTTTTAACTCTGAATGTCTACACTTATATGTCTAGAGTAGTATTTTGAAAGTTATTTGCTAACATATACTAGCAAAACATTCAAACACATATTTAAATCCTAGTCTAGACAAGGCCTTGGCTTTGCGCTTTCATTCATGTTATCCTGCGTATTTGGAACAGTCTTATGCTGCTTAATATGCCAAGCGCCTCCTTTCTCCTTTTTCAAATCCCTCCTTAACTCTCATTTCTTCCAGGAATTCTTCCTGCTTTTATTTGCTGAACAATAATCTCTCTGCAGCACTGTAAGAATTTTTGTGCCTTGCATTTCTCTTGTTTGTCATGTTTAGCTCGCTTTATAAGGTTTCTGAGGTGGCTAACTTGACCTTGTGAAGGCTGGATAAACTGAATAAACTTAAATAATTATATCCATGGTAGATGAAAGAACAGAAAAATCTTCACCTATAAAATTTACTAATCCATCAAATATTCAAGCCAGAACTTGGAGTTCTGGAAAGTGAATTAGATGCTTGAGATTCCCTTTTACAGAAGAGAGTTGCTTCTTAGGATGAACACAAGTCTTCAGGGACGGTGTAATCTTCAGTACAGAGTTTACTAACCGATTTCATTAGTTCGTGTCATTAACAGTTTTAACTAATTCTGGCTTAAATGCTGACACATATATTTCTGGTTTTACTGTGACCTCTTTTATGCTCATTAAAAAGAACCATTCACCAAGCCCTTCTGCAGCATTCTAACTGAATGCTTTCAACATAGCTAACTTAATGCTTTTTAAAATTGCAAGGGAAGTCTTGTTCTGTGGGTGTTGCTTTATGGATACTGTTACTCTTCTGTATTATTCTGGATATATTTTAATAAATGGTCTTAATAATACTCCTGTTTCTTCTAGCTAGTGTGTTTTGGCTGTATGAGAGAGCAGCCATAGTATTCTTAGCTAGGTAACAAAATGGGACCCCAGTCCTAGCTCTCCAGTTGTCCGGACACAAGAATGAAAGAGACAGAAGTGGAGGTTCAGTCTTTCATCTCTTTTTTTTTTTTTAACAGATCTCTCCACTGCAAATACATGACTGTAAATAATGTTAAGATTGTAGGGTTAGATCAGGAAATACAAAGCTGTATGAAGAATTCAAATCGCATCGTCATTTGAATTTGTGATGTTAGCCTTTTCAGTATTACAACAAATTCTAGACATCTACTTTTAGACTTTATAATACTGGACAATACATTTCAGAAAGAAGATGAATACTGTAGCCCTCTGTAGCTTATTTTGAATTTTAAAAAGCCAACAGCAAGAATATTTTTTCAATACCTTAACTTTAAAATTTCTCTTACCACTTTGTCATCTTTTAAAAAGAAAAAAAAAAAAGAAACCCAATGGAAAAAAGAAAACCTTAAAAAATACTTAAAAGAAGGATCTGTATTAAAAAAATAGACAAGCTACTTCCTTTTAGGAGAGATTTTGAAAAAGTGAATCAGACCTGTAACAAGAAGATAGTTTCAGCTTTTACTACGTAATGGGCTGCTTCTTAGTAATACTTGTGTACAAGTACAAATGCTGTCCTTTCTGGGGGCTGTTATCTTTCTGTGCTCAGTATTGTGATGATGACGTGCTTAAAAAGTAAAGGCTATCGAGTGCAGCAGTTCTGTTAGTAGATTAAAGAAGAGGCAGTGATGTTAAAAAGTAATTTGACTGATAAGTATTCTTGCTGGCAGTTAATTAACTTTGAAACTGGTGGCTGAGATTGGTACTGAGATTGGTACGGGTGCTTGTACATCCTAAAATCCAAGCGTCTATGCTCCCACAAATCTGAACTTGCTGCCCAGAATTCTTGAAATCACATGTAGTTCCATGTTTCCTTTGTATCAGGACATGTTATTGCATTACAAAAGATGCTTTAGCAGACTTGCTCGGTCCTAAAGCTGGAAAGTCTGTTTCTGTTCCTCTCTGTCTTCAAAGGTTTCCTCAAAGTACCTAAGTTGTTGATGAATTTTGTTTAAATGTAGTATGTACTTAGCACAGCTGAAGTCAGACCCTTTACTTAAGTTTGTAAATGTGAGCTTAAAGATGGATTTTGGAAATCAGTTCCTCAGCTGTTTATGTAGAAAGTAAAATCCAGCATAAAACAGCTTAGGAGCTCTACTGTTGTATTTGGGCATCTAACCTGAGTGGATTTCTGTGCAGTAATAGTGAGCTTTTGTTTGCAGCACCACAAATACTTTTATTGATACTGTATCACATCTTATAATGTTTGAAACCCTCTTTTTATATTTTTTTCCCAGGCTTAACACAAGGCCGGTGTTTGGAGGTGTAAGATCTCGCATTGGGATCCAGCAAAATCTTCTAAATAGATCATCACCAGCTGTCAGCTTCCAGCGGACATTTGATGCCCGACAGAAGATAGGACTCACCGATGCCCGACACAAACTGGGCGTTAAAGATGCCCGTGAAAAACTGGTTCAAAAGGACGCTCGGTTCAAAATCAAAGGGAAGGTGCAGGATGCTCGAGAGATGCTGAATTCCCGTAAGCAGCAAAGTGTTGCTGCTGAAAAGGTGACCAAAGTGGTGGATGCCAGAGAGAAGATCAGCTTAAAAAGGAGTGCTCCAGCTGCTATCAGCCCAACTATGGGGACAGTAAATCCAGCCATGAAAATCACCAAAACTATCCAAGTAGGTCAAGCAAGCCACCTCGATCCCCTCAGTTATTCTACAGCACTCTGGTAGAAATGATAATACATGAATGTGTTCACATGTTTACAATAGAAGCGATGGTGATACAGTTCAGTCCAGCCTGTAGGGCAGGATTCAGAGCCTTTTGGGTGTCCTTGCAGCTGCTTGGGGCTTTCTGTAGAATCCCAGCTTTCGTTTAAATTTTCATTTGAATTTTGGGCCCAAAAAAGACTAAAGTAGCGCTCTTGTCAGCATTGAAGTAGTTGTCTTGAACGATTAAGTAGTCTCTTTCCACCTAAATACAAAGAAAATGTATGCATTTTTTGTCATTCTTATACCACCCCTCTTTGCAAGTCTGATGTGGTGGATTGTCCTGTCTAGATAACTGGTTTATCCTAGTGGTGGGGTGACAGTGTAGAATATACAGGTATGTTTGTATCTAAGAAGATCTAAAATTCAATGAGACCTTCTACGATTTCTCTATTTCTACTTGTCTGGTTTTCAGGAAAGCCCTGGCTTCCACGGAGTTGCCTGATTACGTGATGCATTCCTGCTGAGGCTCAAGATTTTTCATTTGCCGTATAATCAGTTGATCACCATAGCCTGCTGATTTCCTTTGACAATTTTCTAATTTCACTTTGCTTGTGTGCAGTAACTTGATTCTTAGCAAATTTTGCTGAGAAACACCTACTGTTGAACTATGTGTGTGTTAAGTACAGTGGGTACAGTCAAGAGAAGTTTCCAGACTGTCAGGATTGTTGTTTGAGGAGTGGTTTTGTTCGTCACCTCTACAAGCATGTAACTGAAGTTCCTAGCCTACCTCTTTCATTTTCCTCCTCCCAAAGATCAACAGTGTGCTTACCCATATACAGAAAATCTCCTATTCTCATCAGTTTCAAGCCTAGATGAGTCTGCTTTCTGTTCAGCCTGTGGGTTTTGCTCAAGAGCATCAAGCATATTTCTTCTTTAAATTAGCCTAGGAAATTTCCCATTACTTTGCAGGTTTCCTGCCAGGCTGACCTAAGAAAGAGAAAGGACTCTGTGGCGGTAAGAAGGGCTAATCGCAGAGCAATAGAGCAGTCTGTTCAGTAGTCTTTAATTAGTAGGGTAATTAGTACTCATGCTGTCCTTCTAAGCCAAATCACCACTATCAGCCATTAGGAGTTGAACATTTTCTACAAAGTTTTTAGGAGTTAAAATAGTTTCCAGAGACTTGGTACAGCAGCAATTTGCTCTGACCTGATTTTTTTTTTTGTATGAGTTGGTTTGACCTATAGTACTTTCTGTTTGTTCGACAACATATTGCAAGAAAAAATATTGTAGAATATAATAGTGGTTAAGGCTATAGACAAAACCGTGCACATGAGCAATTATTTAATCATTTTTTAAAAGATTTATACCGAAATTACAAATTGCCCGTGGCCCTCCTCTCTTCCTGAATGTGGGAGCAGAATCAAACTAAAGTATCTTGATCTGAGATGCAGCACATAGCTCTAATGTCCTGTACTGTGGTCTTGTTTCTCATAAAGGAACGAAAAAAGTCTTTGAAACCCAAAGAATTTCCATAGCTCTGCTGGTGTTTCTATAGGACAGGTACCCTTGTTTCTGAATTGATTAGCAAATGGAAACATGAGGGTGCTGTGGTGTAAGTTACAGTCTAGAGAAAAGCAAATCTGAAGATTTTACTGCCTGTATAGTGTATTTTTGTAAGAAGACCCATTCTTTTCTGTAATGGACAGCTTCCAGCTTTTTCAAAAACCAAAAGGGCATTTTTGAGAGGGTTGCTGCTTGATTTCAGTTGTTGATTAGTACAGCTACATTCCCTGACTACTTCTGTTGTGGTTTCCCTGTTTCACGGGATAACAGGCTGCAGAAAGGTCAGCTACACTACCCTGTGCATCATTTTATTCCACTACAGCTTATTCCAGCTCTAGTGTGAAGGGACAGGATATACTTCTCCTTTGAAACGGAGCGAAACTAAATTGTGTTGTGTCCCAGCTTGTTGAGTTTGATGGAAATAGGTATCTTTGGTTCCGTGTAGTGTGAAAGAAGAGACGCTTATTTACTGATTTACCCCATTCATGGTCTTGTATTGGCAGAAATGTAGATCTGGTCAGTGCTGGCAGGGGTGGAGTTAAGTCCCCTTCCCACTCATCTTGGACTAAAACTCAAGTAATTTGAATCTGTTTCTCTGTGTGACCTTGGGTTTTAGTTTCTTCAATTAAGTGAAGCTATCTCAAATTGAACATACTACAGGAAACATAGACATTATCTAATGGCATATTAGATGTGGTAAGATGTTTCAAGAGCAGGAGAGGGAGTTTCATTTAAGTGGTCTCAGGGTATCAACTAACAGCTCTGATCTTCTGAAATGGAGATCTGGTGGACTGTAGTGTTTAATGCTTTGGTTCTTTCTCTCTAACTGTAGCAGAAAGCTCCAGTTCCTGGACACTCTCATCCAGCAGGAATGAGGATCAATGTGGTGAACAACCATACACACAAACAGGTGTGTGCCTGCTCTGTGCTCTTTGTTTGTTACCTTTGGGGGGAAGGCAGGTGTCCATAAACATTGGCAGGTGCAGCAAAAACTTTAAGTAGGAAAGAAAAGTGTTTGGAAGTTCTCTAACAGCTTAGCTTCCTATTCTTGTGTGGTTAAGATACTTTCATGGTAATTGAGGTTTTCATGTAGTCTAATTGATCTTGATTCCTTGTGTGTTAAATGTAAAGTAGGTATTCCCGATTTTTATCTGTATGTGCTAATGTTTTTTTTTCTAGAGACTGTGACCTTTAGCTCTGATGTCTTTCTGTAAATTTCTCAGCGACACCACATGAGATCAAGTTTTGATTGTTTTGATTCACCATCCTGCTAGCGTCTTCAGAGAATGAATATGATTGTACATGGTCAAATGTTCTACAGTGAGGTGGGAGAGGGTATAACCGTCCTGTGAAATCCCAGCTGAGGGTCCCTGCTGGAAATCTGGTGGTGAATGATGTTAATTGGTATTCTGATGTACTATCAAATGTGCCATATCCCTTATCAATCAGACTTTGTCTGAGGAAAACCCTAGAATTCGTGCTGTCTCTTCTGGGATCAATTTTAAAGGCCTTTGTCACAGCCCCCAGCCCTTCAGCCACCTTACCGCCTTGGGTGCTTTCAGAGAGGAATTACACGTTTTTATTACTTATTTTATTTTTTTTGTGTGTGTACATAAAGTATCATATGAAATATTGGAAAACTGTCATTGACAATATCATGTCCTGTTTTGTTTTGGGGTTTTTTGCCTCTGTTATGGTAACTTTAGCTATTTGTGTATGTTACCTCTACATTGACTTGCTGCCCTCACCTATCCCAGATGCTGTCACTTAAGGAAGTGTCTTCATTATTCTGATCTCATCACTATACGCCTTGAATCCATTTCACTTTGTCTCAAACTCAAGTCCATTGTCCTGATGACTAGCGTTTTCCCCAGTTCTTTTCTGCACAATTCCCCTTTGTTCTACCATCCCTTTTTGGTTTTTTCCTTCATAGCACTTCTATGACTGGAACAACTTTCCTGTTTGTAAACCAGAATCTTGCTGACTATGACAACCCACTTATGTTGCAAGCTCTCATTGCTATTCCTTCCATTTTTCTTCACCTTTCTACTGAATTAATGGGAAGCTGTTTTGAGTTGTGACTTCTTATGTTCTGGGCAGTGACATATGTGTATAGAATTTTTCTTAACATTATTTAGAATCTATGAAAAAATATTTGTTTAGAAATTAGCTTCAGTATTTTAAGGCAGGGCTATGATTGTTAAGTTGAACTGGGAAATTAATTATTCATTCAGCAAACCTCCCAGTGCAGTGTTTTTTAGTGCCAGACAGATATGTGCTATGCTGAGGAAAGCAGGCTATTCAAAAGGAACGCTTGGTTCAGATGTATTTGGCCAGGCATCTGCTTAATTTAAAAAAAACTAATTAAAAAGATCATATGTACAGGCTTCAACTTTAAGGGTAGCAGCGTGCTAAAAAGTAAGACACTGAGGCTTTATTCCATTAATGTGGTTGCATCAGTCCTGATGAGGTCTAGGGGTTAGAGAAACCTATATGTGGTTTCAGTACAGCTAAGGAAATAGCTTTGCTGTGGCATTTCTGGGAAAGAAGTTTGACAGTTTTTACACTGGCGTTTTGAAATGGACTTGTGTACCTTCAGCTCTGTGTCCCCAAGCTGCAAGGACAGGAGTAAAGTCCAATGTAGTCATGTTCATTACCTGAAGAAGGCTGAAGGCAGGGGAAAACTACTTATTTTGGAAATGAGGTCTAGGTTAAATCTACCTGCTTGTAAACTATTACCTTGCTTCTCTTCAGGGTCTGTATGACATGGAAGATGATGATGAAAGTGTCTCTCCCCTTACTAGCAAACAGATGAAAATCACCACCACAAACAGTTTCCTGCACAACACGGTAAGGGATTATCTGAACAGTCCCCACCACGCCATGCTCACATGGGGTGGACACACAGGCTGCGGCTTTACAGGGCTTATGTTCTTTTACAGTATGTAAACGATGTTTTCTCCTGAAATGTTTGCTCTTAACCCCACCCTTCCCTCTGTGCCAGTGCTTCTAGTGTTATTTTTGGGACAGAGTCCTTCTAAGCTAACTGTGGTTTTATAGGCCTTTTGTAGGCAGAATGTGTGCTTTCTCCCTTGCTGGCAGGTTGCTGCGTGTTAGCTCTTACTTTCTTCTGTTGGGGAAGTGTTTTGAACCTATCTTATTATTGTTTGAGCAGGCAAGCAAGGGAAGCTTTGTGTTGCTTCTAGAGGCTGGACACCAAAGCAGGAAATCTCTTGCCGTGCAAAACCTTAGTTGGCAGCTTGTTGGGGAGTACTGATGCTCTGGAGAAGATGGAATTTCAACACAGACAAATGCAACATCTTGCTCTTGGGATGGGATAACCCTCTGCAGCTTAAGCTAGGAACTGACTGGCTAGAAAGCGGCACTGTAGGAAGGAGCCTGGGGGTCCTGCTGGGTGATACACTGAGAATGAGTTAGCAGTGCATCCTTGCAGCAATGAAGGCCAACTGTAGATTGTATATTAGTAAGATCATAGCTAGCAAATCAAGGAAGGTAATTATTGCCATCTGTTTGGCATTTTGAGAATGCACCTGGAGTACCATGCCTATTTTTGGGCTCTGTGATACAAGACAGGCACTGACAGGCTGGAACTAGTATAACAGGGTGGTCAGGGAGCTGAGGAGATGGTGAGAGAGCAGTGTCTCTTAAGGCTGAGAAGAGAAGGCTTTAGTGAGATCTGTCAATGCACTTTCACTGCCTAATAGGTGGTCATGGAAAAGGCAAAACCCAGGTCCTTTTCAGGAGTGACAGGGAGAAGATGAACCAATAAACGTGTTGCAGCAAAAGAAACTCTAGTTAGATATGGAGGGAGAGTTATGCAATTCTCAGAGTACTGGTCAGCCTCGGGCACAGGGACCCAGAGAAGTTGTAAAATTGCTGTTCTCAGATATATTCAGAGTTTAACTGGATGAGCCCCTGAGCTAACCTGATGCGTCGGTGCAGTTAGCCCCGTTTTAGACATGAGGCCTGGACATGGGTTTGTCCTAAACTATTCTGTAGTTCTAAGAAAGCAAATTAATGTGGTTTTACCATCACACAGGCAGTTTAGTGCAGTGATTATCCCATGTTTTTTTCTCATGTGGGTATTCAGAATAGAGCTCCTAGCCATTTGTGATCCTTAAAATCAGCCTTCTGGATTTTTTGCAGGAGTAGATGTGTTATCTCCAGTGTTCAAAGCAGCTGCCAAGCACAATTTTTATTCTGGCTTTAAACTCCCCAGGTAGTTCCAACTAGAAAGGTTATGCTCCATGTCTTTGCATGCCCTAGCTTCGTGTTTCTGAAGTATTGCTGTTTGTACTAGGGCACCTCAATCTTATTGTTAATGAGCAATCTTTGTGTACACTTTGTAAAGTACTTGAAAATCTTTGCATAAAAGGAGCTTTTCAAATTCAAATTGCACTGGTAAAGTTCATTTAAGAAGAATATGAAACTAGAAATTGCTTATTAGTGAGGGAAGTGCTCTTTTGGAATAAACATATGTTCGGAAACTGTAGTTGATTTTTGTCTCAAAGCTGGAAGTCTCCAGCACTGTAGTGGTTTTGACACCGGGAAGAACTTGCAGTTCTTAGTGCATGCTAGTAATGCTCTCGTGCTGTTGATGCTTGAAGAGGAGGGATGATTTTTGTAGCCTGCAGCTCTCAGATACTTTTATTCTTTCTTCCTGCAGACTGCGCTGAGTGGCAATAAATTCTCTCTGTCCAAGACTGTTCCCCTGACTAAAGTGGTCCAGAATGATACGTACACAGCTCCACCTGCACCTCCCTCTCCTATGCGGACGAAGGCCTTGACAAACATGTCCCGGACCTTAGTGACAAAGGAGGAGCCTCCAAAAGAACCAGCACCTGTTGAGGTGAGCTCAGGGAAGTGGGAGATACTCTTTATAGAAGTCTTTGAAACATCCGAAATTTGCTGTTCATCGGTTTTGCAAGCATAACCTGCCTTCCACCATTATTTCTGGGACTCCCATCAAGCTTATTCTGATAACTGCAACCTATGTCTAAATAATTTGAAACCTGTCTAAACATCCTTTTCTTCAGTGTTTGAGAGACTGGAATTCTTAGTTAGTGCATCTTGCTTTTTTCAACTTTTTTATCTAGTGTGGGAGCACATAGTCCTGGAGGAATCCGTATTACAGGGAAGTGGCAGTTGTTGTTTGGATGCTCCTTGGAGGCTTTCATGACCCTAGGAATAGTGTTTTAACGCTACTAGTTACGTTGTCTTCTGTCTGTTCCTGTTAATACAGCCTCTTGTTGTCCACAGAAGACCTCTCGGGCAATTTGTAGACAACCTGCCTGGAATTGCTTTGCCAAACTGCCTGATGTTGGGTACAGGTAACCCACCAGGTGTTCCCAGGCATGTTGAGTTCAGCATGCTCTTGAGGGGCTGGAGCCATGTTTTGGGGTTTGCTGGTTGGTGTAGAGTGCAGCAGAGACACATGCTTAGAAGTGTGGGCATGACCAGAGAGTACTGGGTATGTATGCAGATTAAGTTAGTGTTATACTTAGGAATGAAAGAGAAAAGTTACTTCAGAGAGAAATTAGATTTCCCCATCAGATGAGCTGGGCTTTTGGAAGCATTGATACTTGCCATTACTAGCTGTAGCTCTTGCCTTTGTGTGTGTACAGACTTTCCCAGACATCTCTTTAGTGACTTTTTTTTTTAGTGCTTTCTCTGCTGTGCTGTCTTGCCTGCTGCATTTCTGACCTTTGTGTGATGCATTTGTTTGTTTTGGCAGCTGGCGTTCAGTCCTTTGGAAGGCACAAAGATGACTGTAAACAATCTGCATCCTCGAGTCACAGAGGAAGACATTGTTGTGAGTGTTGCTTACTGCTGAACTGTGGATGAGTGATGCTTCCTTCCCTTAACCTACTTCTTTTGATAAATCACTTGATCTATGGTGAATGCAATGAAGAGGGGATTTGCTTTCCTTGCAAAAACTTTGAGAGTTCCTGATTTTTTTTTTGGTTGGTTTTTATTTACTTTTTTAAAAAAAGTGTGTGCTTAAGAAGCTGGGACAAAATACCATTTCTAGGGTGTACTGAGATACCTGGCATCACTTAGAAGAGTTCATGCCAAATCGTGCTTGGTGGTGTCCTCAAACGTACATCCCCATCCAAACTGTCTAGGTGCTTCCATTCTCAGCAGGCTGAGAATGAGCCTGATATTCATCTGTGACACACAGTATAGAGTACTGGCCGTGAACTTTTCTGCTTGTGTTGGTAGCATTATGGAGCTTTGTGCAACCTGTATTACTAATGCCAAGTACTCACACCATAGCAAACACAAAATAAGGCAAGTGGCAAGATTCTGCCATGTATTTACTAAGCAGGATGGGTGGTGCAATTAGGGAACTAAACCTTTCTCACTCGGTGTCTTTGGTTGAAGTGGTACCTTTGATGTGACCATGGTCATGACTAACTCTTTGCCCTCAGGAGTTATTCTGTGTGTGTGGCGCTCTGAAGCGAGCCCGGCTGGTGCACCCTGGAGTGGCTGAGGTAGTATTTGTGAAGAAAGAAGATGCTATCACAGCATACAAGAAATACAACAACAGGTGCTTAGACGGTAAGTTTGAGGCCAGAGTTGCATTTAGGATAGATAAATCAACAAAGACTTTTCTACCTCAGCGGAGAGTTTAAAAGCATCTCAAAGATGCTCATATGCTACCAAGAGAGAGGAAGAGCTAGTTCAAGAGGTAGACAATGTAATACACTCCTATGCAACTAGCTGAATATGTGCACAGTTTATTTAAGGGAAATTCAAAAAAATGTTTTCCTGGAAAGGGAATGCTCAAAGCTAGAGGCAGGGTCCTGGTGATTCTGCTGGTCTAACTTCCAGATTAAATTTCTTTTGTTTCTAATTCACTGCTGAGAGCTAGATAGTCCCTAGAAGGCTTTATCTGCTTACAGAATAGCTGTTTGCAAAGTACAAGTAAAACTAATATTTGCAAAACTCTCAAGGTGTAGTCAAGAGGCATTTTGAATCAGACCTGTAAAACAATTAGTACCAGCTTCTCCATAAGCTTTGAACAATGCCATTGTTAATCTGGATCCACCTGCAATGTTGTTACAGGCTGAAATCAGCTGTTAATTTTTAGCTGGAAGTAGACGCTTTTTCTTTAAATGAGTGACGTTACAAATGTCAGATGAGGAGCAGACAGCTGAGAATGGGAGTTTCTCTTGTGTCTCTGCTAAGGGTTTTGTACCTATGTGCAATTTCTTAATTAGTGTGAGTCTTCATATTGTACTGAGTGTTTCAGTGGCTCTTCCGTTGCTGTGATTTTACAACAAAAGATGTATCGGCTGTTCTTTCTCATGTTTCCCCAGCATGTGGAACTCTATTGCTTGCACTGATGTGTGATATTTCTGGGGTCTTGCCTTACCGCGATTCTGATACAAGGACTTTTTCATTGTGTTTGTTTAGGTCAACCAATGAAATGCAATCTTCATATGAATGGGAATGTCATCACCTCAGACCAGCCTATATTGCTGTAAGTGTCCTTTGGGTGGGGGGGAAGAACCAAACACGTTTGCAGGTTCTGTTTTGAGGAGGACCTGAGGGGAGGGGAGGAAAACTGTTGGCAAATTATTGTCCCAAGAATATTCTTTCTCTTCCTCTCTGTGGTGCTCTATGTTATGCTGAGTGCAATATAGCTTGACTCCATAGTGTTCCCAGCCCTGAGGCTGAAAGCAAGTCTGAGATGAGAAAGTTCTCTTGGGAGGAAAGCATATTTAAAACCACTGTCTCTAATATTGGGAAGGGGGCAACACCGAGGACAGTAAATGCAGGCATAGTGTTAAATTTTATTTCATAATGAGAGGTTAAATACTGCTTTTTTTAATCTTCCAGCCGATTGAGTGATACCCCTTCAGTGAAGAAGGAAGGAGAACCACGCCGATCAAGTGCAAGCGCCTCCTCAAATCCCCCAGCTGAGGTGGACCCTGACACTATCTTGAAGGCACTCTTCAAATCCTCAGGGGTCTCTGCCTCTGTGCAGCCCACAGAATTCAAAATTAAACTCTGAGAAGGGAGAGCGAGCAGTGGACTGGAAAACTCATTTAAATTGGGGAATGAGAAAAGTGCAGGAGTGCAGATGTTATTTGCATTTGCCTGCCTTGAAATTTTTTTGTTTTCTATGATCGCTACCTTACTGTACAGTAGTGTTTCCTCTTGTGTGTGTACTTTCTGTTTTCATAGTTGGAGTTTTCTTCCATGATTTTTTTTCCAAAAGAATAACCTCCCCCTTCTGCCAGTAATGTATTACCAAGCATATACCATGTAACTCCCTCCTTTACTCCAAAGCCCCTAGTGGCCATTAAAAGTGCACATAGACTTTGAGGGAAGGAGTGGTGATCTCCTTCTCTTTTCTTCTGACTGACCTTTAGCTAAAAGGTGCATCACCTTGATTGTCAACAGGCAAGAACACCACATTGTTTCTGGAATTGCTGCGCTGGGTACAAAGTCAGGTGTGGCTCCATACAGGAAGCATCATCTTGCATCTTTGACTTGTATGCATTTGGTGACATACTACTTCATTCGGGCTGTTATTTGGTGGCATACTACTTCATTCTGGCTGTTGGACATTTTTCTGCTCGGCAGCTGTGACATTGAGAAGAAGTGTGAAAAAGCTTCCTGCTGTGTATACCAGCCGACAGAGGCATCAGGCAGAAAGGACATATGCACAAGTGCACCACCCATTGTGCTATAGGAGGGATGCTTTAACTCTGGTAATGCAGAGAGATGTGGGGGGGGGAAGGCTCTGGCATTTGTACAATGAAAATATTAGCACTGTAGGGTCAGGCTCAGTTGC